>NW_006921588.1:17862223-17863918 GCF_000298275.1 Orycteropus afer afer | reverse complement strand
ACAGATGTAGTCAATCTGATTCCTGTGTGTTCCATCTGGTGAAGTCCACATGTACTGCCTCCGTTTGTGGTGTATGGTAGAATTTTGCAAGAAATCACAGAAGCCACTCTTTATTTGTGGTTCTGACTTCCTTTCCTCAGAGGCTTTGTGATTTTTAAAAAATGTATTATATTGTATTTTAGGTGAAAGTTTACACAGAAAATTGCGTTCCTATTTAACAACTTTTATACAAATTGTTCTGTGACATTTGTTACACTTTTTTGCAATGTGTCAACATTCTCATTATTTCCATTCTGTTTGTCCTGTTTCCAATAATCTTATTTCCCTACCCCTCCTTAGCTTCTCATCTTTGTTTTTGGGTGAATGTTGACTGTTGGTCTCACATAGTTGATTATTTAAGGGAACATAGTAGTCACGTGTGATATTATTTATTTTATAAGCCAGTCTATTATTTGGATGGAATTTGACCACAGTGAGTGGCTTCAGTTCCAAGTACAAAAGATATCTCTGAGTCTTGAGGATTCCTCTAGTCTCTATCAGTCCAGTAAGACTGAAGACTGACTTTTTTTTTTTTTTTTAAGAATTTGAGTTTTCTTCTACATTTTTCTCCCTTTCTAGTTGAAATTTTCTATTGTGTCCCTGGTCAGAATGGTCAGTAGTAGTAGTAGCCAGGCACCATCTACTTCTGGTCTCAGGCTAGATGATGTCATGGTTCATATGGGCTATTAGTCCTATGGACTAGATTCTTCTTTGTGTCTTTGGTTTCTGCCATACTCTTTTGTTCCACATGAGTAGAGACCAATAGTTGTATATCAGATGGCTGCTCGTGAGCTTTTAAGGCCCAGTCATTACTCCCAAACTGGAATGTAGAACATTATCTTTGTTTGACCAAGTTGTTTCAAGAGACAACTTGTCTTAAACCTTCAAACCCAGTAATCCAATCCTGTGAGGTGTTTTGTTATGTCTAGGAATTATCCATAACTGTGCCCCCATGTGGTTTATGATATCATCCTTATCTGCCTATGGAACCACACACATAATTTTGGTTGTTATTATTGTTGCAATATTGTAGTTATAGCATTTACTGAAATTGTCCCTTATCCTTGCATACTTCTTAGTGTCTTCATTTACCTTGGACAAGTTATGCAGATTTCATTCATATTGAGTATTGCCTTTCCTATCACCAAAAATAAAAAGTGTTTACTATTTAGAAAAGGAGCTCTGGTGGTGTAGTGGATAACTAGAAGATCAGCGGTTCAAATTCACTAACTGCTCCATGGAAGGAAGATGGGGCAATCTACTTCTGTAAAGATTTACAGCCTCAGAAACCCATTGGGGGTTGCTATGAGTTGGAATCATCTCAATGGCGGTGAGAATACTACTTAGAAAGGGATTCTTCCTCTCTCCCTCACCTCCACCTCTGGTAACCATTAAGGAACATTGCTTTCTGTGGTATACCTATTTTTGACATTTTATGAAAGTGAGACCATATAATATTTGTTCTTTTGTGATTGACTTATTTCACTCAGCATATTATCCTCCAGATTCATCCATGTTATAAGATGTTTCACGGACACCTCATTATTCTTAATAGTTACATAGATGGTTCCATGATCTTAATGACAGGTGCCATCTTTCTCTAGACCTTACTTATACCGTGCCAGTTACTTTCACAACCCAAATATGCTCTTATCT
>NW_006921588.1:17854001-17861908 GCF_000298275.1 Orycteropus afer afer | reverse complement strand
CAGTACTCTTGTAATCATTCATGTCTTTTAATCCAGTTGTTGTTGTTGTTAGGTGCCATCAAGTCATCTCTGACTCATAGCAACCTCTCCTTAGGTTTCTGAGGGGGTATCTCTATGGAAGTAGATTGCCTAGTCTTCCTTCTGAGAAGTGGCTGGTAGGTTTGAACCGACAGCCTTCTAGTTAGCAGTCAAATGCTAACACTTAGGCACTATGCCACCGAGCTCCCTTTAATCCAGTAGTGAGAGCTAAATTTAGGAAAAATGTAAATAAGGAGGTTAGTGTCTGTTTGGCATAGAGTCACAGTAACAGATAAAGATAAATCTACTACACCTCACATGAGATAGATTTTAACATAATAATTTAAAAACATTAAAGAGACTTTCTTTGGCTAGGGAGGAATTAAAAGAAGGCAAAGACTGCAAATGAATACTGCTTTTATTGCAAAAGTACACAGAGATAAACTCATCCCTTGAGGGGTGTTCCCCAACTGTATGAAGGGATTGTATGGAACAAAAGAGTCTTAATAATAATGAGTAGTAATTGGCTCTTACAGCTGACCTTTCCCATAAAATTCCCTAAAGACTTAATGCACTTAGAATATTATGCCAATCTGAAGTAGTAAAGTGGATTGTTAAGCAGAGAAACTATTCAGATATTGGCAGAACCCATAAACTGTGACAAAGAATTTCTGAAGGTTATCCAGGGATTGCAAAGCAAATGCCTTCAGGGATTGCATAGGTAACAAAATGAGCAAAGTTGGCTTGTGTAAAACAACAGGAAGTAGTGAGATTTGAGTGCCCTGTGAAAGACTTTCAAATCTAAATTGTCTTAAAAATTGATTCAGCCAAATAAAATACACTTGTATGTTTTAGGTCTCCCCTATCACCTGCAAAGACATTTTATCAGTAAGATAACAAAAATGCTCAGTTTCATAACTTGGATCTATATATCTTACCATGGTACATAGCCAACTATTATATGACATATTTACTTGCCAGCTAGAAATTGGGTCTCAATCCTAAAATCTCCCTGGACATGTTTTGCAGCTAAGAGTACAGAAATACCCAACAATCTCTCCTGAATTTAATAATTTATCAAAGCCCTATTCAGATAGTACTCAGATCAGAACTGAGTTTATCATCCACAAGAGGCTTATCTGGCTCATACTGTATCTAGGTACTCACCAACAAGTTCCCTTCTGCAATACTAAGACAGTTAAAAGGAAAGATGAATGAAACAAAGATAAGTCTTTTCTCTCTTCTTGTTCTTTGAAAAACATTGGCCCAAGAGGACAAGTTTTATCTGACAAGTGTTGTTGTTTAACATGTTGTAGAATGATAGAGAATATGACTTGCTTACTGATTTGGCAAATAAGGGCAACTTTTTATCTAAAGGATAGCCATGTACACACTTGTACACAAAAAATCAGTATCAATAGGAAAAGATTTAGAAAGTAGATAACCTGGGTCAATTCTATGGACAGTGGAAAAAATATTCTGTACTCTCTTCTGGGACACTAAGAACCTGCCCTGAATTTGGGCAGGTGCAGGAGACTGAAAGTTGTGTTTAATAGAAACATGATTCTGATGTCCAGAAGGGAAGTAAAAAATGTTTCAATTGTTATGACCAGTGTCTGAGATGGCAGAGCTCATAGGTCATTTTCACTATCTACAGGATCAACATCAAAATTCATCTGTCAGTTTGTCATACAATGGTGGCTTGCATGTTGCTATGAGGCTGGAAACTATGTCACCAGCATTTCAAATATCAGCAGGGTCACCTATGGTGGACAGGTTTCAGTGGAGTTTTCTGACTAAGACAGACTCAGAAGAAGTATGTGTATGTATGTATACACACACACACACACACACATATATTATATATATTCAATCTGTATGCTGAACACACAATATGAGAAGCTAGACAATATGAAGAAGAACATGGTATCAAGATTGGAGGAAGGACCATAAACAACCTGTGATAGGCAGATGACACAACCTTGCTTGATGAAAGTGAAGATGACTTGAAGCACTGATGAAAATCAAAGACTACAGTCTACAGTATAGATTACAATTTAACATAAAGAAAACAAATATCCTCATGACTAGACCAATAAGCAACATCATGATAAATGGAGAACAGATTGAAGTTGTCTGTCAATACTCATGGAAGCAAGAGTCAGGAAATCAGAAATCATATTCCACTGGGCAAATCTGCTGCAAGGAACTCTTTAAAGTGTTAAGAAGCAAAGATGTCACTTTGAAGACTAAGATGTGCCTAACTCAAATCATCATATTTTCAATTGTGTCACATTCTTGTGCAAGCTGAACAATGAATAAGTGAGACCCAAGAAGAGCTGATGCCTTTGAATTGTGGTGTTGGTGAAGTATACTGAAAATATTATGGAGTGCTGGAAGAACAAACAAATCTGTCCTAGAAGAAGTGCATTCAGAATGTTCCTTGGAATTGAGAATGGCCAGACTTTGTCTCACCTACTTGGTCATGTTGTCAGAAGGAACCATTCCCTGGAGAAGGATCTCATGCTAGGTAAAGTAGAGGGTAAGAGAAGAAGGGGAAGACGCTCACCAAGATGGACTGACACAGTGACTACAATTATGGGCTCCAGCGTAGCAAGGATTGTGGGGATGGCACAGGACCAGGCAGTGCTTTGTTCTGTGTATATAGGGTTGCTGTGAGTTGGAGCCTATTCGAAGGCACCTAACAACAACAGCCATCTCTTGACTCAATTTCCCACACTTTTAGCCCTCCAAAATAAAATTTAACCTGGAGAACATGTCAGTGTCTTCAGTATCTGTTTACAAACTGGAGTTTAAGGAAGGAACACAGATTTTGTCACATAATTAGTGCTTTACATTAATTGTGATACATTTTACATGACCCATATGAACAAATGAGGAGGGAAAAAATAGTAGAAATATAGATACAGTATGCACTTTTTAAAGAGTGAAATGTTACAAAAATAATTTTTTAATGAAATTTTCATTTGGTACATAGAAAGTTCTTATGGAAATTAATCTATTCATATGATTGCCAATCCTACCTCCCCCTCCAAGTAATTGCTATTATTTTTTTCTTGTAATTATTTTGATAATTTTTGGAGAATAGGTCTGTTAAGTGCTTTTGCAGGTGCTCAGCACCCATGCCCCAGAGGGAAAGTTGCTGTAAGAGATAACTAGTGAACGACCAATTAGTAGTTAAGCAAGAAGGTTGACAGTAGGTGGGCATAATATGCTGAGGAAGATTATCTAGGGAAGTCACTTCCAAATTCTTAGAATTGGGAAGCACCCCTTGAGATATTGCCTTAATTTACCTCTTTATAGTACTCCAGGTTAAGTTGATTTTATAATATCGAGCAGATTGAAAACAGTGTTTCTTCCTAACTTGAAGTGCTTTCCAAGAATTATACGGTTAGCAATTTTAGCTTTTGTTCTTGCAGTGGATTTTCCAGAAAGCTATCCCAACAAAAATTGATCTCTGCTTTGCATTGTGACCATTAACCAGGAAGTTGAGGTTGACTGATCCCCACTTTTGTGGTTCTTGGACAGAAATCCTGCTCAAGTTGAAGTCTGGAGACTCTTAGGCTTAATATTGTTATATCCTTCCAAAAATCGTGTTATAATTTCTTCAGAATATGTTGTTGTTGTTGTTGTTAAGTGCCGTCGAGTCGTTTCCGACTCATAGCGACCCCATGCACAGCAGAACGAAACACTGCCCGATCCCGCACCAGCCCCACAATCCCTGCTATACTCGAGCCCATCATCGCAGCCACTGTATCAATCCATCTCGTTGAAGGCCTCCCCCTCTTTCGTCGACCCTCCACCCTACCAAGCATGACATCCTTCTCCAGGGAATGGTCCCTTCTTACAACATGACCAAAATAGGTGAGACGAAGTCTGGCCATTCTCGCTTCCAAGGAGCATTCTGGCTGCACTTCCTCCAGGACAGATCTGTTAGTTCTTTTAGCAGTCCATGGTACTTTCAGCATTCTTCGCCAGCACCACAACTCAAAAGCATCAACTCTTCTTCGGTCTTCCCTATTCATTGTCCAGCTCTCACATGCATACAAGGTGATTGGAAATATCATGGCTTGTGTCAGGCGCACCTTAGTCCTCAAGGAGATATCCTTGCTCCTCAGCACTTGAAACAGTTCCTTCGCAGTTGACTTTCCCAATGCTACACATAGTCTAATGTCCTGACTGCTGCTTCCGTTGGCATCGATTGTAGAACCAAGCAATGTGAATTCCTTGACAACCTCAATCTTCTCTCCATTTATTGTGATGCTGCTCATTGGTCCAGTTGTGAGGATTTTTGTTTTCTTTATGTTGAGATGTAATCCATACTGCAGACTGTATTCTTCAACCTTCATCAGTAGGTGCCTTAAGTCATCCTCACTTTCAGCCAGCAAAGTTGTATCGTCTGCATATCTTCAGAATATGGAATATGCTAAATTCCATTTCTACACTGCTGAAGGTATTTTCTTTCTGATAATTTTATGGGTATTTTGCTGAAAGCAAGGAAGATGGTGATCGTTGGCCCTTAAAATCTGTGCATGCTTTGTCACCTGCCTAGAAGTCAAAATCAGGCAGCTCATAATTTTAGGATGAGCTGAAACATAGGTATTCCCTTTTTATCATACGCAATGTAATCAAACATATTTTTGCATTCTTCTGCTTATAATTTTTCTCATTATTATTATTTTACATTCTATTTATTAACATGCACTTGATACAGTAAATCAGGAACAAAAGATTTATCTCTCTTCAAATAAAAAGCTAACATAAGTGAGAAAATGCTCTACCCATTCTAGAATTTGGATAGCAGTTTTCACAGAGATATTCTTCTTACATGTGACTTCTGAATGACTTCTTAAGAACATCCTGCTCTGACTAAGTCCCTCTTAAGAGAATAGTGGGTTATCTCTGAACAAACCCTATGGAAAAGACTTTTCTTTTTTAAGGAAAAAAGTATTGTCCAAGAATTGAAAACAAAAACCTATAAACCTTAAGTTCAAGGGAGTCCTTTGTTAGTGGGAGTTTCCATTTAACCATTCTATAGACTGAAGCAATAGAGATACCCAAAGTAAAGTAAATATAGCCCCTGGAATGTTTGAAAGTTCTGCTGTGCTATTGGTGCCTGTATTAACTATGCTTAGCCTCATTATACTAAATCAGCATTTGTTAGTAAAAAAAGAAAACCTAATCACTAGATCTGCCAAGTTGAAGAGGAGGAACTACTTGTCAAACTGTATTTGGAGGTGGTGTTGCTGGGGAAAACCCACTGCTGTTGCAAATTCAATAAAAATACTTAATATGCAAAAGACAGACAATGATACAATAAATTTTTGTTTATCATAATACAGACTTACTCTCTAGTGGGGCTTTCTTTAAAAATTGCATTAATGAGCAAGAACTATATCGCTTGTGATGGAGATATTGCAAGAGTGGCATAAATCCAGCTGTCCATTTCCAGCACATAAGCATATTTTATTTGCTGTTTAATTGTTTCTAGTAAAAGAATTTACTTATGTGTTAAGCATACACAAAATATTTTATTTTCTTTTTATATGGTTAATAATGGATATTCCATCATCATTATTATTTCACATTTACACAGCACATTTCCTTTGAAGTAGTTCATATAATTTATAACAAAATCGCAAGACCGTTTATGTAAATATTTTGCATGCCTATTAAACAACCTTGAAGCTTGCCATGTGTTCACATTCATGGACTCACAGATAATTTATAGGGGTCAGTTATAATGAAATGAGGTTTATTGATTTTACTTTCTGTTTATCCAAGCTCTGAAATTTGGGAGTGAAGGCAGAGGGAGTTAAGCAGGGAAGAAAAAATTATAGTCTGTCAACCTTGATTTTCTTGCTAGTTTTATGAAATGTATCTGTTGAGGGGTGGCAAAAGGAAAAGAATTCAGAAAATACTTATTGGTGTGCTCTGGCATAGTGCCTAAGGCATTTGACTGCTAACCAGAAGGCTGGCGGTTCAAACCCACCAGCCACTCCTTGGATGAAAGGTTGGGCAATCTACTTCTGTAGTGATACCGCCTGGGAAATCCAAGGAGGGGTGGCTATGAGTTGGATCCGACTCAATGGTAGTGTGTTTGGTTTGTTTTTCTAAGTGAATGAAATAAATCATTGTAATACCATGCTTTTAAAATTCTCAAATATTTCAAGTGATATTTTAAATTGCATTTTAAACCTAGGTGCTAGTAACATTATGTCTTATTGCATATATATGCAAAAATCATTTACTTAGAGTCACTGTGTGTCAATTGTTTTATTAATCATTGCAATTTGCCCTTACATCAGAGCTAGGGTTAATTCACAAGTCACAAGTTCCCTGTCCATTGGTTGAGTCTGATTCATAAAATATGCATAGTTTGATTTGTAGAATTTTTTTTTGTTGCAATTTTAAAATTAGATGCAAATTTTAAAAATCAAGATATTACAAACAATAATCTGGATCTGAGGCTTCTTTTGGAATATCAGAAGATCTGGCAATACCAAATTCAGATTTCTTTGTGGCAATGGTTGCGTGGGACCTAGTAGCAATGGTCCCTTTCAGATGGACAAAACCTCTATAGTTGTCTACATTTCTCACCACTTCCTAACTGGAAGTAGTTAATAGAGCATCAGGTTTGAGGCAAAGAAAGAGGAAAGAGGAAGATTAAGCTAGAGAAGTAAGAAAAGTCCAAATCTAGATGAGCTTTATGGAACGTTTGAAGAAGTTTTGACTTTATTTGATAAACATGAAGAGTCATAAGAAAGTGATATGCCTTGATTTATGTTTTAGAAATCATACTCTAGTGTTCTTCCTAAAATGAAAGCAAAGGCTGGAGGGAGGGGTTGAGGCTGGAGGGACAGAAGTTAAAGAGCCTGTAATAATAATCTGTGGAAGAATGATGCTAGTTTGAACAAAAAGCATCATTTTGTGTTAAACAGGATGTTTTGATTCTCTAGGCTGCTCCAACAGGTGGATGGCTTTAACAAGCAGGTATTTATTCTCTTACATTTTAGGAGGCTAGAAGTCCCAAGTTCAAAGTGCCAGCTCTAAGGGCTGGGTGAAGGCCCCTTGACCTTGGGCTTCAGCTCTGCCTAATGCTCCTGGCCCCCTGAAGCTGGAGGCATCTCTTAACTCAGACAGCTGCTGGCTGCTGAGACTGACAAACCCAAGGCTTACACATAAAATGGCATAGTCCCAAATTGTCAAGCAACACAGCAGGGCACTAGTTCAAGTCCAAAAAACAGTCTCAAAACCTGCAGACAACATGGCAGGCTTCTGAGATGAAGATTCGGCCAAATGCAGAATCTGGATGTTCCAAAAAACTCAAGAGATCTTTCTCAAGACTTCTTTTTATATTCTGGAAGCAGACCACATCCTTAAGGCAGCTACTCAGCTGCTCATAGCAGATTCCACCATGGAGTTGATTACCAGTCTCATCATGGGGAATAGTTACATCTAGCTGCCCAGCCACTCAACCAGGCCCAGCCAAGTTGACACATATCCTTAACTACCACATAAGATTTTGTGTTAAACTGGATATGGCAAACGAGAGACAGGATAAAGTCTAGGAAAAACATCATAATATTTTTTCTTGAGAGATTGAGTGGATGGTGGTGCCACCAACCAAGCTGTAGAAAAAGAGGAAGAGGAAGTAATTTTTGTTTTGAATATCTTGAAGTTGAGGTGTATTTATTTTCATAATGGGAAGATTTAGTATTTATTCATTTTTGCTGAAACTGATTGAGATTCTGAATCTTTAGAAAATACACAGAAAAAGAGAAAACATGAGTTGGCCTATGGAGAATACAGACCCCAAAACTAGGATGGCAGGATGGAGTACTGAATAGAGATTTTTTTTTTTTTTT
>NW_006921588.1:17841314-17852915 GCF_000298275.1 Orycteropus afer afer | reverse complement strand
CCAGCCTTCTGGTTAGCAGTCAAGTGCCTTAGGCACTATGCTACCAGAGCTCCTCTCAATTGATTAGTTTCCCCAAATTTCCAAATTCTGCTTCCCCCTTATGTCTGCTATGTGATCTCTAGCAACTCAACCATAGAATTCTTTACTTTACCAAGCCTTACCTATCATGATGGCTTATTTTATGTGTCAACTTGGCTAAACTATGGTGCCCAGTTGTTTGATCAAACACTGATCTAGTTGTTGCTATGAACTTATTTACACATATTATTTATACTTTTTCCATGTTTAAATCACATTACCTCCCATGATGTGGGTGGTAGTGGTATTGTTTTTAGGGGCTGTTGAGTTGGTTCTGACTCATAATGACCTCAAGTACAATATGTACAACAGAATGAAACACTGCCTGATCTTGTACCATTCTCAAAATTGTTGCTATGTTTCAGTGATTCATTGCAGCCACTATGTTAGTCCATCTTATTGAGAGTCTTCCCCTTTTTCAATGACCCTCTACTTTACCAAGCATGATATCCTTCTCCAGGGACTGGTGCCTTTTGACAACGTGACCAAAGTATGAGAGATGAAGTCTGGCCATTTGTGCTTCTAAGGAGCATTCCAGCTGTACCTTTTCCAAGACAGATCTGTTGGTTTGTCTGACAGTCCATGGTATTTTCAATGTTCTTCACCAAGACTAAAATTCAAATGCATTGTTTTGGCCCTCTAGTGCTGCTTTAGAAGCTTTGGTAGCGTAATGCCTAAGGCACTTGACTGCTAACCAGAAGGCTGGTGGTTCAAACCTGCTAGCCACTCCTCAGAAGGAAGGTTGGGCAGTCTACTTCCGTAGTGATACCGCCTCAGAAACCCAAGGAAGGGTCGCTATGAGTCGGGGCTAACTCGATGGCAAAATAACAACAACAACAACAGTGCTGCTCTGACAGAAAATTCAACAAGTGGTTGGCTTTAACAAACAGGAATTTATTTTCTTACAGTTTAGGAGGCTGGAAGTCTGAGTTCAAAGTGCTGGCTCTAAAGCTGGGTGAAAACTCCTTGACTTTGGGCTTCATCTCTGCCTCTTGCTCCTGGCTCACTGAAGCTGGAGGTTTCTCTTAACTCAGGCAGCTTCTGGCTGCTGAAGCTGACAAATTCCAGGTCAACAAATAAAATGGCATAGTCCCAAGATTACTAGTCCAGAGACAGTCTCAAGATCAGCAGGAAACATGGCAGGCTGATGAATGAAGACTCAGCTACATGCAGTGTGCAAGCATGCCAATAAGCTAGAAAGATCTTTTTCAAAGCTTCTTCTTATATACTGGAAGCAGACCACATCCCTAAAGCAGCTACTCAGCTGCTCATGGTAGATTCCACTATGGAGTTGATTGCTAGTCTCATCATGGGGATATATCCGGCTGCCCAGCCACTCAAAACCAGGCCCAGCCAAGTTGACACACAACTGAACTACCACATACATCAATTCTACTTTCATCTTCCTTATTCATCTTCCAGCTTCACATGCCTATGTTGTAATTGTTGTTGTTAGGTGTCACTGAGCTGGCTCTCACTCATAGCGACCCTTTGTCCAACAGAATGAAACACTGCCTGCTCCATTGCCAGCCTCACAATCCTTGCTACACCTAAGCCCATCATTGCAGCCACTGCGTCAATCCATCTTGTTGAGGGTCTTCCCCTTTTTCGTTGACCCTCTTCCACTTTACCGAGCATGATATCCTTTTCCAGTGAATGGTCCCTTCTGACAACATGACCAAATTAGTGAGACAAAGTCTGGCCATTCTTGCTTCCAAAGGGCATTCCCACTGTACTTCTTCCAGGAAAGATTGGTTAGTTCTTCTGGCAGTCCGGTACTTTTCATATTCTTCACCAATATCACAACTCAAAATCATCACCTCTTCTCTGGTCTTCCTTATTCATTATCCAGCTTTCATATGCATATGAAGCAATTGAAAATACCATGGCTTGGGGCAAGTGCATCTCCTTCTTCAAAGTGACATCTTTGTTCTTTAACACTTTAAAAAGATCTTTTGCAGCAAATTTGCCCAGTGCCTTAAGTTGACTAATTTCTTGACTGCTGCTTCCATGGACATTGATTGTGGATCCAAGTGAAATGAAATCCTTGACAACTTCAATTTTTTTCTCCATTAATCATGATAATTGATTCATCCGATTGTGAAGATTTTTGTTTTCTTAATCCATACTGAATGAAGGCTGTAGTCCTTGATCTTCATCAGTAAGTGCTGCAAGTCTTCACTTTCAACAAACAAGGCTTGTCATCTGCATATTGCAAGTTGCTAATGAGTCTTGCTCCAATTCCAATTCCACACATGCATTGGCTTCATCAAATCAATTTATGGCCATAAGAGCAAAAACAGGTTTCCTGAAAGATTATGCCTCAGAGACTGTAACACTGCTATCCTGTTGCAGTTTCCAGCCTGCTGCCTGATCTGTGGATTTTGGACTTGCCAGCTTCCAGAGTCACGTGAGTCAATCTTTTAAATTGGTAAATAATTTATTGATCTTGTCTCTCTGGGGAACCCTGACTAATCCATCTCATTTTTCTTTTAACACCACCTAATCATTGCCACCCTGATACTTTTGTTCCCACTTTTATTGTTGTCTGGAATTCTCATCTCTGATTATAGCATAGTGCCTAAGGCACTTGATTGCTAACCAGAAAGCTGGCGGTTCAAACCCACCAACCACTCCTCGGAAGGAAAGTTGGGCAATCTACTTCCATAGTGATACTGCCTTGGAAACCCAAGGAGGGGTCGCTATGAGTCAGGTCCGACTGGAAGGCACATAACAACAACAACAACAACACATTTACTTTTAACTCAATTCCCATAGTCCTTTCACCTATAGAACTTGATGTGTACCATGGGGCAGAGAAGTCTCAGAGCTTCTTTTGTATCTTTCACAATACTTGACACTAAGAACATAAAACATTTTGTATGTTCAATAAATATTTGTTGAACCGAATCTCTATAATTTCCATATTGGCAATTTCACATTATTTACTCTGTAAATATACAAAGGCTTGTCATTGTTAGTTGCCACTGAGTTGTTTCTGACTTATGATCAGCTTAGTGTAACTAAATGAAATGTTGCCTAGTCCCGTGACATCTTTATTACCTTGGATATTTTTGAGTCTGTTTTTGTTGCTATGTGTCAATTCATCTCACTGAATGTTTTCCTTATTTCCACTAACCCTCTATTTTACCAACCATACTGTTCTTTTCATGAATGTCCAACCATGAAGAAAGGGTAGTACAGGAAAATATTAATGTCTCACGACTAGGCCAAAGTCCACGGTAAACCTGGAGAAAAAAATCACAGTACCTGTATCTATAATCACAGCTATATGCACTGGAACTAATAGTTTTCTATCCTTCTTTATTCTAAACTCTTAAGGGCTTGACAAAAGGAGTTTAAATTACACCAGTGAATCTCAGTGGACTCACTATTTAGAGTAACAGAACTGAAACCATGAAATTAATTTTTGCCTTTATATACTGCCTTGTCCCACATTATCTTTCAAAAATAGTTTTAATTCATGTAGTTAAAATGGCAATTCAATACAGTAAATGTGAATTTCTTTAGGCTTATGTATATTTTTCAATAGATTTGTGTGTACATTTACCCATGATCCATACATTTTGCATATCATCCTTAGGAAGAGTTTTATCCTAGATTACTTTTTCCTTATAAATCATGTTTATTTAGGATTCCTCTGCACATCATGTCCCTTCCCACCATGTGTGAGTTAATTTCCATTGCTTTGAAACTATTCCCTTTTCAAAGGTAACCACAGGGATGAAGTGGGAAGAGAGCAGTTACATTGTGGGGATTTCGGTCAATATCATGAAAGAAAATGTGTATGAACTGTTGTATGGAAAATGATTTTGCTCTGTAAACTTTCACCCAAGCCACAATAAAAAAATCCCATTTTCAATGTTCAAGTTAATGATTTCCTTTATCAAGACCATAGTGCCACTCTCACCTCCATAAATCTTGTGATCACTAATACTACCTTCCTATCATCAGAATCATGCAATCCAATGGTAGCTGTGTAGTGTTTTATGGTACAATTCTCTACTTGGTGTGTGGTATCTCTGTTTTGTTTTTATTTCCTTATAAACTGTAAATACTTCTACAATTTGTACTTAGTTGCATCCACATTTTTTTCATCTTAAATAACAAGAATGTGCATAATAAAATTATTTATGGCTAATTTATTATAAATTGGAATATTCTTAGATTATACAAATAAAATTTACCATTGGTCAAAGTAAAAAATAAATAGAGAGATGGCAATACTGTTAAAAAACAAAAAAGTGTCATTGTTCTGTCACTATTATAGAGCATGACATAAACATTTGTTCTGAAATATAATCTGTGGTGTTAACAATACCCAGGAAAAAATTACCCATGTCAACTTGTGAAGATTTCTATTTGTATATATATATTCAGTGGTATTCAGTTTACCAGTTTTTCATTAACAGTGAGCTTTCTTTTAACTCATCTGTTGATGGAAGTTAAAGTATTGATTGTCCAAATAGCCTAATGGTCTATTTGAATTACTGGCAAACTCTGATGATCTTGTCATGTTCTGTTTACAAGCCTCTGTATAATCAATTTTCCAGATAATCAGCAGTCAGAAAGATTGTTACCAACCTCACTTAAAAGGATGTATTCTTTTCAAAGCCAACATATATAAGGCCAAAAGCAGATTTTACTACAGATACTTGGTGGAGGTAGTTCTATATTACTGTATTTAAAAAGAGATTACTTGAAATATAATGAATATGAATATGACAACAGTAATCTGGTTTGAAAGTCAGAATGCTAGCCAATTCTATAATTATATAATAATTGTAGTAATATAGAAATAAGTTCAGGGCAGATCAATAATATTGCACAAAGAATAAATTTCAGTGACAATAATATAAGCATTGTAATTAAGAAACAATCAAATCAAGGGCTTGCCATTTTTCTGTTAAAGCACTAGACATATAATTTCAAGGGCTAAGGAATTAAAACTCTGGTAATAAATGAATCTTATGAGGTGTCACATTCAATGGATCAAGAGAGGAAAATATTTTTGACTTTATTTTTTTAATGAGATACACTTCCAAGATTCAGATACAGATTCAAGTAATTAACACAAAATTTGTCTTTAGAACACACTTATCAAATTATATGAGAATTATGTAACTATATACAAAAATAATTTTATGTAGGATTTTTTTCTATACCACTTATATATATAAGAACATGTCAAAAGGTCAATGGCTTTTAGAAAGGAACCTTAACTACTAGACTGAAAATTAACAACTAAAGACAACATGCTACTCAAATAAAAAAACAAAAAATAACCAAACTCACTGCCATCAAGTCGACTCTGACTCAAAGCAACCCCTACTTGGGTTTCTGAGGTGATATCTCTATGAAAGTAGATTGCCCAATATCTTCCTCCCAAGGAGTGGCTGGTAGGTTTGAACTGCCAACCTTCTGGTTAGCAGTCAAATATCTTGGGCACTATGCCACCAGAGCCAGTATTCAATTTACCAAGCACTCATTAACAGCGAACATTCTTTTAACCCTTCTAATGATGTAAATTAGATTTTCTGCCACTTGCTATTGACATATGGACCACCTGTAAAGTGAAAAGGTCTAAATATCAGTTGTTTTATGGATTCAAAGATATTTATAACAGAAAATGTCTAATAATCTGCAGCAGTGGTACTGCTTTGTGAAAGTGGCTGTGAGGAAGCAAAAGGACCACTACTTGCAAGATCTGAAGGTAGTTCTCACTTAGAGGAGAAAACACAGAGCGGAGGGCTCTTAGAGCTCAGAAGTAGGTCTGTCTGTAATAGAAAACTTCAGGAGATGATCTCTTAGATCCTTCTGTTTCAGTTTTAATGCTTTCAGTAACTTCCTTTGTGGATCATCCCATGAGCATAGTGCCTGGATTTGCATCTAATCTTGAAAGTCAATTTTGTATTTAAAATATCTAATTATCATTTTATGAATAACACAGTTACATAAATATCTAGGGTTTTTGTTTATACTAAATATAGTAAAGACTACTTATACACTAGTGTTTTAGTGTGAGTCTTCCTTAGAATATTATTTTATTTAACACATAAGCTAACTGATCACTGGGGATTTTGTCTCCTCTGATAGCTGTTGCTTGGAAAAGAGACATATGGTTGCATGCATTTAAATCCTTCATTAAAAATGTTTACAGAAGGGGAAAAGCAATATAATCTAAACATTATAGAAGATTGCAGAATTCATCTCCAAAGAGTTTTATATCATTACTTTACTACTTAGAAATAAACATTATGCCTAAATAAGTTGTTTGTACAAACTACAAGTAACTCACTTCCCTGAGTAAATATTTAGGTTGCAAGTACTCCCCAAACATTCAGTTACCCTGATTTACATGAAATATGTAGAAAGAGTATATTTAATCATACTATTATACAGAATTTTAAAGAAGAAAACATGTTTTGTTCAGGTTTTATTGTTTTAGTTGAAAAAGTATAGATTATTTCATTTTGTTAGTTAGGTGCTTAAGTATATATGCTTTGGCAGGTATGAACTAATTTCATTTTGATTTAAAACTTGATTTAGATTAATGTCCAATCCATTTTAGTAGTCACAGCTAACAAGAGAGTGTTCATTCTGAAGTGAAGTATAGGTGGCTGCAATGTTCCTACCATCTTGCCTGGTCTTCTACTCATACAAAAATCAAGATAGAAAGAATAATACTCCAGTCCAACAACTTCTGAAGATACTAAAATCCAATCTAGATTAAAACAAGATCATTCATCTAGAGAACAACAAAGAATAGTGGTTGAAATACTAGCTAAACAAAAGGAGGAGATATTGTCCTCCAGTTTCAGTTTCCACAAAATAAAAAGCTTTAGATACAATTTACCAGGCACTATGCTACCTAAGCAGAACTCTGGGGGTGAAATGGTTAAAGCATTTGAGACTAACCAAAAGGACAGCAGTTCAAACCCACAGGAGAAAGATGAGGCAGTCTACTCTGTAATGATTACAGCATTGAAATTCCTGTGAGCAGTTCTACTCTGTCCTATAAAGTCGCTATGAGTTGGAATCAACTGAATGACACACAACAACAACATACTAGATAAGAATTGGGAAGAAGTATGGAGGCTGATGAGGGAACACTAATCTGGCTAAGGGTTGAATTCACATTCACATTAGCAGTGATGTTTATTGACAGTAAGTTGCTTCCCTCTTGGTTCAGTGACAGTACCATATAGAGGGGCATTTGCTTGTATTCAGGAACATGAGCTTAATCACTGCCATTAACTGAAGTCCAGTTTTCCTTCTTAGGCTGCCTATCCATATCCTTTAAAGGTATTAGTAACCAGATATGGTTCTTCTTACATTTAGATCTAATAAATGCCTGTGAAATTGATTTCAGCCCCCAAAATCTAGCTCAGTGGTCATGCCATAAATTGTGAGGTCTTAGTTTTAGAATATAGTTCATTGTCAACTGGGCTCCTGGTTTCCAAATATCTGAATTCTTTAGTATGTTATTTAACCTCAGCTCCAATGATACCCAGTAATGTTTTTACCATCTGCCAATTTAAAATGTCAGCTTTCTCTAATTTCCTTATTTTATAGAGAGATTATACAAAATAGTGTAAAAAGTAGGAAAACTGAGCAGAGATATAAACCTTAAATTAACAAGGGACATTTCCCACCTACACCACACACACACACACACACACACTCTCTCTTCTAAATAAAGCAAAACAACACAACCAGTAAATTACCAATCAATATATTGGGAGCCCTGGTAGCATAGTGGCTAAGGCACTTGACTGCTAACCAGAAGGCTGGCGAACCCAAGGAGGGGTCGCTATGAGTCGGGGCCGACTCGACGGCAAATAACAACAACAACAACATATATGAAAAGGCATCAGTGTTATAATTAAAGAGATACAAATCAAAACACTAAAATTCAAATTTTCACTTCTCAGATTTAAAAGGAAAAAAATAAAAGTGGTATTCTCCTACATAGTTAATGGGGATGAGGTGGTGGTATTCATTAGGGTAACCACCTTGAAGAACATTTTGTTTTTTAAAAATGATTATACAATAAAACTCAAAATGTTCTTTGACTTTTAACACATGTGTACCAAAAAACAAAAACAAAAACAAAAAACCTCACTGCCTTCGAGTTGATCCCAACTCATAGTGAGCCCTCCTTGGGTTTCTGAGGCAGCATCTCTATGAAAATAGATTGTCCAGTCTTCCATCTGAGGAGTGGGTGGTGGGTTTTAACTGTCAGACTTCTGGTTAGCAGTCAAATGCCTTAGGCACTATACCACCAGAGCTCCTATATATAAGACCAAAAAGTGTTATAATAAAATGCGTAGAGACCTGGAGTTAGAAAACCAAAATGAAAGAATACGCTCAGCATTTCTTAAGCTGAAAGGACTGAAGAAAAGATTCAAGACTTGAGTTGCAATATTGAAGGATTCTCTGGGCAAAATAATGAATAATGCAGGAAGCATCCGAAGAAGATGGAAAGAATACACAGTCACTGTACTACAAAGAGTTGCTCAATGTTCAGCCATTTCACGAGGCAGCATATGATTAGAACAAATGGTGCTGCAGGAAGAAGTCAAGCTGCAGTGAAGGGAATGACCAAAAACAAGGCTCCAGGAATTGACAGAATACCCACTGGGATGTTTCAACAAATGGATACTGTACTAGAGGCATTCATTCATTCATACCAAGCAGTTTGGAAGACAGCTACCTGGCCAACTGACTGGAAGGGATCAATATTTATACCCATTCCAAAGGAATGTGATCTAACAGAATGTGGAAATTATCATACAATATCATTCATATCACAAGCAAGTAAACTCTTGCTGAAGAAAATTCAAAAACAATTGCAGTAGTATCTTGACAGGGAACTGCCAAAAATCCAAACAGAATTCAGAAGAGTACATGAAACAAAGGATTTTAATGCTGATATTAAATGAATCTTGGCTGAAAGCAGAGAACACAAGAAAGATGTTTACTTGTGTTTTATCCACTACGTAGTCATTTAACTGTGTGGATCATAACAAACTATGGATAACATTTTGAAGAATGGGAATTCCAAAACACTTAATTGTGCTCATGACGAACCTGTACACAGAGCAAGAGACAGTCCTTCCTGATTTAAAATCAGAAAAGGGGTGCATCAGGGTTGTATCCTTTCACTTTACTTATTCAGCTGTATGCTGAGCAAATAATCTGAGAAAGTGGACTATGAAGAAGAATGCAGCAACAGAATTGGAGGAAGCGTCATCAACAAGAAAGATAAGCAGATGACACAACCTTGCTTGTTGAAAGTGACAATGACTTGAAGCTATTTGCTGATGATCAAAGACTGCAGCCTTCAGTATGGATTACACTTCAATAAAAAGAAAGCAAAAATCCTCACAACTGGACCCATAAGCATCCTTATGATAAATGAGGAAACGTTAGAAGTTTTCAGGGATTTTATTTTACTTGGATCCATAATCAAAGCCCATGGAAGTAAGAGTCAAGAAATCAGGCATTGTATTGCACTGAGACAGTCTGCTGCAAAAGAGCTCTTTAAAGTGTTAAAGAGCAATGAGGTTACTCTGAATACTAAGATGTGCCTAACCAAAGCCATGGTCTTTTCAATCACCTCATATGCATGGGAAAGCTGGACAATAAATAAGGAAGGCTGAAGAAATATTGATGCATTTGAATTGTGGTGTTGTCAAAGAATATTGAAAATACCACAGATTGCCAAAAGAACAAACAAATTTATCCTGGAAGAAGTACAGCCAGAATGCACCTTAGAAATGAGAATGACCAGACTTCATCTTAGGTACTTTGGTTTTGTTGTCAGAAGGAACCATTCCCCAGAGAAGGATATGGTGCTTGGTAAAGTGGATGGTCAAGACAAAAGGGGAAGACACTCAATGAGATGCATTGGCTATGATGATGGCTCACGCATAGCAAATATTTTGAGGACGGTGCAGGACTGCGGCAGTGTTTCATTCTTTTGTACTTAAGGTCACTGTGACTCAGAGCTGACTCAACAGTACCTGAAACAACAACAACCTTCATATTCAGGATAAAAGAAAGTCCATCACCCCAATAAACTCCCTCAAGCTACTATTTGATAGTCACCCTCTCCCAACTTATAACCCCTGGTAACTGCTGATAAGTGTCCCATCACTATGGGTTTCTTTTTGAGAATATAATGAAATCATGCAGCATGTGACCTTTATAGACAGGCTTCTTTTACTTAGCATAATGCTTTTGAGATTCAACCAAGTGTGTGCAATAATAATACTCACCAGTGATAACTTTTGAAGAATAAAAGGCCTTAATTTTAAGTTCAATTTATTATTTTTTTTGTTTCATGCTTTCAATAATAATAATTTTCTAATAAAAACCTTTGCATACACCAAGAAAGCAACAATGTCCCCATTGTTTTCTTTGTAAAATTTTACAGTTTTAAACTTTAAATTTAGGTCTTTGATCCCTTTTGAGTTTCATGTATTGTGTGAGGTAATTGTTGATGTTCCTTTGTTTTCCCTATTTGGGTATCAAATTTATCTAGTGTTATTTGTTCAAAAGACTTTTGAACTGAATTGCCTGTGCTATTTTGGCAAAATTCAATTGACTATATATGTATGGGTCTATTTCTTGACTTTCTATTCTGTTCTGTTTTTCTATGGAACAGATTTCTGGAATGGATTTTCCAAAACACCAAACCATATTGATCACTGTAGCTTTGTAGTAAGTCTTGAAATCAGTTAGCAACCAAATTTGTTCTTATATTCTAACATTGCCATGGTTATTCCAGCTTTTCTAAAATTTCGGATATTGTATTTTTTAATTTTAAAATGTCTCTTATGTTCTTTTCAGAGCTTGTATTATTGGACTGAGAACACTTATCCTTTTGTTCATTTCAAGTATGTTTTTCTTATCTCATAGAGCTCAGATAAAATAGCTGCTTTAAAATCTTTGACTTCTAATATTTAGGTCATCTCGAAGTTGTCATCTCTTGATTATGTTTTTTCTTGATTTTTAGACACATGTTCCTTTTTTGTGTCAAGTTATTCTGGATTGTATCCTAGAAATTATGAATGTTGTATTGTTCAGTCTCTCACCTGGAGATCTATAAGAATCACCTACGGATATTGTTAAAATGTAGATTACTGTTCAGTGTATCTGGGGTTGTTTTGGTTCTCTGTTGTTGTTAGGTGCTGTCGAGTTGCTTCCGACTCATAGCGACACCACTCACAGAAGAATGAAATACCACCCAATCCTGCGCCAGCTCCATGATCCTTGCTATACTTAAGCCCATTGTCGCAGCCACCATGTCAATTCATCCCGTCGAAGGCCTTCCCCTCTTTCGTCGACTCTCCACTTTCCCAAGCATGACATACATCCTTCTCCAGGGAATGGTCCCATCTGACAACATGACCAAGGTAGGTGAGATAAAGTCTGGCCATTCTCGCTTTCAAGGAGCATCTCGGCTGTACTTCCTCAAGGACAGATCTGTTAGTT
>NW_006921588.1:17809770-17838701 GCF_000298275.1 Orycteropus afer afer | reverse complement strand
TGGTGCTGGTGAAGAATGCTGAAGGTACCGTGGACTGCCAAAAGATCTAACAGATCTGTCTTGGAAGAAGTGCAGCCAAGATGCTCCTTGGAAGCGAGGATGGCCAGACTTCGTCTCACTTACTTTGGTCATGTTGTCAGAGGCGACCATTCACTAGGGAAGGATGTCATGCTTGGTAAGGTGGAGAGTCAATGAAAGAGGAGAAGGCCTTCAACGAGATGGATTGACACAATGGTTGTGACAATGGGCTCAAGTATAACAAGGATCATGGAGCTGGCGTGGGATTGGGCAGTGTTTCGTTCTGCTGTGCATGGGGTCGCTATGATTCGGAAGCAACTAGATGGCACCTAACAACAACAACAGTGCCACTCTAACAGACATGTCACAAATGAGTGGCTTTAACAAGCAAGGATTTATTACAATTTTGGAGGCTAGAATCCGAGATCAAAGTGCCAGCTCTAGGGGCTGGGTAAAAGCCCCTCAACTTTGGACTTCAGCTCTGTCTCTTGCTCCAGACCCATTGGAGCTGGTGGTGTCTCTTCACTTAGGCAGCTGTTGGCTGCTGAGGCTAATAAGCCCAAGGTTGACAAATAAAATGGCACAGTCCCAAGATTATCAAACAACACAGCAGGTCACTGTTCAAGTTCAGGAACAATCCTAAGATTGGCAGACAACATGGCAGGTTGCTGAATGAAGACTCAGATACATGCAGGGTCCAAGTGTGCTGAAAAGCTCCAGAGACTTTTCTCAATGCTTCTCTTTATGTACTGGAAGCAGATCACATCCCTAAGGCAGCTACTCAGCTGCTCCAGTAGATTCCACTATGGAGTTGAAGACCATTCTCATCATGGGGAGTGACTACATCCATTTGCTCAGTCATTCAAAACCAGGCCAAGCCAAAGTGACATACAACTATCACAGGGCTAGAAATGCAAATTTTCAGCAGGAAGTTGAACCAGAATGAACTAGTTGGAAGCACAGGATTAAAAGGACTGGAATTGGCTGGCTTATTTTATTAAATTTAGAAGTCTTGAAAAAATACTGATAGATTTAGGTTATCCAATAATCAACTCAGGGCACATTATGAATGTAAGAAAGTCTGAATTGTGAAGGTTAAGAGACCTTTATCTTTTGCAGGCAAGGACAGCAAAGCTAAAAAGTAGGCTCAACACACCCCACTAAGTCTCATGCCAAAGCCAAGGCTCTGGTAGGAAAAGATTGAGACTCTGGAACCTGGTATAGGGACATTTGAATGAATGAACCTAAGAATTTTGAATCAACTACCTGATTACCCTGAACCTTACAGCTTAGAAAAAAACTTCCTTTTTTTTTTTTTTTTTTCTAGAAGTGAGCTACCGCCCTTTGCCTGGAGACCCATAAATATATCACCTGTATTGGCACCCTCACAAATGTTGCAAGTCCTTTCAAAGTTCCCCCTCTCAATTGACTCCAAATTATTAATTAGGGTCAGATGATAGCACAGTCCAGAAGGAATTAATATACTTACCAAAAGTACTGGCTAATATGTACCAGCTGGAGTTGAAGAAACACATGTGAGAATAGATTTGGAAGGAATTGGATAAGAGAAGGGAGAGTATGGAAATGAATAGGAAAGAATGCACTGATATGGGACCACTCACCTGTGTCCTGTGGTTTAGTGTCCTAGCAAGGACACAGGGAACTGGTTCTAATGTGCTTCTGGGATAGTTCCTCGAAGCCTGGACACAACAATGGCCTATAGTTAATGAGGTAGAAATGCAGGAATTGCCTTGATAGAATGGAAAAGAAAAGGATGTGAAGATTTGAGGAAGGGAAATGTTAGATTTGTTTTACCATGTGAGACCAAAGAATTTGCTAGCCAATTACATACCCCAGCAGGTCCAGAAGGAAACTTACTTCATTAAAGCTTTGAGAAATAAATATACTTTGTATTTTTGAAAAACTCACTGGAAGTCTTCATCCCCTACTGTCAAGCCAGCATAAACAGTAGGGAATGCTGCCATTTACCTAGGCCTTTGGAGGTTAAAGCATTCAGCTGCTAAACAAAAGGTAGGCAGTTCAAACTCATAACTGCTCAGTGGAAGAAAGATGTGGCAGTCTGCTTCTGTAAAAATTTACAGCATTGGAAACCTACAGGTTGTTCTACTCTGTTCTATAGGGTTGCTGAGTCAGAGTACTAAGATTTCCGTGACTATGACATTTAAATCATTATCTTCTCATAGACAGAAAGTAGTTGGAAACTTGTCCTGTTATTCTACGGGCCATTTTTTCTTTTGTATGTGCATATTCAACATCTTCTTTTGCTTTCTACATTGAAAAGTAAGTTAAGCCTTCTTCATACCTGGACCAAGTGTGCTCAGCAACCTCTGCCTTCATTGTAAATAATGCCAATGAAAAAACTTTCAATATATATTTTCCATTGCAAGGCTACATCCTCCTCATCATTTAAGCCTCAGCTCAAATTTAACTTCCTCAGAGCTTTCTGTGAACACTGATAATTAGTTTTACTTATAGCCCACTTCCCTCACTTCGTCTAATTCACATGTCTCTCATGTTCATCACAGAACATATCAAATCAGAAGTAAACTAATTATTTTAGTTACTTACATCTTATCTTTTTTCACATTAGATTATCAACTCCACATGCCAAGGCCTTTTCTGTCTTATTGCTTACTAAACTTCCATAATATTTAAGACTAACCTTAACAACAGCATCATCATCATCAACAACAAATGGGAAGACCTATATAAAATGATTATAGAACTTTGTGGTCACTAAAATAATCCATTCCTTATTTAAAAGCTTCAAGATTTCAAATCCTTAAAATTTCCCCAAATTAATCCACACACTTAAATACAATATATTTAAGTCCACAATTTTAAAAAACAAAATCTGACATCATGATTCTAAATTTCACCTCAAAGGCTAAATGTGGGAAAATAAATGGATAATACATAAAAAGAAAAAAAAAATTACTAATAAAGGAAGGCAAAGAGGACACGCTGTATTTGTCTCCTTAACATATATTCTACTCTTCACCCACTGGGTAGCAACAGTGCAGTTTGGATATTAATCTCAACAAAAGGTATTGGCTTGATTGTTTCAATCACCTTGTTAGTGCCTTCTTGGTAATGGGCATGTTATCCAGAGAAACTGAAAAAAACTGCCATCCTTCAGACAATGGTCCTTTATGTTTATGTGAACGATCAGAATTCCCAGGTGTATAGTAGAGCTGACAAGGGACAAGTTTGTGGTCACTGCTTGGTCACAGCCAGCTACCCAGAGGGACCAAGTAATTAAACCTGTGGGCTTGGGACCATAGTTGCAGGGGACATCAAGCTCAATTGACATAACATACTATACAAAACCCTGTTCCACCTCCTACTTTGGTGAGTAGCGACCGGGATCTTAAAAGCTAGCAAGCTGCCATCTAGATGCAACGATGGGTCTCTCCTCGGCCAGAGCAAAGAAGAATGAAGAAAACCAAAATTCATGGAAACAATTAGTCCTAGCGACTGGTACACCATCTGATCTGCAGCCTATACAACTATGAGACCAGAAGAACTAGATGGTGCCTGGCTACCACTGTCATCCACTTGGAAGGGGATCTATGTAGGAGATCCTGGATAGAGAGGGAGAACAATGTGGAACAAAACTCAAAATCATTTGGGGAAAAAAAAAAAATAAAAAAAGGGTGGGGACCAGGTATGCTGATCTGATAGAACCTGGTGGAACGGCTGAGACTATGGCCCCTAGCTGCCCTTCAGGTCTGGAATTGAACCGACACCTGTGGCTTCCAGCCAAACAAAGTACAGGCAAGTGAGTTGAACATTTACCTGAGGTAGATACGCTCCTTGGAGAGAATAATCATGGGAGAAAGAAGGGCTGCTTATGCACAGGGAGACAGCTCAGGGGGCAGGAGTGCATGGAGGGATGGACACTGGGAAGAGGTAACTATGGGGAAGAAGTTGGAGGGGAGCTGTTGCATTGTGGTAAACTGTGGTCAATGTCATGAGACAAAATGTATGTGAACTGCTGTACGGAAAGTGAATTTTCTCTGTAAATCTTCATCCAAATCACACACATACACACACACACAAACTGTCATCCTTGATGAAAACATTGAGCAACAACATCAAGCAATCTAAAGCCCATCTATATTAATCAGGGTTCAGTCATGAGATAGAAACAATTCTAAACAGTTTGAGTAAAGAGAATTTTAATAGACGGAATTAAGGGCTTATACAACCATTGGAAGAACTGAAGGTTCAAGGTCAAGAAGACTATTTTCAGGACATTTACAAATTCAAGGATCACAGTGAAATTTCCACTAATGATCCCAGATTTTGCAGTGGCTGTTTCTCTGGAATACCTCCAGAAACTAAGAGAAGCTGCTGCTGCTTACCTCAGCTGCTTCTTACTTCAGCTGCTGCCAGCGGCTCCTGATAGACAAAGCCTTCTATTTCTCTTCTTACTTTCCAAATCTCCTGCAAGTATGTTACATAGGGAAATCTAATCCAAAAGCCATGGGGAGAGAGATTCTGAAAAAATATAGTTTGAGATGTATCCTCTGTAATGCATAAGATAATGCAGACATAGCAGGGATGAAGCCGACTTGCAAACACACAAACTGGCACACCATTCTACTTCTGAAAATTCTATTATGTGAGTATTTTTCAAATGGCCACAGTAGTACCTCTATACCACATACTTGTCTTTAATTATGACTCCAATACCCTTCCTAATAAGAGTCAGGGGTCTCTGTTTTCTCCTTGAATTTAGGTGAGCTGTAACTGCAGTAGAAGTTATGCTAGGTAATTTCTGCAGCTGGTTATAAAACATGATACAGTTTCCTCTTGGCTCTCTTGGGACACTCACTTTTGGAATCCAACCATCATCCTGTATGAAAGCTTAAGCCACCTCACATGAGAAATACTTTACTGGGGGTTGTCAGCAGTTAAGAAATTACACATAAGATTAAATGTTTATCTTTCCTTTGATGTCACAGGCGCTGTTGCTGCTTGGTTCCCTTCAGCCTTCAGCAAATATGGCTTCCTTGAGATCCTGGAATAATAGAAAACAGAGACCTGTGTGGTTTACAAAGTTTTAGACAATTTTTTAACCTTGGACACTGCATCATGGAAGCAAGCAAAATAGTAGTTTTTTTTTTTTTTTTTTAATTGCATGATTGTATGTGAACTCGTATTTACCTCTGTTGCTTTTATCTCTTGTACTCCTCCCAGAGACTTCCTTTCCTTGATCATTTTATGCTAATTTCATCCTTATTGTAGGTATTATCTGCTCCATTAGCCATTAGAGAGATGCAAATCAAAGCAACAATGAATATAATATCAGGGCAGCAAAAATAGCAAAGTTGAAAAAAAGGAAAATAGCAAATGCTGGTGAGAGTATGAAGAGACCAGAATCATCAAACATCGCTGGTGGACCTGTAAAATGGTGCAACCACTGTGGAAAATGATATGATACTTCCTCAAAAAGCTGGAAATAGAAATATATGAGGCAGCAATCCTACTACTAGACATATATGTACTAGAAAAATAAGAGCTACAACTCAACAGATATATGCACATCCATGTCCATCACAGCATTTATTCACAATAGCAAAACAATGGAAAATGAAACAATCTAAATACCCATCAATGGGTTAATGGATAAACAAACTATGGTACATACACAAGATGGAATACTATGCAACATTAGAGAACAATGATGAATCTGCATAACATCTCCTAACATGGTTGAACCTGGAGGACTGAGTGAAATGTCAACCACAGGACAAATATTGTATGAGACCACTATTGTAAAAAGGCCAGAAAATGTTTTCATATAAAAAGAAATACTCTTTGATGGTTACCAGGGGTGAGAGGGGAAGGGAGGATCCACCACAAGCTAGAGGGTAAATACATATTAACTTGGGTAAAGGGAAGGCAACATACAATAAGCAAAATGGCTTAAGCTGTCCTCCAACATAGGCATTTTTACCAAGTTTTTGTGATGGTGACTGCCCATATTGTAAAATCTTTCACAATCTCTTCTCAAATCAGCAACCCCTGGCCATTATCATCAAATTCCTCCTTCCCTTATGGACTCAGAGAAAGTATCAATTGGAAGAATAAGCCCCAAAATGAGAACTTTATTCCTCTCTGTTCTCCAGGTCAGATGTTTTCCTAGTAAGTGTCATACAAGTTATCTTCCTTCTCTAAGGTTTTGGCATCTTGTGACATTTCCTCGGTGATTCTGGTCATTCCAACATCTTGCAATCAAAGATACCATGAAGTCCTTATGTCTTCATCAAGGTTTAGACGAGAGAGATTTCTAGAATTACAGTTAACTGTGGATGCCCTATTTACAAGTAAGGAAGTACAAGACAGTGGAGGCCTGTATAAACTAAGTCAAGGACAAGACGAGAGAAGTGGGGTAGAAATATGAGCATGCAGTGTTCCTTAAACGTAACAAAACTTTTGTTCAATGAGCAGATGAGTAAATGAAATGAAATATCCACTAGGTTTACATAGCCACCTAGGTGCACTGTGCAGAGTACTCCCCTCATTGTAAAATCCATCCTTGGAGCGTTTATAGATTTACTTTTGCTAATACTTTAAGTTAATGTTCCTAAAATTTTGGTGGGACTGCAACTGAAAATTTAGAGAAATCGACTTTTCTGCACATATGTAGTTAATATTTACAAATGAACAAAATGTATAACATGGCTAAAGAAATAAAAAGTATTTTAGAGAGCTGGTATTGTTCTCTCTGACTTGGCTTCTTCAAATGTTGCATTCTGTCTAGCAACATACATGCACATTCTATCACCCACTTAGAATCTGTTTAAAAGCTCACTAACTCATCCTTCAATCACATACAACCCTCTTCCCCTGAGGCCCTCAGCTCCTCAGGTGACTGTCCCTCTCACCACACTTCCCATTCAGCTCTCACCATGCTTAACAGCAAGAGGCTAAAGTGGGGAACACAAAGGTATATGCCAGAAATCAAGTTTTATACTGAATTTACCTCATATACTCAAAAAAGAAAGACTCAGGAGGTAATTAGTTAATTTAAATTTTAAAATTATAAAAATCTGCATCCACAAAGTCTGATGTTTTTTCTAGCATTCAATACTCATTTCTTGTTAGCTCTTCCTTTGGGTTCAGCAATTGTTAACATTTTTCTACATTTACTTTACTATTTTTTCTTTATTGCTCTCTGTTTTGTCTAGAAATTATGTTTGAATACTTCAGCACATATTTCTAAAGTTTAAGGACATTCTTATACATAATTACAGCATTAGCACACTTAAGCACTTAAGAAAATTAGCAATACTTCCATAATAGTGGCTAAGGCACTTGACTGCTAACCAGAAGGCTGGAGGTTCAAACCCATCAGCCACTCCTCGGAAGGAAGGTTGGGCAATCTACTTCCGTAGTGATACTGCCTTGGAAACCCAAGGAGGGGTTTCTATGAGTCGGGTCGGACTCGACGACATGTAGTAACAACAACATCCATAACATCCGGTGCAATCCAAATTTTTCCAATCGCTCTAAAAATGTTTTTTCCCTTTCAAATATTTTTCAGTAAAGAAATAGTATCCTTGGGGAAAACAAGAATACTCTCCTCTTGGTAATACCTTCTTATGTTGTCTGAATAGGATTCTTCTCCTTCTCTCTCAGAGGATGATATTCTCATCCTTTCTCTCTACATTGGGTTATGATTAGCTGTACATGGGATTATGACGTGGGTTGTGCAAACAGTTAACATGCTTGACCTCTAACTGAAAGGTTGGTGACCCTAGTCTGCCCAGAGACACCCCAGGAGAAAGACCTGGTGATCTGCTCCTGGAAAATTAGCCATTGAAAATCCCATGGAACATGTTTCTACACTGACACACAAGGGGTCACTATAAGTCAGATTCAACTTGTCAGCCAATGATTTTACTGGAGAATAAGGCAGCTATGATGTGTGCTTTGCCCCCGTTTGTGCTAATTTTCTGTGTGAAGAGAGGCTTGAAGAAATGATACACAGTACCTTTCCTCCAACTGCATTAAAGGGGAAAGGATCTGATTTCTGTTCCTAATGCTTTGGGCAGGTTTGAGCACTTATTTCATATTTACTGTGATCTAACAAATTGGTTTTGGAACTCCTCTCTACAGGATTTGAATCTTGTCAAACTTTCAACAATAAAGATTTCATATCTTGAGGCCTTTTGGATATTTGCTGCATTTTTCTTTACATAAATTGACTAATAAACAGCTAACCCTCTTCTCAGTCCTGATTGCTTGTCTTTAAAGTTCATGCTTTTTTTTTTCTTTTAATTGGTTTTATATTCCAGTATTTCCTTTGAAGGCATTGGTGTCTTCCCTTTCTTTCTGTCTAGATGCTTTATATAAATTTTGACATAGTTCCTTTTGGCTAGAATCTTTTCCTGAAACCAAGAGAATGTCATTAATGTCTACTTTTAGGATGTGAAAATTTACGTCTGAAAGCCTTTAAACATTTTTAAATTAAAAAAACAAAGAAGGAGAATAATTGCTAATTTTAGAATAGGATCATTTAGAAAAACGTCAACAGGTTAATTTGCAGGGGAAATTAATGGTGAAACTACTGGACTGTGAAAAGAAAAGGAGAAAATTTGACTGGGTTAAATATGCAAGTATAACCTTATAGAATAGCCTTTCAATTTAGCACAGCAAAGACAGACTAGATGACCCTAATTGGACTTTTATCTCTATTCTCTGACGATTAATAGAATTAAAGCATGATTTCTTTGAGAACCATTCTTTCTACAGCTACAGGGCAAGTGTGTAATTTCTAAGTAGACCCAGGTTTGGTTCATGTAGAAACTGAGCCCCAAAAAGAACTTTCTATTTTGAGTATGGTGATGCTATTAGGTAGGAATCTTTTAAAAGGAACAAATAATAATAGCAAATATAAGCTTGGAAAGCAATGATATATATACATTATATTTTAATATACTATTACAGTGAAGCTGGAAGTCCCTGGGTGCTGCAAACAGTTAATGTACTTGGCTGCTAACCAAGAGGTTGGAGGTTCCAATCCACCCAGAGTGCTTCAGAAGAAAGGCCTGATGATCTACTTCCAAAATATCAGGCACTGAAAATGCTAGAACAGTTCTGCTCCTAAACACATGGCGTCATCATGAGTTTGCTTCCACTCAATGACAGCTGGTATATTGAGGCTGATGGTATGTAGTTTGGCAAATGTATTATTTTGGCATGTCAGCAAATAGTACAAATGCATTGTTTATTCTCTACTTCTTTTTTAGGTACAGAAATAGTATTTCATCTTTTAAAACATTTATTAACTTTAATAGTAAAACTCTGCTAAGTGCTGCTAGAAAGATAGAATGTAGCTGATATGGAAAAGCATGTAGAAAAGTGCTTCCCATTTCAAAAAACCATGTCAGATTGGAAACTTGTCTTGTTATTCTTGAGTTCATGATTTTATGAGCTAAATACAGCATCCAACTCCACATTACAAGCAAATATGACACTACAATCTTCATACTATTTCATAGACATATTTAATATTTCTTTGCAAAATTGAGTCTGAAGACTTTAGGGCTCTATTTATTTATTATTTTTTCCTGATTTTACTCCTTAAGCAGTCGTAAACACCCTTTTCCCCCTTGAATAATGACCTAAGAAATGAATTTGCTATTATACCCCTATCCTGTACTTGGAAAAATTGGGCAATAAAAGTATGTGTAATGTTAATGTGTAATATATACCTGAATATGCTTGCTGGTGACAGTGGCTACAACCTAGATTTCTAGAAATACCCCACTCAAATAATTCAGCCCCCAAATGACTGGTCCTCTGCCCAGAAGTCGTTCTTCTCTAGCAAGTAATTATTGCCCTCTGTCTAATTTCGCCTGTGCCCTCTATCTCTGAGCTGTCTCCTTGTGCTGAACTCTTCTTCCACACACTCACTGGAGAGTTTAAAGAAGAAAAAGTCCCCTCCTTTCCACGAGAGACTTTTTAAAGCAGTAATCTTTCAGTATCAGAGGTGAAATACACAGGCCACAGAGATGGCAGCTTTTGCTGTGCCTTGCTTCTCAGATAGAAAGTTTGAGCTCTTTGAGCTGTTAGTTCAGTATCTTAGGTTTTAAATTCATTCAGCCCTGCATTTGTACTTGGCATTGCATGGTAAACTGTAATCCCATATGTGGGAATGTTGCCTAAAGCATACTGAATAAGGGTTCTCAGGTTATGCATTCTTTTATTGACACTCCAAGATTAGTGTTCTTTCCATCCAAGAGCCAATCTCACTTTGTGTTAAAGACGGGAACCTCTGCTTTCTCTAATAATAGATTTTAAATCAGGAGGAAGAGAAGTTTAACTCAGTCAGTGTGGAGGGCAGAATATATGGTGCAGTGAATAAACAAAGACTGAGAAGGCTTTTGTCAGCCTAAAATACTCCCTGTGATTGTGTTTGATAAAATAATAATAATTACAGTGATGGCTGAGGCTTGCTACTGAAAACCTATAATTTCTAACAGCTGTGGCACGACCATGACAGCTACCAGCACTTATAAAATAAAACGTACATTTTCCTGAGCTGAGATTGCCCATATATGTAAATACCATATCCACTGTACCTGCTTTTTGTTTTTTTAATTGATGTTTCAATTGAAACACTACAAAAATTAATATATTTTCAAAAGTTTTGTCTTATGAGCTGTTGTTGTTGTTGTTAGGTGCCATTGACTTGGCTCCAACTCGTAGTGACCCTATGTACAACAGAACAAAACATCGCTCGGTCTGCCAGCCTCACAATCCTTGATACACCTGAGCCCATCGTTGCAGCCACTGTGTCAACCCATCTTGTTGAGGACCTTCCCCTTATTTGTTGACTCTCCACTTCACCAAGCATGATATCCTTCTCCAGGGAATAGTCCCTTCTGACAACATGACCAAAGTAGCTGAGACAAAGTCTGGCCATTTTCGCTTCCAATGGGCATTCTGGCTGTATTTCCTCCAGGACAGATTGGTTAGTTCTTCTGGCAGTCCATGGTACTTCCAGTATTATTCGCCAATACCACAGATCAAAAGTGTCAACTCTTCTTGGGTCTCCCTGATTCATTGTCTACCTTTCACATGCATATGAGGCCACTGAAAACACCATGGCTTGGGTAGGCGTACCTTAGTTTTCAAAGAGACATCTTTGCTCTTCAGCACTTTAGAGAGGTCTTTTGCAGCAGATTTGTCCAGTGCAATATGTCATCTGATTTCTTGACTGCTGCTTCCATTGGTGTTGATTGGGGAATCAGGTAGTATGAAATCTTTGATAACTTCAATCTTTTCTCCATTTATTGTGATGCTGATTATTGGTCCAGTTGTGATGATGTTTGTTTTCCTCATGTTGAGATGTAATCCATACTGCAGACTGGTGTCTTTATTCTTCATCAATAAGTGCTTCAAGTCATCTTCACTTTCAGCAAGCAAAGTTATGTTGTCTGCATATAGCAGGTTATTAATGAGTTTTCCTCCAGTCCTGATGCTATACTCTTCATCCTATAGTCCAAGCTGGATTATTTGCTCAGCATACAGATTGAATAAGTATGTTGAAAGGATACAACCCTGACACACTTTTTTCTTTATTTTAAACCACACAGTATACCCTTTTCTATTTGAAGGACAGCTGAACATAAGCTCTTATGAGCTCTTAGGAAACTTCAAATCCAATGGAGTCTTTTTTAAAAAATTAATTAATAGGCTTTGTCAAAACTCAGATTATTAGATGAATTTCATTATGCCATGGCTCAAATAACACAATAGATACTGTTGTGTTGTTGTTGTTGTTGTTAGGTGCCACAGAGTTGGCTCTGACTCATAGCGACCCTATGTACAGTGAAATGAAACACTGCCCAGTCATGTGCCATCCTCACAATCATTTTATACTTGAGCCCAGCATTGCAGCCATTGTGTTAATCCAACTCGTTAAGGGTCTTCCACTTTTTTTGCTGACCCTCTATTTTACTAAACATGATATCCTTCTCCAAGGAATGGTCCCTTCTGACAATATGACCAAAGTAGATGATATGAAGTGTGGCCATTTTCGCTTCCAAGGAACATTCCAGCTGTGCTTCTTCCAGGACAGATTTGTTCTTCTAGCAGTCCATGGTACTTTCAGTATCACCAACGCCACAACTCAAAAGCATCAACTCTTCATAGATACTGCAAACCTAATATTAGCTAAGCCATTATTCAACAGACAGACACATCCTTTTCCCCAGTATCAGTACCATCAAATAGCTGGATGACAGAAGAGTTACTTATGCCATTTTCATTTTCATAGTAATCAACTATTGTGTTATTAAATTTGCATATTGTTGTTGTTGTTGTTATGTGCCGTCAAGTCGGACCTGACTCATAGCGACCCCTCCTTGGGTTTCCAAGGCAGTATCACTACGGAAGTAGATTGCCCCATCTTCCTTCCGAGGAGTGGTTGGTGGGTTTGAACCACCAGCCTTCTGGTTAGCAGTCAAGTACCTTAGGCACTATGCTACCAGAGCACCCCCAAATTTGCATATAGGCTTGTATTATTATTCATTAAAGGTAGAGAAAACCCTCTGTAGTTTTCTGTTCATTGTAATATTTGACAGATCTTACATTATTTAACACCATTTGCTAAATAAATACCTACTTTGTACAAGAAAGGCAATGTGCTTGGTATTAGTAAGTGTGAAAGAATGAGGTTCCTGTTGCAAGTAACTTCTAATTTATTAAGAAAGAAAAACGCAAATAAGTTTATTATTAGTTTATTTGAAATAGGTACTTTCAGATAGCAATAAACACATTAACTATAGACATTCAGAGGGAGCTTTAGGGGGTGTAGTAGCATTCAGCTCATAACCAAAAGGTCAGCAGTTCAAACCCACCAGCTACTCCATGGGAGAAGGATGAGCCAGTCTGTTTCCTTAAAGATTTACAGGCTTGGAAACCCCATCCGGCAATTCTACTCTGTCCTTACAGGGTCACTATGAGTCAGAATTGGCAGTGGATATGGGTTTGGATTTTAGCCATCAGAGGTCACAATTTAGTTTGATATGACAGGGAAAGCTCTGGAAAAAGAAGTCAGAACTAATGTGGTTGCAAGTGAATAACAGAAACTGACCCTGACTAGTTTAAAACAGGAAATGTGTTTTTCTGTTGATTTTTTTTTTTTTTTTTGGCAGCATGAGGATAGTTGGGGTCAGAGTGGGGAAAGAGGGAGGTCTTGTATGGAAGGACAATATTTCTCACAATTAGAAAGAGGGCTTCTGGGCAGACAATCCCATAACTATCCATTACAGACATACTATTTAACTGAGCCTTGAATTTCAAAAGGAGCTCTGGTGGTATAGTGGATTCGGCTGCTAACCAAAAGGTTGTGGTTCAAACCCACCAGCTTCTCTGTGGGAGAAAGAAAAAAAGATTTACAGCCTTGGGAACTTTATAGGCTATTCTATTCTATCCTATAGGTTCACTATGAATCAGAATGGACTCAAAGGCAGTTTGGCTTTGGTTTAAATTTTAAGAAGCAGAAAAAAGAAGGAAGAGATTTCTAGGCTAAAGATTTTAGAATTCCTGCCATACTAGGCCAAGAGCAGGAACAAGAGTATGGACACAGACTGATTCAGTTGTGCAAAGAAATTGCTCACTTTGGCTAGATAATGGTGCACATACCCATATGCTTCCTATTAAGAACAGAGTCAGAATCTGAGACAGGAATAAAGACTCAGAGGTGAATTTGCATCAAAATTTGACCATGTTCCTTTAATTCTCCCCCCCCCAGAAGATTCTGTTGCTATTATTTTTTTTCAAAACCATTATTATTATTATTATTATTATTATATATACATGTAAAATTATATGTCAATCAGCAAAGTGAACTAAATCCTTTCTAAGTTGGTGTGAAATCATAAATATGTTTGAAAACAATACTGCATGCTGATTTTTCATAAACAATTTGATATCCTGTCACAGCTTGGATGAAGCTGTCTGACTCAACAGGGAGGTAGAGGAAAAAACACAATGTTGTGGCCTCTGGTCCTGAAATAAAAATAGTGGTTTGATTAAATGCCAGTTGGTTGTAAATGATAACTCACATAAACAGTGGGAAGTCATTAAGCTTAAGCAGTGAATTCTAATTTAATTTTATGGCCTTTGGAAGAAAATCCCCTAGGCCAGTCAGCAGAAGCTAAGGAATTGTGACTGAGCTGAAAGTTGGAGGGTTTGCAATTCTGTTCCGCCAGTTCTGTGGTGGCCTGCTGTGGACAATCATCTACCTGGATTCTTCCCCTGTTCTTCTGATGAGGTCATTTTATTATATGATCGCCAATATATTGATCTTAAATTCATATAAAAACCATACCACAAAATCCTTGCATTTGATTTCCACACGTTTTAGTTAGATATTACTGCATAACAAACCACCCCAAGAACAACCATTTTATTCTATCTAATGATTTTGTGTTTTTCTGGACTTCCATAAGGGCTTGGCTGGCCTATTCTTCACTTCACATGGAGTCTTGTGCCGTTCTCTTTGATATTACACTATTGGCTCAGTCAGCCTGGAGGTAACAAGAAAGTTATACTCATAAGCATGTTGCTGTGATGCTGACAATTGGAGGACTGTGCTCAACAGGGCAATCTCTTTCCCCATGTAGGAATTCTTCATGTTGTTTCTCCAGCAGGGCCACCAAACTCCTTATACAGGGGCTCAGGGCTCTAAGAGACCAAGGTGGAAATTGCCAGTATTTTCAAAGTTTAGGTCTGGGACTGGAATAGCATCATTTCACTGTATATCACTGGTCAAAGTAGCGACAGGCCAGCACAGATTTAAGGGGAGGGGACATAAACTCCACTTGTTGATGTGAAGGATATCTAAAATATGTGGCCCTCTTTAATCTACAGTATCGTGGCCAAAGTCTTCTAGAGAAATGTATCTTGAAAAAAAAAAATTGCTAATATGTATAGATAACTATCAATGGAAAATTATTTTTTATGATCAAATTGTTTCTTCAACTCATGCTGTCCTGTTGAAAAGGTACTGTCTAAAGTAGATTACCATTGTGTAAAAGAAAACCTTAACAAGTAAAAGGCATTGATGAATTTCTCTCTATGTAAGTATGATATACAGATCTGATATTTAGATTGTGTTTTGGGCTCTATCCTTTGGTGACTGCTTGGCTTGTGCTTATCTTCTAAGGCAGTTCCTCCTCAACATTTTGCTTCAGATGGGTATCCTGAGCTTTCCTCAAACATTAAACTATGTGGCTTGTTTGTTGGACATTGTAGCTATGTATCCAGGCAACGGATGCAATACACCCTGTTGTCTTGGCAGCACAGATACTTTAAACACCACATTTCTTCTCCTAACCCTGTTAAGATTGTCTATTTCGGCACTGACTGACAGCAAGTGCAATAATGTGTGAAAAAGCATGTTGGCATTGATTTGGCTTTGCAGTCAGAGAAGACAAAGAGAGATTACCTTTCAGCATTTTGTACTGGGGTGGCTGATCTAATCTGATCTACACAGGGGTTCGTATAAAGATGCAAGCTGTATTCGACAGACATCTGGAGCTGTCTGGCTGGGAGAAGTTATTGGAAATCAGAACAAATTAGGTAAAATTTAGTATAGCCATCCACTGGTGCCAATACAGGTGTAATAGTGTTTGATTGCTGGAGAATGGCATGGAATCAACACAATTCCACTCAATAAAGGAAGAAAAGTTACATAGATCTAGTGTGAGAACAGAAAATATTGTAGTTCAATTATTATGTAGTCATGGTATAGTTGAGTTAATTCCAGCATTTATAAAATCCATATAAAACATTTATATAAAACATTCTGTTATAAATTCCAAGTGTTTTAAAAGAAAGAAAAAAATATAGTGTGCATTTTGTAACGGTTACATTTGGATTTCTTTCTTTGCCCCTGTGATTCAATTCAGTAGCATTTGTTAACTTTTACCTATTTGTGAAAGCATTCTTGTCTTCATACATTCCACAAGATATATTAAGATCTTGCTACATGTTGGGCACTGGCCTAGGAACTGGAGATATGGTGGTAAGCAAAACCCAACATAGTTCTAGGTTTTTAAGGAGCTCCTATTCTATTTAGAGAGATGAATTAACAAGTAAATAAATGATATATAGTTACAACTGAAATAAATGCTATGTATTAGGTAAGCTAAATGTTCGTATAAAAAACCCCTCATAATTTTGGGGATTAACATAATAAAGAGTCTATTTGTTACTCTTTCAATAACCCAACATTGATGTTTCTTGTTGCACAGCTCTCTGGGTAGCTCTTCACAGCAGTAATCAGGGCCCCAGCTTCCTTCCAACTTGTGGCTCAGTTCTACTCCAGTCTTTCTAGGTCTCTCCTTTCAGCTGATATATGTAGAAAAGGTAGAAAATTGTACAGACAATTGTAAATGAGATCCATTCCTCATTGTATCTTTAGGTCTTTAAGTGGCATTTTTAGGTGAATTGGTATAGGTATAAACAGTTTTTATTTAGTTTTACATAAGTGCTAGAAAATGCTCTAAACCTTTTCAGTGATTAAAAAGCTGCATATACAGCAAGGGAAGATGATTGTGATGAAGAATTTGTTGTGAGTACAGGTTGCTTCAGGAGCTCTGGTGGCGCAGTGACTAAGGCATTTGACTGCTAACCAGAAGGTTGGTGGTTCAAACTCACCAGTTACTCTGCAGAAGGAAGACTGGGCAATCTACTTCCATAAAGATTTACCGCCTTGGAAACCCAAAGGTGGTCACTATGAGTTGGAATCGACTCAGTGGCAGTGAGTTTGGGTTTTTTGGTTAGAGGTTGCTTTACTAGTTTCAAAGTGAGGGCAAATTTACATAACATTAAAGGGCAAGTAGGACTTGACTGTAAATCGGACATTTGAGCTCAGGAATAGCCTGTATGTGGGAGGGTTTTATTTAGAAATGACACACTCTACTTCTACTCACATTCCATTGTTCAGAATGCTGTCACATGGTCCCTTAAAACTGCAAAAGAGGAAAGAAAATATAGTCTACCTGTGTGCCCCAGAAGAAGAGGAAAATCATTAACCAATGTTGGCCAAATCCTGTGAATGAAAAGAACAGGGGATTTCAGATGCTGTAGATAAGGGGAAGAAGCTTAAGACACAATATTATCATGAAGTTCATAGTTTTGTTGGTGAAATATACAAATGAGATATTTAAATAATAATGAAAGGTAATTTGTAATTGAATGAAATATTAAGTATTAGAGGTGGAACAATCCTTTGCCATCACTGAATCAAATGGAAGTCCAAGTGAAAGTTCTTGCTAAGGAAGTATAGCTAGTTAGTGTCAAAGCTGGGTCACATATTTGTCAGAAATATTTGTAATGTTCTATGCTTATGCACACACACACATGCACACACACACACACACTTACCCACATAATTAACTCCTAGTCTCTATTTACTATCAGATAAGCCAATATATCCAGCTAATAGTGTTTATTCCTAGCACCTAACTGCTTTGATATTTTGAAATAATCCTATTGAAGAAGGCTGGTTTCACAAAGCACTGCCCACAAAAGGTAATAACTATCCACCAGAGAAGCTCAGGCTAAAGATGTGCATGGAGTCTGACCTTTTAATTGATCTGATGATATAGGGCCAAAACCCTTCCAGAGACTCTTAAATGGTCCTACCTAAAGAAAATTCAGAGCCGTCTTACCTGGAGCCTTGGTCAATGTATCATCTGGTAATGGAGGTTAACTGAAACCTGGGCTCATTGTACCCTGATACTGGCAATGACTGAAGCCTTTTCTGGCTAAGAGGACATGTTTACACAGAAGAGAGTAGCAACCTTCATTACATATCTTTATCTATTGATATAAATGCTTGTATATTGGGAAAACAGTTTCCTTTGGAGTTAGTTTCTGGGACAAGAGGTAGAGAAAATTGGGGATATGGCTAGCAGGGACTCCAAATCACTAAACGAATTGGAACATATGTTTTTGTCCAGTCCTGTTTTCATTATTTTATGTATTCTGTAAGTGAATGTGTAATATATATATAGTAGGAGTTCAAGGGGTTGGAGAATTCATAGTGGGTATAGTTTTGATGGATTCCCATAGTGGGTATAGTATGAAACATCAACACATAAACAAACACATAAACAAATGGTTTATGTGCTCAGCTGCTAACCAAAAAGTCGGCAGTTTTAGTCCATCAGAGGCAACTTGGAAGAAAGGCTTGGTGATCTACTTTAGAAAAACCAGATATTGAAAACTCTATGAGCACCATTCTGCTGTGATACCCATGGGATCACTGTCAGTCTGAGGTGACTCAATGGTAATTAATTATATAGTTTTGACATAGGTAACATTTAAGGAAGAGATAAGGATTTATCAATGTCTCAAAATACAGTTTGCAGATGTCCTGCTTCTAACCCTCTGAGGTTCTCAATCATTCCTGGGCTACCTACAGGTTGATGAGTAAAGCTGCTGGGTTTTGAACTGAATTTACATGTTAACTCGAATTCCCTTTAGCTTAAAGGATGGCTGCTGGACAGGGAGGAAGAAGAAAAATCTGGATGATGGTATTGGAATATAAATCATTAAATTGTACTTCTGAATTTCCTAAGTACTTCATCAATTTACTAAATGAAAGTTTCCCTAATCATTCTAGATTTTGATCTAATGAAAGGCCATCTCTATAGATGATGAAGTCAAACATATAACTCTTTCTTGCCTTTTTCTGATAGTCAAAAAGAACTGTTTGTCTGCAGTGATTGCTCTTTGCTAGGATCAGCTGTCATGGATGATGTTGGGCATGTTAGAGGTCTTGTGAGAATCAGCTGTCAGGCACAGAACAGAATTGCACAGTTGCTCTAGGTCAAAGGAGAGTGTTTCTGTTCATTGACTGTTGACATTTTGTCAGTGGTGGTATAACTAATCATATTTAACAAAGGTAAGTTCCTAGGAAATCTCATTGAAAACACTTAAGTACTAAAATATCTCCAAATTGTAAAAGTTTTATATTATGATGCTAATTTTCCACATGGTGATTATGAGACACTGAGTAAATATTTGTCACAATAAGCCTGATCTAATAGATATTTATGAAGGCTTTTAGAGGGACTTATCTGTGACACTCTGAATTTTACTCTCTTCAGGTTATTCTTATTAGACACTAGTAGATTGGTAATACTGATTTCATTTATAACTTTATAGTGGATAGAAAGAAATCAAATATTTTTAAAAGTGTCAGTTCAGTAAATTATTCAGAATTCTGTGAGTTTTCAATAAATACAAAAGAAGGAGACTGCCAATCATGGTACCCCACCTGTAGCAGTGAGTCAGATGGCAGGCCTCTGGGCTGCTCTCTTCACCACTATCCACTAAAGGGTCACAAATTGGCTATTTATAGGGTACATTTGGCTAGTGGATATATTTAATTTAGGAGACTGAATTTGCTAGACTTTTTTTTTAAATAGGTAGAGTCATTTGAAATTATATGATTTCACATAAAAACCCAGATTTCAGGATTCTTATGAAAAATCAGATTGACCACATTCACCTATGGCTCCAACCAGAAATGGCTACATCCTTTGGCTGATTAAATTTTCACCAGCCTGAATACTCCACCTGATCCTAATCTGCCTTATCATTTACACTACCCTCCTCTGAGTTTGTGAGACCTCATAGACTTGGGTCTTTTTCTTGTTGAAATAATCCATTCTTTTATATATCTAGTGCCTTTCTTGTAGGACCCTCTCAAGATGACAACATGCTTTCTGAGAGTAAACAGAAACTTTTTGACTAACTTTTGTAAAGATATATGTACATAGAAATATACAAAAGTGGATAGTTATAGGCACACACAATTTATCTAAATTTGTTCATTTGAAGGTTTTATTACATTTTAATTGGAATAAGGACCAAGGTTAATAGACTGAAATATAGTAGGGGAAATGTGAACTCATGTTTACAGTGGATTCAAATATAACAATGACCATAAGGAAAGCCCAGAGCTGGATTTTGTTCTGTTACACATAAAGTTGTCCTGTGTTAGAAGTGATGCAACAGCAACTAACTAACAGCAACAACAAATTTCCTTAAGATGCAAACACACAAATTTATATTATACAAATACAAGTTCTTCAATACAAAATCAATTAAGAAAATACAAGATGATAAAGACTGGAATTGGCTGTGTTTTTATGAAAACAAAGTTTTAGTAAGTGGCAAGTTTAATGCACAATAGTAGAGTAATATAACTGGTTGCCTAGTGATGTGGAGGTCAAAGGGGAGAGCTAGAGCTGATGGTTTTAGATGCTTGGGTAATTCTAACATGGAAAATATTACACTATTGTGTAAAATGTGCCTCTAGCAGGAAGAAATAGAAAAATATCAGTCAACATCACAGGAAGACAAAGGTCAATTTGACATAAAACAATGGCAGAGTTTGGTTTGTTTTTTTCATATTTACCTGTCCAAAGATAAGGGGCTCTTGTTCTTCAATGGAGATGTTCAAGGACAGTGAGGATGACAATCTGGTAAAGAGCGCTGCAAAGGGAATTTGGCCATTGGTGAGAAATTAGTAAACTCTTGCTTTCCTCTCCAAAATTCTTTGAATCTATGACTTAAAGTAGTGCATTAAGTTGCTTATTGAAGAGTGAATGAAAGGAAGGAGGATAAAAAACTCCTTGGAAACTCTAGAGAGTTTTTATCACAACCTAGAATTTTCTAAAGACTAGAAAATAAGAACTAAGAAAATAGGCTTTGTTTTTGGAGAAGTATGCTTCTGCCTTTGGAGACTGTCATTGAATGATCTATGCATCCTTGCAAAGTAATGAGTACTTAGAAGATTTCATTCTGTTGAGTGAATTACCACCTGTCAGGAATGTTGTTTGAAGGATTCTTGAATTGTCAGAAGATGTACTAGATGAGCTCTAAATCTTCCAACTCCAAGATTTTGTTAATCGGTTTATTTCTCTCTTGTACCCAAGTATATTTTCTCTTCTTTGCTCTATATTGAATTTTCTCAATTTTCACCTGACAAGTGTTTCTATTTACTAAAATCAAATCAATATTATATATACCAGATATCCTTGCTATCCCAGAAGCTCTTTGTTGTTTTTACCAAGCAGCTCAGCTTACTTTGTTGGTATTATTAGGAAATCTCAGAAGGAAGGTTGGACAATCTAGTTCTGTAGTGATGCTGCTTCGGAAACCCAAGGAGAGGTCACTATGGGTCAGATCCGACTGGATGGCAGTGAGTTTGGTTTTTGGTTTTAATAACTATTAGACTGATTATTCTTAGAGGAGAGAGATGTTCTTTATTTATCTACAAATCTAATGAATGTATACTAGTAAAATATTAGAGCTTGAGAAACTCATCAGTATTTTAGAGTATGTTATTTTTCTCTTTTTTAATATGAATATTAGAACCTTCTGGTGCTAACAAATAGTGTATTTATCACTTACTAGGCACAGATTAATTGATTATTAGGTCAAATATATTGTTAATCCCAATTTTCTTATTATAAATTAACATATGATTAGTTTATAATAGGAGAATAAAGATTACCTACATGTCATTTCTGTTAATATTTTGATGTATGTGCTTTCTATTTTTATTGTTTATTTCTTATGAAATTGGGATCTTGATACACATACTATTTTGCACTTAGCTTACTTAGGTTACTTTGTTCTGTGTTGTATTCTCTTGTGTTAAATAATTTCTTACACTTTTCATTTTCAGAGTACCAAATTAATTCAACCAAAACTGTATTGGCAAATATATTATATGCATGCACACCTTTTTTTTTTTGATAGAATAAGTAAGGCTATGATGAACTTCCTTGTTCATAAACCTTTGGTCATATCAGACTATTTCCACAATGTGAAATGCTATTCTACAAGTGGTATTGCTTTTTTCACTTGTATATGTTTTTTCAAGACTTTCAATATATATTCAGCTATTGCCATTTGAGGGAGCTCTGGTACTGTAGTGCCTAAGGCACTTGATTGCTAACCAGAAGGCTGGCAGTTCAAACCCACCAGCCACTCCTCGGAAGGAAGATGGGGCAATGTACTTCCATAGTGATACTGCCTCGGAAACCCAAGGAGGGGTCGCTATGAGTCGGGTCTGACTTGATGGCACATAACAACAACAACATTGCCATTTGATATACTGAATGGCAGATAAGTAGGCTGAATATACTTATATACTTCTTTGAAAAGATCATCTTAATACTAGAGAATATTTTATTAAACTTCCATCATGTCACCTAGTCAATATTTGTATTTAATATTATATGAATGTTATGAGTAGGTTATATTCCAAGTTAGATCTTGGAAAAAGGCAATTCATCTTTTGGGCAAATATTGTATATGACTGATTGGGAAGGAGTGCCATCTTTTCTGTTTTCCCTTTCTCCAATTGTTCTCACATGTTGGGTTTGGTCTTCATCAGACGTAGTGGTATATTTTGAAGAGATTGATGGGAGTACAGTTATTAACAGGCTATCTGCAGGTGGGGAGCACAACATACACAAGTTTTATAGGCTTCCCTTCCATGCTGCTTAGAAAGCTAGAATTGATCACGTGTGTGTACCAGTCTTCTAGAGATTCAGAATCAACTCAACAGTACCTACAGTACCTAACAACAACAATAATTCCTAGAGACTAATCAAAATAATTACTGCTAAATAAAAATTGAAGATGTACTCTGAGAAAATTTAAACTTTTTAAAACTAAAATCTGGGGTGTTAGTATATATATATATATTTTAATAGAAGCCTTTAAACTTATTTTGTTGGGATTGTAAAGTTAGGTGCTAAGAGGATCAGGTAACATAAATCAGCAAAACTGAGAAGTCAAAAACATCATAAATCCTACAAGTAACAGACAGACTGAAAACAATGTTTTTGGCAAGATTCCCATCTGAAAAAGCATGTTTAACACATTTACACAGATTTTTTTTGTATCTGTGAAAGATGGGTACAGTGTTGCCAGATCGTTTGTTTTTTTCCCCAAGGAAAGCCAGATACCCAGAACTTTATATGAAATATCCCAATTTTTAAACATATATAACAAACAGAAATTGTAAAAACACTTTACAAGCAAAAAAATAACACATTTATAGAAAATATCTCCCTTCACAGCATCAGCCTGTAACTTTTGGTCTATATTTTGACTTTCACTTATTGAAGTATTCATTTTTCTGCTAAGTTCACAGTTGTGATTTTTGTAGACAGAGTTTCAGTTTGCCTCGCCTTACCCTAAACTAATCCAAGGGTGCTTAGCATGAAAAACAAAAGATATTAAGAATGTTATAGTATATATTCAAAATATGGTAGCACATAGCTGGTCAACTGTAACATTGTAATGTCACCTTAAATCAGTGGAAGTCAATTAATTCTTTTTGTCTTTCAAGCATTGTTGTTGTTGTTGTTGTTAGGTGCCAGTGAGTCGACTCCACCTGATAGTGACCCCATGAACAGCAGAATGAAACACTGTCCGATCCCACACCAGCTCCACGATCCCTGCTATACTTGAGCCCATCATCGCAGCCACTGTATCAATCCATCTCGTTGAAGGCCTCCCCCTTTTTCGTCTACCCTCCACCTTACCAAGCATAAAATCCTTCTCCAGGGAATGGTCCCTTCTGACAACATGACTAAAATAGGTGAGAGAAGTCTGGCCATTCTTACTTCCAAGGAACATTTCAGGTGCACTTCCTCCAAGACAGATCTGTTAGTTCTTTTAGAAGTCCATGGTACTTTCAGCATTCTTCACCAGCACCACAAATCAAAAGCATCAACTCTTCTTCAGTCTTCCTTGTTCATTGTCCAGCTCTCACATGCATACGAGGTGATTGGCAATATCATGGCTTGTATCAGGTGCACCTTAGTCCCCAAGGAGACATCTAGCTCCTCAGCACTTGAAACACTTCCTTCCCGATTGACTTTTCCCAATGCTACACGTCCTCTAATGTCCTGACTGCTGCTTCCATTGGCATCAATTGTAGAACCAAGCAATGTGAATTCTTTGACAACCTCAAAATCAGATTGTAGTCAGTCTGATTCCTGTGTGTTCCATCTGGTGAAGTCCACATGTAGAGCCGCCATTTGTATTGTTGAAAAAAGGTGTTTGCAATGAATAAGTCGTTGGTCTTGCAAAATTCTACTATGCGAATTCCAGCATTATTTCTGTCACCAAGGCAAAATTTTCCAACTACCGGTGATTCATCTTTGTTTCCAACTTTTGTATTTCAATCACCAGTGATAATTAACACATCCTGACTGCATGTTTGGTCAATTTCAGACTGCAGAAGTTTATAAAATTCTTCAATTCCCTCATCTTTGACATTGGTTTTTGGGGCATAAATTTGAATAATAGTCGTATTAACAGGTCTTCCTTGTAGGCATATGGATATTATCCTATCACTGACAGCATTGTACTTCAGGACAGACCTTGAAACATCCTTTGTGCTGATGAATGCCACATCATTCCTCTTCAAACTGTTATTCCTGGCATAGTAGATCATATGGCTGTCTGATTCAAAATGGCCAAAAACAGTCCATTTTAGCTCACTAATGCTGAGGATATCAATCTTTATGCATTCCATTTCATTTTTGACAACTTCCAATTTTCCTAGATTCATACTTCGTACATTACATGTTCTGATGATTAATGGATGTCTGCAGCTGTTTCTCCTCAATTTGAGTGGTGCCACATCAGCAGATGGAGGTCTCGAAAGATTTACCTTATCCATATGAGTAAGGATGGATTTATTGTGATGATGCAGCTCTTTCCCAGTCCTATTTTGAGAGCCTTCTAACCTAACTGGACTATTCATAAAGTTGCACTGTAATGTATCAGACAGTGTTTCTTTGCTATTCATAAGGTTTTCCGTGGCCAATTCTTTGAGAAGTGGACGGCCTCTTCCTTCTTCCTAGTCTGTCTCAGTCTGTAAGCTGGGCTTACACCTGTGCACTATGTGCATCCCACTGGGTTTGAAACACCAGTAGCTCAGCCTCAAAACTCACATCAACATGTCACCATGATAGTAAAAACCAACAGACAAGTTTGTCTCCCTGTTGGAAACCTCTCATACCACCATTACCTGGGTCCCTGTGGCTGACTCCTTTTCTGTCCGGATTCCTGGGTGTTTTATTCCCCTTTCTCCCACTCTCCCACCTTGCTGCTTTGGGTGTGCCTGAGTTCCCTCTCCTCACCCGGATCCCTGCAGCTGACTGCTCCTCTGTCCAGGTTCCTGGCTTTTTATCTCCTTTCTCCTGCTCTCCTGCCCTGCTGCTTTGGGCATGCCTGAGTTCCCTCTCCTCACCTGGATCCCTGTGGCTGACTTTGTAATTTCAAGCATTATAAAATGTCAGATGGAGAATTTTACTCTTTTCACATAAAACACATGATCTCACCTATTGGAATAAGGTATGAGACCACAGTTAGGTGTTATTTAGTTGGTTTCTACTCACAAGGACCCTATGTACAACAGAATGAAACATTGCCTGATCTGTGCCTTCCTCACAATCATTTCTATGCTTGAACCCATCCTTGCACCCATGTGCCAATCCATCTCATTAGGGTCTTCCCCTTTTCTGCTGACCCTCTACCACACATGATATCCTGCTCCAGGAACTGGTCCTTTCTGATAATGTGACATAAGTCTGAGAAATGAAATTTGGACATTCTCACTTACAAGGAGCATTTCAGATGTACTTCCTTCAAGACAGATTTGTTCATTCTTCTGGCAGTCCATGGTACAGTCAGTATTCTTCACCAACACCATAATTCAAAGGCATTAATTCTTCTTCAGTCTTCCTTATTCATTGTCCAGTTTTCACATGCATATTAAGCTACTGAAAATACTATGGCTGGGTGGGGCACATGTCAGTCTCCAAAATGACATCTTTGCTCTTTAACACTTTAAAGAGGTCTTTTGCAACAGATTTACCAAATGCAATATTTCATTTGATTTCTTGACTGTTGCTTCTGTTGACTGTGGATCCAAGGAGAATGAAAACCTTGACAACTTCAATCTTTTTTCCATTTATCATGATGTTGCTTTATGTTGAGATGTCCATACTGAAGGCTGTAGTCTTTGATCTTCATCAGTAAGTGCTTCAAGTCTTCTTCACTTTTAGCAAGCAAGATCGTGTCATCTGCATACAGGTTGTTAATGAGTCTTCCTCCAATCCTGTTGCCATGTTCTTCATATGGTATAGCTTCTCAGATTATTTGCTCAGTATACAGATTGAATAAGTATGGTGAAAGGATACAGCCTGGATGCATACCTTTCCTGATTTTAAACCATGCAGTATTGCCTGTTCAAACAACTGCCTCTTGGTCTGTGTACAGGTTCTACATGAGCAAAATTTAGTGTTTTGGTGTATCCAATCTTCACGATGTTATCCATAATTTGTTATGATCCACATAGTTGAATGTCTTTGCATAGTCAATAAAGCTCAAGTAAACATCTCTCTGGTATTTTCTGCTTTCAGCCAAGATCCATTTGACAACAAAACATGAACAGATAAGACTTTCACCCATGATCCATTTGACAACAAAAATCCCTTAATTTTTGATATACCTCATTACACTTCTTCTGAATCTGGTTTGAATTTCTGGCAGTCTGTCAATGTACTCCTGCAGCCATTTTAAAAATATTTTCAGCAAAACTTTGATTCATGTGTGATATTGGTATTGATATTGTCTGATAATTCCTGCATACAGTTGAATCACTTTTCTTTGGAATGGGTACAAATATGGATCTCTTCCAGTTGCTTGACCAGGTAGTTTTCTTCCAAATTTCTTGGCATACATGTGTGAGCAACTCCAGCATTGCATCCATTTGCTGAAACATCTCAATGGTTATTCTGGTAATTCCCAGAACCTTCTTTTTTGCCAATTCCTTCAGTGCAACTTGAATTTCTTCCTTCAATAGCATCAGCTCATGATCATATGCTACTTCTTGAAAAGGTTGAACATCAACAAATTCCTTTTGGTACAGTGACTTTGTATATTCCTTCCATCTTCTTTTGGTTCTTCCTGCGTCATTCAATATGTTGCACCTAGAGTCCTTCAACATTGCCGCTCAAGGCTTGAGTATTTCTTCAGTTCTTTTTGCTTGAGAAATGCTAAGTGTGTTCTTCCTTTTTGGTTTTCTAATTCCAGGTCTTCACACATTTATTATAGTACTTTGTCTTCTTAAGCCACCCTTTGAAATGTTCTTTTTTTTTTTTTTTCCAGAGCTTTTAATTCATCATCTTTTCCACTTGTTTCAGCTACTCTCCATTCAAAAACAAGTTTCAGAGTCTCTTCTGATTTTGATCTTCTCTTTCTTTCTTGTCTTTTTAAAGACCTTTTGCTTTTTTTATGATGCTCTTTATGTCATTGCACAACTCATCTATCTACTCTTTGGTCATTGCTGTGCAATTCATCAAATCTAATCTTCAGGTGGTCTCTAAATGCAGGTGGGATATAATCAAGGTTGTATGTCAGCTCTCAAGGATTTGCTTTAATTTTCTTCAACTTTGACTTCAACTTCCCTATGGTCTCTTCCACAGTCTGGCTCTGACTTACGATATTGAGTTTCTCCTTTGTCTCTTTCAACAGATATAGTCAATTTCATTCCTATGCATTCCATCTGGCAAGATCCATCTGTATAGTCACCATTTCTGTTGAAAAAAGATATTTGCAATTAATAAGTTGTTGGTCTTGAAAAATTCTGTCATGAAATCTCCAGCATATTTCTATCACCAAAGCCACATTTTCCAACTACCAGTGCTTCTTCTTTGTTTCTAGCTTTTGCATTCCAATCACCAATAATTGTCAATGCAGCTTGATTGCATGTTTGGTCAATTTCAGATGCAGACATTGGTAAAATGTTCAATTTATTTATCTTTGGCTTTAGTTGTTGGTGTGTAAGTTTGAATAATAGTAGTATTAACTGATCTTCCTTGTGTGCATATGGATATTATCCTATCACTGACTGCTTTCTACTTCAGGAGAGATCTTGAAATATTCTTTTTGACAATGAATGTGATGTCATTCCTCTTCAGTTTTTCATTGCCAGCAGAGTTTGCCAATTCTAATCCTTTTCAGTTCATTAATGCCTAGGCTATCAATATTTATGATTCCATTTCATTTTTTACAACTTCCCTATCTTCCTAGATTCATAATTTGTACATTCCGTGTTCCAATAATTAATAGAAGTTTGCAGCAGTTTCTTCTCATTTTGAGTTGTGCTACATCAGCAAATGAAAGTGCTGAAAATTTTTCATGCATATAAGGAAGGTTGACTTTGAAGAGGTAGCTCTTCCCCAGTCATATTTTGAGTGCCTTCTAACTTGAGAGGCTCATCTATTAGTACTATATCAGACAAGGTTTCACTGCTTTTCATAAGGTTTTCAGTGGCTAGTTTTTTTCAGAAGCGGCCTACCTCTTCCTTCTTCCTAGTCTGTCTTAGTCTAGAAGCTCTGCTGAAATCTGTCCACCATGAGTGACCCTGCTATTATTCAAAACACTGGTGGCACACCTTCCAGCATCACAGCAACATGCAAGCCACCTCAGTATGACAAACTGACAATGATTCAGGGAGATAGGAATGTAGGTTAGTAATTTAAAATCTGGAGGAAATCAGGATATCCACCTAAGTAAATTTGTGTCACTTATAATGAAGAAGTTTTATGGGACATATCTACAGCACTTATAGTTGATGGTATATTGAAAATAATATTTTATTTTTAGTATTTGGGGAGCTCTAGTGGTATAGTGCTTGAGGCATTTGACTGCTAACCAGAAGGCTGGATTCAAATCCACCAGCCACTCCTTGGAAGGAATATTGGGCAATCTATTTCTGTAGTGATACTGCCTCAGAAACCCAAGGA
>NW_006921588.1:17796597-17809475 GCF_000298275.1 Orycteropus afer afer | reverse complement strand
CATACAGATTCTATGATATGTATGATAAGATCCTAAATATTAGTGTCATTTACTATTTGCTCATGTGAAGTTGACAGTTCAATTGGCTGTCTTCACTGTGTACCGTGTCAATCACAGTATTTACAATTTAGTTTTCTTGCACTAGTTTAATTATCATGTGAAGTAAACCAGTGTATTTGTGACTAAAATTGATTCTTTTATAATGGCCACTCAGAACTCTGATTTTCCTCAGAGTCTCCTTATTTCTTGGTTCACTCAAAAGACACAAAGAGCTATTGACTAGAAAATGACTTGTGCTTCAAACTTGTAATGGAACAAGGGAGAATTTAAAGGAAAATATTGAGAAAGAGGTGTTAGAAAATTCACACTTCTGTTGCTCTCTCATACCAGTGGTTTCCCAAAGAGGGCCTGTGTGAAATAGATAAGGAATTTGTGGAGGAGCAAAATAAGCATGACCTATATAAATTGATGACTTTAATGCTCTGCAGAAGTGGTAATACTACCTTCTAGATGGGGTTATTTTGGGGGAAAGAATGGCAGTATAAATACTTAATTTTTTCTTTCTTGAATTCACATAGTTGATGGTATAGGCTAAATGATGTAAAGAAATATTTTTTGCTGATAAATTTTAAATACTTCAATTTTAATATAATGGCAGTAGTCTGATAAAAATCAATACACTTTATTAATGTCTTTTCAGGAATAATCCATGTGCATGTGATAAAATGTTGTGTAAATAATGGAAATACTCAAATAAGTTTTGCAACTGTTTAGGGATTAATACATCTACTTGGAAGTGACTTGCTGAAGTATAACACCAGGAAGGTGACTTTTCATTAATTATTGAAAATACACACCTTCACATTTTGAAATACACAGAATCTGTGGGTTTAGTGTGCATATGTGTATATGGATTTGAGAGAAAATGCCCGTGTTTTGTAGGGTAGATTTGAAACTAAAGATAGCTCAGAAACTGTTAAAAAAATAGCATCTTTATTGAGATATATTTCACATACTGTAAAGTTCACACTGAACTATACAATTCAGTGATTTTTAGTAAATTCATGAAGCTGTGTAACCATAATAATTATCTAATTTCAGAACATCTATTGAGATTCACTCTCTAGTCTCCCTTCTGGAGTTTGGAAACAACTAATTTACTTTTGTGTTTTTATGAAATTGCCTATTCTGAACATTTCATATGACTTTTATCATATAATGTGTGGCTTTTACATTTTTACTTCTTTCACTTAGCATAATGCTTTCAAAGTTCATTCATGTTATAGCAGGTACCAGAATTTTATTCCTTTTAGTTGCCAAATAATATTCCATTGTATAGCTATATTAATTTTGTTTATGCATTTCATTAGATGATGGACACTTGGATTGTTTCCACTTTTTGGCTATTATGAACAATGCTGCTGTGAATATTCATGTGCTTGTTTTTGTGTGGATAAATGTTTTAATTCTCTTGAGAATAAAGGTAGGAGTGGAATTGCTCATTCATACAATAACAATGTTTTCCAAAGTGGTTTTGACATTTTGCAATCATGATGTTTCCAGTTTTTTCACACTTTGACCAATGTGTGATACTATTTTTTTAAATTTTAGCCATCCAAGTAGCTGTACAAAAACAATTGGTCAAGGTTTAACCATTTCATGGGGTATCATGTGATCAAGAACTGATGGTATCGAAGGAAGAAGTCCAAGCTACACTGAAAGAACTGGAGAAAAATCACTCTAGGCATTGACTGAATACCCATTGAGATGCTTCAACAAATGGAATCAGCACTGGAAGCACTCACTCATTTATACCAAAAAATTTGGAAGACAGCTACCTGGGCAACCAACTGGAAGAGATCTATATTTGTACCTATTCCAAAGAAAGGTGATCCAACAGAATGGAGAAATTATAGAACAGTATCATTGATAATAAGGATCTCTGCTGTTGCAATGTGTAAGGCATTTGACTGCTAACTAGAAGGCTGATGATTCAAACCCACCAGCTGCTCCATGAGAGGAAGATAAGGCAATCTACTTCAGTAAATAATTATAGCCTTGGGTACCCAGTGGGGGTTGCTATGAGTCAGAATCGATTTGATGGCAGTGGGTTTGAGTTTTTTGGTTATCATTAATAACACATGCAGATAAAATTTTGCTGAAAATAATTAAAAGATGGTTGCACCAGTACATTGACAGAAATCTATCAGAAAGTCAAGCCAGAAGAGGAGGTGGGATGAGAGATATAATGGTTGATATCAGATGGATCTTGGCTGGAACCAAAGAATACTAGAAAGATGTCTTACTTGTGTTTTATTGAGTATGTGAAAACATACAATCCTGTGGATCATAACAAATTATGGATAACATTGCAAAAAATGGGAATTCCAGACAACTTAATTGTGCTTATGAGGAACCTATATATAGAACAGGCAGTCATTTGAACAAAAAAGGATACTATATGGTTTAAAATCAGGAAAGGTGTGTATCAGGGCTGTATCCTTTCACCATACTCGTTCAATCTGTATGCTGAGCAAATAATCTGAGAAGCTGGACTATAAGAAGAAGAATGTGGCATCACAATTGGAGGAAGACTCATTAATAACCTGTGGTATGCAGTTTGCACAACCTTGCTTGCTGAAAGTGAAGAATACTTGAAGCACTTACTGATGAAGATCAAAGACTACAGTCTTCAGTATGATTAAAATTTGACATAAACTAAACAAAAATCCTCATGACTAGACCAATTAACAACATCACAATAAATGGAAAAAAGATTGAAGTAGTCAAGGAGTCATTTTACTTGGATCTGCAGTCAACACCTATGGAAGCAGCAATCAAGAAATTAGATGACATATTTCATTGGGCAAATCTGCTGCAAAAGACCTCTTTAAAATGTTAAGGAGCAAAGATGTCACTTTGAAGACTAAGGTTTGCCTGACCCAAGCCAAGTCTTTTCAATTGCCTAATATGCATGTGAAAACTGGATAATTAATAAGGACAACCAAAGAAGAATTGATGCCTTTGAATTGTGGTGTTGATGAAGAATACTGAAAATACCAAGGCCTGACAGAATAATGAACAAATCTGCCCTGGAAAAAGTACAACAGGAATGCTTGTTAGAAACAAGCAAGACTGGCCAGACTTTGCCTCAAATACTTCAATCATGTCATCAGAACGGACCACTTCCGGGATGAGGAAAGTAGAGGGTCAGCAAAAAAGAGGAAGACCCTCAATAGGATGGACTGACCCAGTGGCTGCAATAATGGGCTCGAGCACAGTAAAGATTGTGTGTATAGCACAGGATGGGGCAGTGTTTTTTTCTTTTATTATTATTGCACATAAAGTTCCTATGAGTTGGAGCTGACTCAATGACACCCAACAAAAACAATAACAATAGTATGTGTGAGAAGTACTTGGGTGGTGCAAACAGTTAATATGCTTGTCTGCTAACAAGAAGGTTGGCATTTTTAGTCCACTCAGAGGCACATTGAAAGAAAGGTGTGGCGATTTATTTCCAAAAAGTCAACCATTAAAACTCTATGAAGCACAGTTCTACTGTGACATACATGAGATCGCCATGAGTTGGAATTGACTCAACAGTAGCTGGTAACTGGTAGTTAAGTGTGAAGTCATTTTTGTTTATTTATTTGTATTTATCTAATAACTAATGAGATTTAGCATCATTTTAATGTACTTATTAGCCATTTGTATATCTTATTTGAAGAAATGTATATTTAAATAATTTGCCCATTTTTGAATTGGGTTACTTGTATTTTTATTGTTGAGTTCTTTAAAAGTTCTTTACATAATGTAGCTACAAGTTCTTTATATGATTAGCAAATATTATCTTTCATTTCTTGGACTGTCTTCTCATTTACTTGATGTTGTCAGCTGAATCAATATATCTTAACTTTTGAAAATATGACATGCATTTTAAAAAGTAAAAAATTACAACAATGAAATGTTTAAGGAAACTTCTATTTGTTTTATTTTTCAAATAGAAATTTCTTATGGGAGTCAACTAGTCAAATGATTGTCAATCTGCCTTCTACCCCACAAGTCACTAGTTGTTATTATTTTTTTCTTGCAATTATTTTGATAATTCCTAGAGAATGTGTCTCATGAGAAGCTGTTCTGAAGTACTTTGGCAGTCACTAGAGGGAAACTTGATGGCAGAGGTATAGGTGAAATACCAACCAGTAGTACACAGAAAGGCTGAGGTGGGTGGCTGAGTGAGTCCTAAGACTACGCTGATTGGTCAGCCTGAGGAATATCATACAAGGAAATCATTTCCACACCTTAATATATGGTTTACTACCTCTCTATAGCACTTTAACTTAGGTTGATGTTATAGTTTACTGAAAATTAAACACAGTGTTTCTTCCTAACTTGAAATGCTTTCCAAGAATTAGAATGAAGAATTACACCGTTTTACTTATTCATCTTTCAATGTATTTCCTGGAAGGCTACCTGACCCAAAATTCATCTCTGGTTTGTGTTGTGATTATTAACCAGGAAATTGAGGCTGACTCACTGATTCCCACTTCTCTGGCTCTTAGTGAATATCTTGCTCAGGTCAAAGTCTGGAGAACCCTAGGCCTAATACTGTTCCATTCTTTCTGAATAGTGCTACAATTCTGTCACAATATGGAATATTTTAGGTTCATTCCTATGCTGCTCATGGTATTTTCTTTCTGACAATTTTCTGGGTATTTGACTAAAAATAGGAGAATGATGATCACTGGACCTAAAATCTGTAGATGTTTCCCAATCTGTTTGAAGTCAAGTTACACAACCCATAATTTTTAGGATGAACTTAAACATAGGTGTTTTCCTTCTATAACACGCAATGGGGAAATTGGTACAATGTTTAGCTTCGATGCAGGAGGCCCAGGTTTAATTCCTGGCCAATGTACCTTTTGTGCACCAACCACCCATCCATTAGTGAAGGCCTATGTGTCATTATGATGCTATAACAGATTTCAGTGGAGCTTCCTGACTAAAACAGACTAGGAAGACCAGGTGATCCACTTCTGAAAATTAGTCAATGACAAAACCTATGGACCATAATGCTTTGATCTGCAACTTGTCATGTGGATGGTGCAGGACTGGGCAGCAGGCAGCATTTCATCTTGTTGTGCATGGAGTCTCACAGAGTGGGGGATGGAGTTGGTGGGAGCTAATAGCAAGGTGTAACCTACTGTGACCAATGAAATGTGAAAAGTAGTGGTATTTGTTATGTCTAGTTATAAGCTTTAAGTTCCCATATTCCTTTTATGCTCTCTCAATGTTTATGGAAACACATGAGATGGAGCCCCTATTAACTGGATCTCTGAATGTCAGATGGAACACACACTGTCCTTGTTGATATGTAACATGAATAGGAAATAGACCCTTACTCCTACAAGCTTTTACTTCAGCATGACCTTGCCAATCCTGACTGCTGCAAATTTCAATTCTAGCTCTTCCAATAAATGATTGTATGATTTACATTGTGAATTAGCCCAAAGTGTTGTTGTTATGTGCCATTGAGTTGATTCTGACTCATAGCAACCCTACAAGTCAGAGTAGAACCATTTCGTAGACTATAATCTTTATGGGAGCAGATTGCCACATCTTTTTTCCCATGGACCCACTGGTAGGTTTGAATTCTGAACTTTCATTTAGAAATCAAACACTTAACTATTGTGCTATCAAGGCTACTTAGCCCAAAATAGAAAGCATAAAATAGATTTTTTTGTGTGTCACCACTCCTTTTATTAATGAGAAAAATTAAGAATTTGAGGTTCAAGGTCATACAACTACCCATTGGAGGAGCAAAGATTAGAGTCCAAACTTCTTCCTTCCCAATCCAGTTCTTCAAAACCATATTAAGAGGCAGTTAATTACCTGTCTAATGCCAAATAGGAAGTGTTATAATCCTTATTCTCAACAAGATTGAAGTGAGGAGTTCATCTGCCATTTTCAGTTCTTCTAGGGGACTATTGTTGGGCATCGTCATTGATTCCAATGCATAACAACACCATGTGACAGAGTAGAACTGCCCCATAGGGTTTTCTTGGCTGTAATTTTTATGAAAGCAAATTATCATTTTTGTTTTTTTCCCCGTGGAGCACCTGGGTGGTTCTAGCTACCAACCTTTTGGTTAGCAGGTGAATGCTTAATCACTGAGACACCATTGTATCTAAATCCACACAGTAGCAGTAGGAGTGTCAGTCTATTTAGGCTCTGCATTATTCAGAACTCTTTTAGGTTCATAGTTACTAGGATTATTCTCAAACGTCTGTTTCTCATTTCCTAATGAGACAGTGCAGTTCCATTCAGTACTGTCAACTTGTCGGACTTCATTCAAATCCTGGATGTCAAGAAACGCATTCAAACATAATTTTAAAAAGACAGGTATTGCTTCTTGCATCAAAATATTTAAAAGTCATTATTTATTCTGCATTTCTCTTTGAAGAACTTAAATTGCTCTCATCTCTTAGACATCATCTAGAGGTCATTCTGTTTCATTTGAAAATGATATTAGCTCTTGCAATCATGATTTTGTTTATTCATTAAAATGTTCAAAATAATATGGAACTATTTTAAATAATGTGATAAATTGGTAATTGTTTTGATTGCTTATTTGTATTTAATTGATGTGTTGTGGCGTAATATTTAGTGTGCTATGTTGTTTGATCCCACCTCAGGATATGATGTGTGCAAAGAGGAATGATAAACGATTGTTTTGTTTTTCAGTTAATTATAAGCAGTGTCAATATATTGCCTCTGAAAGTACAAGGTTAGTGAATGAATGAAATTTGAAAAGTTTACAAAAGTTAAGATTACATATTCTGAGCATGAGCATGGAGACAAATTCATTCACTATTCCAGCAAATATTTCTTCTGTGCCTGTGATATTCTGGGCGTAGTTCTTGACACGGGATATAGAACTTTGAACAAAAAGGAAGACTCTGTGGTTAAGTACCTTTTATGATAGTGGGGTAAACAAGAGATAAATAAATCTCTTTATAGTGATAAATTCTAGGAAGAAAATAATAGCAGATATGGGGGCAGAATAAGGAGTGTTATCATTAGATACGATTCACTCTGAGAAAATGAATTTGGGCAGAAACATGAATGAAGTGAGTTGATGAACCATGTGATAAGGAGTGTTTAATGAAGCAACTAAAGTGGGTGTTAAAACCCTGAGGTATGGGAGAATGTTTGGAACTCACATGAAGGCCAACAGTGTCTGAAGAGCAAGGAGAAGAATATCAGGATATGAGAGTGGGGAAATATCCAGACCCAGATTAGGTAGGATCTCATAGGCTGTGATAAGGATTTATGATTTTTATTCAGTGTGTTGAAAATTACTACAAGGTGTCAAGGAGTGGACTTGGCATGATTTCTATTTTAAAAGACTCAATATGGCAGCTATGGGGAGAATTGTCTATAGATTTTTTAGAGCAGTAGCAGGAAGTCTTCTTGGGAGACCATGCAATGAGTCCAGGAAAGAGATAGTGGTGACTTGGTCTATGTTGGTGCAGAAAGACGAGATCACAAGCTAGATATTATTTGAATATAGACTTAGTAGGATTCATTGATGTATTGAAAGTAAAGTTATGAGATACAGAGAGGTGTCAATGATGACTCCAAAGTTTTTACCTGAGCCACTGGATGCTTTCAGATGATAACTCCTGTGATGGGGAACTCCAGAGAACATGTTTGGCCATGGGTAAGGGAGAGAATCAAAAGCTTAGTTTTGTATTTCTTAAGTTCAAAATGCTCCTTAAATATCTTAGAGCAGATAAAAGATTTAAAGGGATTCATACTGAAGGTATAATTGTAGGAGTCATCAGTATTATAGAATGTGTTCAGGACCATAGGAGTGGATAAGATTACCTAAGGATGGGGGACACTATAGCATTTCAAGGTTGGGGAGATGAAGAGGATTTGGCAAGACAGACTGAGAAATAGCAACCAGATGGGTGAAAGAAAAGTTAGAAGAAAAATAATGCACTAAAATCTAAGTTAAAAAAAAGAAAAGATTTAAAGGAGAAGGAAGTGATAAGCTGTATCAAATGACGTTTTGAGGTTCAGCTGAAAAGATGGAGGCAGAGTGGAAAGAGGAGAGGTTAGAAATGGGACTGGGGGTTGTGATAGATGTTGCACATGCTGTTATGATGATATCAGTGATACAGAAGAAAAGAGAAATTGATGTCCTGAGGAAGAAGAGAGATTATTATACTAGAAAAGCCATTGAATAGGCAGGGATGGATCCAGTATGAGAGAGGACAAGTTGGCTTACATGGAACATGAACAGTGGATCTACTGAGTCAGCAATGGAGGCAAGATATACACGGGTACAGAAGCTGGTGGGTTGAAAGAGTCAGTGGTGGGAGAGTCAAGAAGTGCTCTTCTGATCCTTTCATGTTTGTAGTAGAACAAGAACGAATGCTATTCTCCTTGAAATCTCTCTCTCCCGAGAAGATTACAGAATTCACAAGGGTTGGGTAGGAGCCAGATTGTAAAGTGAACTACTATACCTTTCAAAATAATATTTACTAAGGGGTGATTCTGGGTCCACCTGCACTGGAATTCCCAAGGGTGCCTATTTGAATGCAGAATCACCTGCCCACAGATACTTAAGGAAGTAGATTCTCTATGTATGAGTCCCATAAGTCTGTGTGGTTACTATGGTCCAAAGGGATTCTTATGACCTTGCACTAACTCCTGAAAATGATAGAACTCCCCATAAAGCAGTGAGGATGGAGTTAAGGCAAGATACTTAGATACCATTAAGACAGCACAAAGAATTGCCTCAAAGCACAAGTCTACAGTTACTAAGAGTCCCAAGGTGAGGTTGATGGCACACCTGAATTCTCCCTTTCTTCTTCCTAAAGTATATCTCCAAAATGATTAAATCCTTTAACACTAGTTCAATTTTGCTGCTTCCTATTACTTCTCCCTTGCCTTTTCTTCCCTACTTTTTTTTTTTTTTTGTGAAGCTATTTCATTTTCGGTATTTCAATGGCCCTCCTGTTCATTCTAGACTCTCGTTGCCAAATGAGATCTCAAATCCAAGCAATGTTTGCATTCTCTCTGTGAACTCTGAGGCTATTTGTTCCATTTTTACAGATTACAAATCATTAGAAAAAAGGCACCCTGGTGGCACAGTGATTAAGTGCTCAGCTGCTAACTGAAAAGTTGTTGGGTAGAACCCACTGACCACTGTGAGTGAGAAATATGTGGCAGTGTGCATCTGTAAATATTTACAGCCTTAGAAACCCTATGGAGTAATTCTGCTATGTCTTATAGGGTCACTGTGAGTAAGAATTGACATGACAGCAAAGAATACAATCATTAGAATCATCTTCCTTATAATGAATAAAAATATGTTTCTCTGTAATTATCTCCATTGGACATAGTTCTTCTTTGACAATTAGGCTTCTTTTCTGCATGACAGCTTTGACTATGTTCTAACCAATGAGTATTTAGCTTTGAATATTAATATCTTGTAATGTACCTTACTCAGGGTGAAGGAATTTATGAAATTGAAATATGAATTGACAATATCAGTTGACATTTCTGTGTCAAACTCTGCATATATAGGGTCATCGTGGGTTGGAATTGACCAGAGTTCAACTAACAACCTAAGCTTTGTCACTAATGATACTTTTCTATCATAGAGGTGGAAACAAAAGGAGTACACTAATATTTTTTTTTCTTGAAATGTGAGACTTTTTGTTATGTATGTTGTGTGTGTGTGTGTGTGTGTATGTGTATGTGTGTATTTGGCAGGATGAAAGTTATTTATCTTCTGGGAGCAAAATGATTCTCTCTGGTATTCTTTTCCAAGTCACTAAATTCTCAAGCTCAAAAAAAATCTGATGATCCTGGGAGAAAATATAGTCTAGAAATTCTTAACATAAGCCGTTGCTATCCCACCCACTACTGCAGTTATTAGTGATGCAACACTGACATTGTGGCTCCCCATCTGGGTTACTCTTTGAGATTTGAAAGAAATTTGTGGACACAGCATATCGCCCAAAAGGGTATTGACCATACCAGAGTGATTGGAGGTTTATTCCATTGCATAACAACTTGGACTGATACCAGTGTGATTTCATTTTTGTATTCCTGATGTCGGCAAGTTCTTATGACGAATGTCTTTTATTATGTGAGTTCATAGAGTATCCAAGTATTGTCAGAAAACCAGGGTTTTCTTGTTACAATGGAGGAAGTATCTCTAAGTATAACTGCTCTTGTGGTTTTACCCAGTGATTCTTCTCTCTTTATTTCTAACTCTCATTCTTGTTTCTGATGCTACTTGTAGCCCCATTAGAATTTCAACTCTGTCATCTAATTTTCCTATCTGAATTTTCTTTTGTTGCATCTTCTTGACCTCATGCTCTGATCCTTGATCAAGCTTGAAGAACCATATCCAAACTTTCACTAATGTGCACTTGATCCTCTTCTCCTATAATACACATGGAAAGGGAGAATGAATGCAGGATTTGTTACTTTGTTTCATTTATAAAGAAGAATAATTACCAAAAGCTTTATTGAACTTAAACTATAGGGATCTCTGTTGCTTATGATCTTTTCAAGCCAGAGACAGCCTTAACAATGTGTTCACATGATCATATGGTTTTATGATATTTGCAAAGAAAGACATTTTAACCACTCTCCCGTTAGACATCCCACTAGGATAACCCTACTTCCATCCACTCCTGTATAATGATGCTTGCATGGCTATAGGCATTTTGAACACGCAAATGAAGGAAAATAGAGTTCAGGATATCTTGTATTTTGTGGACATATATTGATGTTCTTCAGAGTTTAAGAGATAGATTTATGAGGGATGCAGTCATAACCTTGTATAGTAAGGATATTGCTACTTGTCCCAACATAAGACTTGTTTCCAGAAAAGCACTGCCTGTGCCACTCACCTATTGTCATAACAGGAGATACAGAGCTAGCAGTCATATCATGATGTAGACAGGTCCCATAGCACTCAGAATGGGATGTATATGGGCAGATGAGGAGAAACAAGGTTGGAATTTTATACAGCCAAATGTAGTCTATGGTAAGTTCTTCCAAAGAACAGATGTGTCAAATTTTAACTAGAGGATTACGTTCTCATTGACATCAAACCTAAACAGAAGTTCTTTTCTGTCAGGAATATTCGCAATAATAAATACACACAATTACAAATGTATTATTCATATCATATTTTTAAGAAAATATAGAAATTATTTAATTCCTAGTTCCAGGGCACAAAACAGAAGCAGTAGTACAAACAGAGAGTACATCTAAGTATGAAGAACCATGTTTTATACATCTCAGTTGTCAATAATAGAAAACATATTTCAATCAACTATGCTAGAGGAAAGACTAAGTTCTCATTCTGCTTTTATATGGAAAATATTATTATAAAATTATAATCCCATAAAAAATAATAAGGGAGTAAAGAGCCAAAAAATTTTGGAATAAAAGATTTTAGATTATGTGTTAGACATTTATGTCAGCCTTTTTAAATTGATAATTTGCTGTGATTTCTTTCCTTATCCTAAATAAATGTTCATTTGGTAATAAATTATGTATTTGTAATTTTATATCCTTTTTCGTAAAGAGGCCTGAAAACTATAAGCTTTATGTCTGAGAAAACTTGGATCAGTCCTTTGAATGTATTATCTGAAAACATTCTGTCACTATTTCTAGTGAAGCAAAAATTGCTTGCTTACTCATGAATGGGAGTTGTTCTTCTTTTACATAGCAACCAAGTCAGAGGGACAATCTGGATACTCAGAAATTCTATGAAAATAGCCATTTATAATAGCCATCAAACTTCCACCGGTGGTAGGATTTGAGTACCACAGAAATGATGGAATATGTACTGATAATGAAGGAGCCTCTCTGTGCTGTTACATGGAATTGGAGCTCTGGTAGCATAGTGGCTAAGACACTTGCCTGCTAACCAGACGGCTGGCGGTTCAACCCACCAGCCAATCCTCGGACGGAAGGTTGGGCAATCCTACTTCTGTAGTGATAACTGCCTCGGAAACCCAAGGAGGGGTCGCTATGAGTCGGGGCCGACTCGACGGCACATACAACAACAACAACAACAAAATAGCAGTAATAATGGTACGCCAAAACGAAAACCGAACCACAGCCATCGAGTTGATTCCAACTCATAGCAACCCCCATTGGGTTTCCAATGTGGTAAATCTTCATGGAAGTAGATTGCCCAGTCTTCCTTCTGTTGAGTGACCGGTGGGTTTGAACCACCAACCTTCTGAATATAAGTGATTTTTATTAATTTTATTAATATAAGGCTTTACATAAAGTTTATGTATATTTTTATATACATTACTTCATTAGATATTCACAGTAACTGGCAGAATATCCTAGAACAAGCAAGGTATGAAACATTCCTTGAATCCTGATTCCTAGACTAGAGGTCATTTTTTCTGTCCAAAATTTCATAACAAGAGACACATTGAAAATTGGAACAAAACTATCATTTTCAGTGGTAAGTTTTAAGACCTTTACTTTAAGAAGTAGACCTATTTTTTCAGGTAGGGTTTGATCCACTTTCCAGGTACAGAAATCAATTTCTGTGAACCTTTGACTCATATTGTGTCTTTAGTTATAACAGGCATCTGTACACATTTTGTGGACAGAATTAAGATTGCACCATTATACTTTACAGGACTGAAAGGTACAAATAACAAATGCTGGCGAGGTTGTGGAGAGATTGGGACTCTCATACACTGCTGGTGGGACTGTCAAATGGTACAACCATTGTGGAAAGCAGTATGGCGATTCCTTCAAAAGTTGGAGATACAAATACCATTTGACCCAGCCATCCCATTACTAGGTATATA
>NW_006921588.1:17792283-17795837 GCF_000298275.1 Orycteropus afer afer | reverse complement strand
TGCTGTATGAAAAGTGAATTTACTCTGTAAATCTTCACCCAAATCCTAATAAAAAAAAAAAAATACATGGAAAGTAGTACTTCTCTGGAATAAATGATACTTTATAAAATTTTATAACATTAGCTTATCTTTCTTGGTTAATCCATCACTTGCACTTGGGTATGTCTGGGATGATGCAAACAAGGTGAGGTGAAGAGGGAAAAAGTGGAAATTTGTGATTGATGGAAAGCTCTCTAATAAGCTATGACCCTACCAATGGCTCAACTTTTAACATATTCATATTTTTCTAAATGATGTAGTAGTAATTCTGCTCCAACAATTTGACTTTCCTTGATAATGAAGATTTTGCAGAGCAGCACCTGATGTTAGCTGCTCCATAGCCTTGTCTATGTTTCTATGTTTTTCTTTTCCTCCTTTCTTGAGATATCACTTGTGGTGGTAGTTGGTGATATTTATGTTTGCATGTTATTGTCACATATATATTACTTATTTGTCTTGGCTTCTCAGGGAAGTCATCAGGACTCAAAGAAGACTCATTAACAAGCTGCAATTGCAGATAACATAACCTTGCTTGTTGAATGTGAAGAGGACCAGTCCTTGGAGAAAGACATAATGCTTGGTAAAGTTGAGGACCAAACCAAACCAAACCAAACCAAACTCACTGCCATTGAGTTGATTTGACTCATAGCAACCACTCCTTGGATTTCCAAAGCGGTATCTCTATGTAAGTAGTTGAGGGTCAGTGAAAAAGAGGAAGACCCTCAATGACACAGATTGACACAATGGCTGCACCAATGGGTTCAAATGGCAACAATTGTGAGAATGGTGTAGGACCAGGAAGTGTTTCATTCTGTTCTATATAGGGTTACTATGAGTCAGAACTGACTCAATGACACCTAACAGCAACAACATATATACATATGTGTGTATATGTGTGTACAGGTTGTTTATGGTAGCATTATTTATCAAAGCAAAACCTGGAAATAATGTAGAAGCCCTCTAATAGAGGAATGCTCAGATATTGATAGTTTATAAAGCATAAAATAGAACACAATTATGAGAAAGAATATGTTGGAGCAGTATGTGTTATCTTGAAAGGATGCCTATAAAATATTAAGTAAAATATACAGATGTAATATAAAATGATTATATCCATACTTTGGGAGCTCTGGTAGCATAGTGTCTAAGGCACTTGACTGCTAACCAGAAGGCTGGTGGTTCAAACCCACCAGCCACTCCTCTGAAGGAAGATGAGGCAATCTACTTCCATAGTGATACTGCCTTGGAAACCCAAGGATGGGTCGCTATGAGTTGGGTCCGACTCGATGGCACATAACAACAACAACATCAACATATCCATACTTTAAAAAAAGAATAAACTAGGAGTTCTGGCAAGATGGCAGAATAGGCAGACAAGCTACACAGACCTTCTGCAACACAGCAGTGAGAAACCAATTGAAAGTGATACAGAAGATGATCCTGGAACTTTGAGCTTTGAAGGGAAGGATAAAGAAGTGGATTATATACAAACCAGTAGAAGAACCTAAATGAAAACAGCAAGTAAGGAGACAAACACAGCTGTCGACTGCTGGCTGTCCTGAGGGCACAGCCATTTTGATTATATCCCAACAACAACCTAAGAATTAGCTCTTCTCACTAAAGACTGAATGGGCAAGAACTGTATCGGTGCTTGACAACCAGAAAGGAGAACAGCAAAGAAAGAGACAAACAGACCTGTGGACTGCCGGCGGTTTTCCTAAGGGCACAGCCATTTTGAATATTCACAAGCAGCAGGCACAACCATTATGAATATATGCAAGTGACATTCTTACCTGGACAGCAACATAAGAGTGGGCTCTGCTTGCTGAGGACAGCAGGGCAGCCACACTGGAGGCTGACAACTGGAAAGGTGTGAAACTCCCCTTGTTATGCATACCGCACACACTCTTGGTGAACAGAGGTGTGGCCATCTCCTGCCTTCACCCACCTTCTTGACCAGTAGGAATTCCATCCCAGTCTGTGCCCTGATAGAGCCTAGGCACCATGCCCCACCCTCAGTTTTGTTTTGATTGTTTTAATTATTCTTATCTTCCTCCTTTCTTCCTTTTTTTGTTTTTCCCCTTCTCCCCTCCCCCTATTCTTGTTTTATCCTTTTTCTTTTTCTTTTCTTCTCTTCCTTTTTTTTCTTTCTTTAGGTTATTCCCATCCCTTGTTTTTCCTTTTGCAGTTTTCTTATTTTTTTCTTTACTATTCTTTCACTCTTGCTCTTTTCTCTCATTCCTCCTTCCCCAGATAGAGTGGCTTCCCCCTTTTTCTTATTATCTTTCTTTTATCCTTTTAAAATACATTTTGAATTTTTTTTTGTCATTTATTGCATTACAATTTATTTTGTATGTGACTATTCTTGTTTGTTTATGCAGTTTGAGTGTTTTTGCTCTCACTTTTATTTTTTTGTGTTTTTTTATTTTATTTTATTTTTTTATTTTGTTTAACTGAGTGGAAGACAGTAACTGTTCCAACACAACACAACCATACTTGTACCTCCTGCAGCCCCACCTACTGAGTGAGAGTCACCACTGCAACAACTGACCAATGGTATATAACAGCCAATACTAGCTCAAGTCACTCTCAACTGCTACTGATGGACAGCTAACAGAGAGCCATGCACACATTCTCTTGCACACATTAAACATAAATACAATACCACCACAATATCTCAGAGACAACAGACCATCACTGCTTACACAAAGAAGATAAAGTAGTAGAAACAAGGGTAACCTCAAAGAAAAATAATAAACCTTTGCATCAAAATAAAAAAGAGGACAAGCATGAATATCTAGCAAATGCTAAAACAATAACAATGAAGGAGATGATAACACAATTCATAAACAGAATGCGCTCAAAATGAGCACAGAAAATTATATAGAAGAAATCAGCAACATCGTGAAAAAACACACAACAAAATGACATCAATAAATTCATACTTATAGCTAGTTACACTGAATGTCAATGGATTTAATGTATCACTCAAGAGATGGAGAGTTGGAGATTGGATAAGAAAACAGGACCCATCAATATACTGTCTACAAGAGACTTATCTGAGACAAAAAGACAAAAATAGACTGAAAAAATAAAAAAAGAATAAACTTTCTGTTTAATTACACTTGTATAAATTTAGAAAAAGGAATGGAAAGAAACAAAGAAAATTGTTATAGTTATTGTGACATATCAAAATATCTCATTGATTCTGACTCATAGCAACCCTCATCTGGTTTCCAAGGCTGGAAATCTTTATAGAAGTAGCTTGTCTTATTTCCTCCCATGGAACAGTTTGTGAGTTTAAACCACTGACCTTCCGGTTAGCAGCCAAATGCCTTACCCACTATGCAACCAGAGATCCTTATATAAAAATAAACAAATAAGATTTCATATTACTATTTAACAAACAAACATAACAGAGACAGAGTGTAGGAGCTCTGGTAGCATAGTGCCTAAGGCACTTGACTGCTAACCAGAAGGCTGGCGGTTCAAACCCACCAGCCACTCCTCGGAAG
>NW_006921588.1:17783502-17791693 GCF_000298275.1 Orycteropus afer afer | reverse complement strand
TCCTACTTCCGTAGTGATACTGCCTCGGAAACCCAAGGAGGGGTCGCTATGAGTCGGGGCCGACTCGATGGCACATAACAACAACAACAACAACCACTGTACTTACCTGACATATTTATGAAAAACTAATTTACAGAAATTATATATCCCTCTTGCATTGTCAGAAATCAAACACTTACTGAGCATTTACTATGCAACTGAGGTCAAAATACAGCAGCTGTTTCTCTTTTCTTGTCTTTTTAATGGTAGATTGCTCACCTAGCTCCCTATAAAGATGATGCTTCCTAAGTTTTTCATATAATTTCTTTATACAAGCCCAGTCAAGTAGCAATTGAACCAGTGCCTTGGGGTGCCCATAAAGCACACTGTTAGTGTTGCTTATCCTCAGTGATGGATATTAGAACTGTAGCCAGTAGATGGCTTAATGCACATAAAGAAAACCTCTAGCAATGCAGCTAGGGGAACATTAGCATGTTTACAATTCACCAACTGAAATAGTGGTTATATTTCACAAATGAAAAATCATCTTCCCACACCTTCCTTAAGTAAAAACTACAGTTTCATGTTAAATTGAATGCAACAAAACCTTAAAAAAAAAAGGCAGTCAGCCAACTCTTTATTGCAAGAACATCAGAGAAATGAACCTGCTGAGCTACTTATTGTCTGCTTAAATTTCTCAACTATCAAGCGCTGCAGCAAAGGAGTTATTTATAGGTCCTATGTCTCCTTTAAATCCTTCCTCATAGTGATCTAGCTTGATCAGGAAAAGCCCTGTTTTCTTCAAGATTGTATAGGCTGCCAGCAAAACAAGGTTTTGAATTAACTAGATATCTGATTACACTGCCTGAAACTATTCAAATATTAATGGATTCTCTGTCAACATTTAATGTTTACTTCTTTGGCTTGACAGTCTCCATTGCTTTGATCACTTACAATTTTGATCACGAGTTTAGGCAAGATGTGGGTATTTATTTCCAAGGCCATTGAATAACACTGGAAAGGATAATGGAACCGTTAATGCAACTTAGAATTAGAACCTTGAAATTTGGCATGCTAAAATATGAACATAAAGATTGCCCTAGAAGCCACGTGATGAGGAATGCTGAATTTACTGCTGAAACCAATTGAAATCTTGAAAAGCACAAACTATGCTGTAGGTATTGCCTCTGTACTCCTAGTACCTAGAGCTATGCCTTGTGTCCAGTAACAGGGTGGAAAAGGAAGAAAGTACTCAACCAAAATGTATTAAAGATATATGATTAAGATAGTAATCAAGACATTCATTTCATACTGAAAATAGTTGTAGGTTCATTTAAGTGTCAGAGCTTCAGAGCGTCCGTTAAACCTTTTCTAGAATCAATATATGTGTAATGCTTTATTTCATCTAAGATAGGATGTAAGCTTCTGAGGACAGAATCAGGCCAAGTGTTCTTTCTGTGTTATTCACAATGCCCTTCAATCCCTTGTGAAGTGACAACTCCAAAAGCTACTGAAAAGAAAGTCACGTGTGCACTAAGTGCAATAACATTCCTTGTTCTTTTTAGTTGCCATCAAGTTGGTTCCCACTCATGGATCCCATCTGTGCAGAATATAGTTTTCAAGGCTGTGATTTTTAAAAGTAGATCACCTGTCTCGTCTTCTGAGACACCTCTAGGGGGGTTCAATCGGGTAACCCTTCAGTAAGTAGCCAAGTGCTTAAACATTTAAGGGTCAGGAGAGATTTCAAGGTCAGATTTGCCTTCTTGTCCTTTTAAGGGTTCTGAGGTGGAAGATGGTTTGTAAAATGCATCATTTTTCAACAGAGTGTTTGGCTATGGAAAATAATACCTAAATATTCTAGGGGAAAATATACATTAATAATTACATCTAGCTTTAATAACTCTTTAAATTTTTTAATACAATGAGATCTCAAACTTAGTAATTTTAGAATTGAAATTTATTTAAAGTAGTTTATTTTTCAATACATGAGGCTGGATAAGAGATATGGGCCCTAGAAATTTAAAATGTTGTGTTCCAGATGGAAACCGAGTCTGAGGAAGAACCAATGGGCAGAGAAGTCACTAAATGCAATAATGCCTTATGGTGGCTAAGACCACAGAGTTGATATTGAGATGCCTGAGTACAATACTTAATATTTTTTCTGTTCTTGTACACCTTCCTTACCCCATCTGTGCCTCATTGATTTCATTTATAAAATATGGATGGTAATAGTACCTTTCCCTTAGGGTTGTTTTAAGGATTAAATGGTATGATGCATGTAAAGTTCTTACAAATATATCTGGCATATATTAAATAAATGCTTTCAATTGCTAGAAGACAGAGAAAAATGTTGGAAATATAACCACCAAAAGACTGAAACACCAATTTCTTGTTCAATGTGGTAAGTCCGTGCTTTGAACTTTGAGCAACAGAAGACAGGGCTCTTGTAACTCTTTCGTCCAGTGAATCAAAAAGGCTCTAGATGATCCACTCCTTTTGTAAGTCCTGGGACTTTAAGAAAAGGTAAAGAATACAGAAATCACAGCCATCTTCAAGGGATGGATATTTCAATTCAACAGACACTCATGGAAAATAGTTGGAGACTTTCAAGAGTCATTGTAGCAGCATTAGCTGAGGACCCACTTGGGTAAAGAATGAAGCAGTAGTTCTCATCCTGTATTTTGTGGTTGTCACTTACTGTGACTCCTTCACAAGTGTCTTCCCATAATTTTAATGAAGTGTAGCATTATGTTTTTCTCTTCAATCAATAATAGGTACAACCTGCCAAGGTGAATGTTGAACTAAACATGCCTTATGATTTGGCTGAGAGTGAGAAGGGATGTTTCCAATTCAGAGGCACATTCAGCAGCTGTATTTGCTTCCTAGGGGTGCCCTAATGAAGTACAACAAACTGTGTGGCTTCAAGCATTGAAATTTTATTGTCTCACAATTCTGGAGGCTGAAAGTCCAAAATCAAGTGTTATCAGGACCATGTTCTCTCTGAAGACTTTAGAGAAGAGAAGAATCTGTCCCATGCTTCTCCTGGCAATCCTTGTCATTCTTTGGCTTGTAGATGCATCACTCCAAACTCTGTCTCCACCTTCATACGGCTGCTTTCCATCTGCATCAGTATCTTTGTATTTCTTCTCCTTTTTTGTAAGTACACCAGTCATATTATATTAGGAACCACCCTACTGCACAATGATTCCATGTTAACTAATAACATCTTCAAAGACCCTGGTTTCGAAGGAAGTCACATTCACAGACTCCAAGGATTAGGATTTCAACATAGAGTTTTCAGAGACACAAAGCCATTCACAGCCTCAAAGTAAAGTCAAGAATTTGCTTTCAGTTTGCCTTGTGAGTGAGGCTAGCTCAGAGAGGGCAGTGCTCAAACAGTGACAGGGCTAAAGGTGACATGGTGCCTTTGTAAGGCACTGGGAGACTTTGGAATAGTACAGTTAGGATGGCGTGGCCATCATTGCTGGTTTGCTCAATGTCATCTGGAGATTTTTATTCCCTCAAGTACTTCTCTCCCATCCCTACCCCTATTCTTGTTCCAAAGAGCGCTGAGAACACAGAGTTAAGAATCATGGAATGAGTGCCAGGGGTTTCAGATCACCAAGAAATTTTCAGTGCATGAATGCAGTGTATTTGCACACAAATTGAAACATAGAGTATTATTTTAGTTCTAAAACTTTCAATCTAAGTGTGAGGCAAGAGCCCTTACCAATATTCATTCTCTCCTCTAAAGTCTTTTAAAATGGGCTAGGAAAGGAAAAAAGTATATAAGTTACATTCATACCATAAGAGGGCAAAGATTTTGCAATAAAAAAGAGTGGAAAAGTAAGCAACTTCCTAAAATTTTCCCATTAAGCTTTTGACCTAAGCAATCATTGGTTAGTAGATTAAAGGTTTCTAAAACATGCCGGTGTTCAACTGGTGAATTGCTATTAATTTCACTTCATTAGACAATGTCATCAATAGAAACCAGCATTTCATTTAAATAGTTCTTTAAAAAAATTTTTTTGTGGCAGACTTCCATTACTAGACAAACCAGAGGTCTTTCACTTGCCATAATTTTTTTAAAAATTGTTATTATGCTAATAAACATAATTACAGTTATTTTTTTTTCTCCACTGGGAAACTTAGAATTAAAATTGGTTTATGTTCCAAGTTTATGTCTGAATAATTTGATGTACTTTATAAACCTGCCACTCTTGGCTTAACTTGATATATATATACAGTATGTACATGTCAGAAAAAATTTTAAATAGAAAGAAACATAGCATATTTTATAGGAAATAGGAAAACAGTAAAATATATATGTGTATATCTATCTATCTATCTATCTATCTATATATATATCTATATATCTATATATATATATATCTATATATATCTCTGGGGCCAGGCCTCTGGATGGCTAGACAGGTGAACACATGGCTTGGGGCTCTGGGGTGGCTTTATTTAGGCCAGGACCAGATAGGCAAGGAAGTGAGCAGAGCAGCTAGGAACAACTAAGGGAGATGAACATGTCTGTTAGTTTATCGTTCTGTGGTGGCTTACGTGTTGCTGTGAGGCTGGAGGCTATGTCACTGGTGTTGTAAAATATCAGCAGGGTAACCCATGGTGGACAAGTTTCAGCAGAGCTTCCAGACTAAGGCAGACTTGGAAGAAAGAAGAGGCCATCCACTTCTCAAAGAACTGGCCAGTGAAACCCTTATGAATAGTAGTGAAAGACTATCTGATATATTACTGGAAAACTTTATGAATAGCCCTGAAACATTGTCCAATATAGTGCTGGAAGATGAGCCCATCAGGTTGGAAGGCACTCAACATATGACTGGAGAAGAGCTGACTTCTCAGAGTAGAGACAACCTTAATGATATGGATGGAGTAAAGCTTTTGGGACCTCCACTGGCTGATGTGGCACAACTCAAAATGAGTAGAAACAGCTACAAACATCCATTAATAATCAGAACATGGAATGTACAAAGTATAAATCTAGGAAAATTGGAAGTTGTCAAAAATGAAATGGAAAACATAAAGATTGATATCCTATGCATTAGTGAGCTGAAATGGACTGGTTTTGGCCATTTTGAATCAGACAACCATATGATCTACTATGCTAGGAATGACAAATTGAAGAGGAATGGTGTGGCGTTCATCATCACAACAACTGTTTTAAGATCTATCCTGAAGTACAATGCTGTCACTGATAGGATAATATCCATATGCCTACAAGGAAGAACAATTAATACTACTATTATTTAAATTTACGCACCAGCCACCAAAGCCAAAGATGAGGAAGTTGGAGATTTTTACCAACTTCTGCAGTCTGATAGTGACTGAACACACAATCAAGATGTGGTGATTATCACTGGTGACTAGAATGCAAAAGTTGGAAACAAAGAAGAGTCACTGGTAGTTGGAAAATATGGCCTTGGTGATAGAAATGACACTGGAAATTGCATGATAGAATTTTGCAAGACCAATGACTTTTTCATTGCAAATACCTTTTCCCAACAACATAAATGATGGCTATATGTGTGGACTTTGCTGATGGTGTGCACAGGAATCACATTGACTTCATCTCTGGCAAGAGACAATGAAGTTCAATATCTTCAGCAAAAGCAAGACCAGAAGCTGAATGTGGAACAATCCATCAACTGCTCATATACAAGTTCAAGTTTAAGACAATTAAAACAAGTCCATGAGAGCCCAAATATGACCTTGATAATATCTCTCCTGAATTTAGAGACTATATAAAGACTAGATTTGATGCATTGAACACCAATGACCAAAAACCAAAGGAATTGTGGCATGACATCAAGAACATCATCCATGAAGAAAGCAAAAGGTTATTAAAAGGACATGAAAGGAAGAACAGACCAAAATCGATGTCAGAGAGACTCTGAAACTTGCCCTGGAGTGGAGAGTAGCTAAAGCAGATGGAAGAAATGACAAGGCAAAAGAGTTGAACAGAAGATTTCAAAGAGCAGCTCAAGAAGACAAAGCTAATTATTATAATGAAATATGTAAAGACCTGGAGTTAGAAAACCAAAAGGGAAGAACATGTCTGATATTTCTCAGACTGAAAAAACTGAAGAAAAAACTTAAGCCTCAAGTTGCAATATTGAAAGTTTCTATGGGCAAAATATTGAATGATGTAGGAAACGTCAAAAGAAGATGGAAAGAGTACACAGAGTTACTGTACCAAAAAGAACTGGTAAATGATCATCCATTTCAGGAGGTGGCCTGTGATCAAGAACCAATGGTATTGAAGGGAGAAGTTGAGGCTGGACTGAAAGAATTGGCAAAGAACAAGTCTCCAGGAATTGACAGAATACACATTGAGATGTTTCAAAAATGAATGTCACTTTGGAGGCACTCATTGGTTATGCCAAGAGATTTTGAAGACAGCCACCTGGTCCACTGACTGGAAGAGATCCATATTTGTACCCATTCCAAAGAAAGATGATCCCACAGAATGTGGAAATTATCAAACAATATCATTAATATCACATGCAAATACAATCTTACTGAAGATAATTCAAAAACAGTTGCAGTGTTTATTGACAGAGAGTTTCCAGAAATGCAGCTGGATTCAGAAGAGGACATGGAATGAGGGATATCATTGCTGATGTCAGATGAATCTTAGTTGAAAGCAAAGACTAGCTGAAGGATGTTTACTTGTGTTTTGTTGACTATGCAAAAGCATTCGATTACATGGATCATAACAAATTATGGATAATATTCAGAATGGGAATTCCAGAACATTTGATTGTATTCATGAGGAACCTGTACATAGATCAGGAGGTTGTCATTTGAACAGAACAAGGGGATACTCCAAAAACCAAACCAAACTCACTGCTGTCTAGTGGGGTCTGACTCATAGCAACCCCTCCTTTGGTTTCTGAGGCAGTATCACTATGGAAGTAGGGGATACTGAATGGTTTAAAATCAGGAAGGGAGTGCATCATGGTTGTATGTTTTCAGCATATTATTCAATTTGTATGCTGAACAAATAATCCAAGAAGCTGGATTATATGAAGAAGAATGTGGCATCAGGATTGGAGGAAGATTCATTAACAACCTGCGATATGCAGGGGACACAACTTTGCTTGCTGACAGTGAGGATGACTTGAAGCACTTACTGATGATGATTAAAGACTACAGTCTACAGTGTGGATTACTCCTCAATATAAAGAAAACAAAAATCCTCACAACTTGTCCAATAAACAACTTAACGATGGATGGAGAAGAGATTCAAGTTGTCAAGGAGTTCATATTACTTGGCTCTAAAATCAACAACAATGGAAGCAGCAGGCAAGACATCAGACGATGTACTACATTAGGCAAATCTGCTGCAAAAGACCTCTTTCAAGTGATGAAGAGCAAAGATGTCTCCTTGAAGGCTAAGGTGCATCTAACCCAAGGTACGGTATTTTCAATCACCTCTTATGCACATGAGAGCTGGACAATGAATAAGGAAGACCAAAGAAGGGTTGATGCTTTTGAGTTGTGGTGTTGAAGAAGAACGCTAAGAGTACCATGGACTGCTAAAAGGACTAACAGACCTGTCCTGGAAGAAGTGCGGCCAGAATGTTCCTTGGAAGTGAGAATGGCCAGACTTTGTCTCCCCTACTTTGGTCATGATGTCAAGAGGAACCTTTCCCCAGAGAAGGATATCATGTTTGGTAAATTAGAGGGTCAATAAAGAAGGGGAAGGTTGTCAACAAGATGAATTGGCACAGTGGCTGCAACAATGGGCTCAGGTATAGCAAGGATTGTGAGGCTGACACAGGACTGGACAGTGTTTCGTTCTGCTGCGCATAGGATAGCTATCAGTCAGAGACAACTCAACGGCACCTAACAACAACAACTATCTATCTATCTATCTGTCTGTCTATCTATCATCTATCTATCTAGTTGTTTTTGCATTCAGAGCAGAATACAATGAAGTCGTGGGGGTAGAACCTTAACTGGAAAGTTGAATACATCACTAAACCTCATTAAGTTTTTAAATTCATCTTTGTAAATGGAAATGCTAATGTCTGATCCAATTATTTCAACTGCTTTCTGTGAGGCTCTAGTGATAGAATATATGTGAAAGTACCACATAAATGCATGATACTATTCATCAGAGGAGCTCTGATAGCGTAGTGCCTAAGGCACTTGACTACTAAGCAGAAGGCTGGTGGTTCAA
>NW_006921588.1:17757229-17783177 GCF_000298275.1 Orycteropus afer afer | reverse complement strand
AGAAATTTTCTAAGCATTTATATACATATATATGCATATGGAGTATAGTTTTATTTCACATAATTTAATCAAATTTATTTATAGCTCACTTTTTTTTTTGTTGTTGTTGTTGTCATCTAGTGTTACTCTAACAGAAAATAGTAAAAGTAGGTGGCTTTAACAAACAGAGATTTACTCTCTGACAGTTTAAACCAAAACCAAACTCACTGCTAATGAGTAAAATCTGACTCATAGCAACCCCCATTGGGTTTCTAAGGCTGTAAATCTTTATGGAAGTGGATCACCCCATTTTCCTTCTGAAGAGCAGCTAGTGGGTTTGAACCACTGACCTTCTGGTTAACAGCCAAATGCCTTATCCACTACACCATCAAAGCTCCTTACAGTTTTGGAGGCAAGAGATCCAAGTTTATAATGCCAGCTCTAGGGGCTAGGTAAAAACCCCTTGACCTTGGGCTTTAGCTCTGCCTCTTGCTCCCAGCCCACTGAAGCTGGAGACATCTCTTAACTCATGCATCTGCTGGCTGCTGTGGCTGACAAACCCAAGATCAACAAGTAAAATGACACACTCCCAACATTATTAAGCAACATGGCAGGCCACTAGTTCAAGTCCAAAAGCAGTCTCAAGATCAGCAGACAACATGGCAGGCCACTGAGATGAAGACTTGACATTTGAAATATCCAGTTTTGCCAAAAAGCTAGAGACCTTTCTCAAAGCTTCTCCTTACATAATTGGAAGCAGAACACATCCCTAAGGCATTTCATTGAGCTGCTCACTGTAGATTCCACCATGGAGTTGATACCAGTCTCATGGAGAATAACTATGTCCAGCTGCCTAGCGACTCAAAAAACCAGGCCCAGGCAAGCTGACACACAACTACCACAATCAAATTCAGCTTGTTAAAGTAAAATAAACATTCCCCTTGACTATTCTTCCCCTAAGAAATGCGAATTAGCACTGCAGTAATTTCTAGTTAAGGATTGATTGAGGAGGATTAAAGTCGTGTGGAAAAGATGGACTGGGTTTTTGTTTCCACAACAAGGACAAAACCCATATACAAATGAATGGGTTTCAATTGTCATAGTCATGAAACCCCATTGTGTTAATAAATGGGAAATAACACCTCATGGCAGCCAATCTGAAATAATCTCTATGTGATGCATACCACTGATCTGCCAAGATGCACAGATTCTCAGTGTGATCACATAGATTTCATTGGTCACAACAGAGAAAAGCACATGATTGTGCTGAAAACAATGACAGTGCTGCCAGCCCAGAAATCACAGCTCAGGCTCTGCAATAGCAGACTATCATACCTGCCACTTGACAGGTGTGCACTAAAATTTATGAAAAGCTTTTCTAGCCAAGCCATCGGGCTGCTGAAAAGAATGGTGGATGCCTTGAGCCTTGACATTTATTACAGCTTTGCCAGCATATCTGTCTTGTCGAGTGTGATTTGAAAAATGATATGTGTGACCGTGATCTTAATAAGCTCATTCGTTCCAAAATCTCATTGTACTTGTGCTTACTGATAGAAGAGGAGAGGGCCAACAATATAAATAACAGCGGTTTCCTAGTGAAATAGCTGTACTTATTTCAATATGGAGACAGTCTTGGTGTTTAACATTGCCAGTTCCCCTACATAACAGAGGAATTGTAAGGTCATTTTGCAATATTTCATAATCGAGACTACTTCTTTCATAACCTTCATGTCAACTAATTTGGCTACAAACACTGAAATTAAAGCATGTGATGAAATATTCTGACAAAGAAGTTTATTCACCAACAAAAAACAAAACAAAGCAAAAATTCTTCAAATATACTTTAAAAGAAGACTAAATTTTTTTTTTTTTTTTTAATTTACAGCAGTGTTTTTAGAGATTCAAAATGCATAGTACATTTCTTCATTGATTATTGAAACACACTTGGGGGATAAAGATGGGTCAAGTATTCCCAGTTGATGCAGGATGAGCAAGAGTAGGTTAAACAAAATGCTTAAAAACAACTTTATCAGTGCCTGTACCATGGTTAACACATTTTTTTTTTGGTTTTCTGGATAAATATAGGCCTCAGCCCACACCACCTATGTTTGAAGACATTTAGTTTGATCAAATGTGCTTGTCTATTAAGATACAATATTAATTTAAGTACAGATATTAAAGTAGTACTTTAAAACTATTATTATGTTACAATGATAAACAATATTTTCTATCTTATCTAATCTTGTTTTTCTTTCTCTGACCACTGCTACCAAAAAGAACTATTTAGTGAAAATCTGATCCCCTTCTCTTTTCTACCTGTATGTATTTATTCCAGCCAATTAAGATATCATTTTTGTACCTCCTAGTCTTATTCATTTTGAGAACCAGACCTCCTGGGAAACTAGATAAATAAATGGATAAACTAAGATCTCAAAGAGCCAATTGGGGGCGGGGGAAGAAACTACAAATAAATGACGTTAGAGGGAGAACAGTGATGTAGCGTCAGAAAAGGAGGATATTAGAAGACTGTGGGGGGGGGAAGATATGTAAACCTATATGCAAACAAATTTTAAAATCTCAACAAAATGAGTGGACCATTTTCTCGAAAAGACTCATTCTATTGTTAACTCAAGAAGAAGTCGTAAATGTGAACACAACTGTTGGTGTGTTCAAGACTTAGAGGAAACTAAATAAACTAGCATAGAATTACCTTAAAAATATCTCCAAAACACAACAATTTTACCAAAGAATGCTTTCATATATTCCAAGGGGCAGAAGATTTTGGTGAATTTTTCCAGAGAATGGAGGATAAAAGTGATAAAATTCATTTTATATTAGCCTGGTAATGAAGCTTGATAAAGATGGTACTGAAAGAAAACCACACACCAGTCTCCCAGAATATACATGAATAAGCAGACAAAAATCCAAAATAAATTACAAACAAATTGCATCTGCTGTCATATTCTTTAAATGCATTTTTCCTGAGGAAATAGAATAGCTTACAATGAAGAAATTATTAATACAATATATTACATCAATAGGTCAAAGGAGAACAACCATTATTTTAACCTCAGTAGATACTATGGCCATTTGATAGATTTCAAACGCCATTTTTAAGCTCTGATCAAAAGCTACTTCTTTTAAGAAGTTGTCCTTGATTCCTTCACATTCCTACATGTATTTTTTTGCTTATGACTTTTTACACCATATCCTGTCTATATCTTTGTATATGTGTCCCATCTGCTTTACTTATCTGTAATGCCCACACCATAAAGATTCTGTTGTATTTACTTTTCTTCTCCCATAGAACCCAGGGCAGAGTATTTTACTTATAGATGCTTACTGAATAAATAAAACTTTGAAAATGACCATATCTTATTTAAATTTATAAGTGCTAGAATGTGTATAGAGAAGAATAGCAATTACTTATATAAACATCGTCTTTTGGCATCATTTAATATTTGGGAGTATCAGTATATGCCAGAGATCAGAATGAAGCTTTTTTGACTGCTTTGTTGTCATGATTCTTGTTCTCTGACAATATGTGAAAAAGGACTGGGTACTTTATTCTATGATGGCAGTAACAGTAAAGTTCACCCTGAGGAAAATTAGGACTGGTAGTTTGTCATAAGGAGATTATTGTTGCTTTATTTTCTTGTTTTCATATTTGGAAAACAGTTACATATTTTCTAGATAATGTGATAATGCAGCAAAGAAAATTAATATCTACTTTTTTTAAACAATGAGATTTATATTAGGGAGTTTGTTGTGTTGTGTGGTGCCATGGAGTCAGTTCTCATTCATAGCAACACCCATGTACAACAGAACGAAAAACTGCCACTCCTGCGCCGTCTCTACAAGCACTGCTATGTTTTGAGTCTGTTGTTGGAGCACCTTGTCAAATCTTCTCAATGAAGGTCTCCCTCTTTTTCACCTACCCTTTACTTTATTCAGTATTATGTTCTCCAGGGACTAGTCCCTTCTGATAATATGTCCAAAGTATGTGAAATGAAGTCTTACCATCCTCACTTCTATAGAAACATTCTGGCTGTACTTCTAAAGCAGATTGGTTGACGTACTTGCTTAAAAGTTAAGGAGTTTATAATATACTAAAATTCTTATCAAGAATATGAATACCTTTCCTCTAAATAATCCAAAGTACTTTCACCTAAGATTTCGCGTATGATTTTTGCTGAGTCACCTTATGCATGAACTCATGTTCTTACGGGTCTTTAAGGAGGAATTATATCTTAAGGATAAAATCCATAGTGACTCCACACTACATGGATTTTGCTCAATAATATTCACAACTAAGATGGTTCCAAATTGCTTTGATCTCGGAATTGTAAATTATAGATATTTCTTTCTCATGTTTATTTAACCATTTCAAAGAAAGGGAGAGTAGTGTAGTAGAAAACACACAGGATTTAGAAGACAAGCCTGATGTCATACCTGCTCTGCAATTTATGTGGGTGAGCATGGGCAAGTTACATAATGTTTCTGAGTCTCACTTTGTTCATCCCACATAAAGTTGAGTACTCACTTTGTTTTGTGCTGAGGGTTAAGTATATTATAAAAGCACTAGCACATAGCAGGTATTGGGCAATGCAATTTTTCCTCTTATCTGAAAGATCGTACATCATTGGGACTTCTGAGCCTTTGCTAATTGGTCCTAAGAAGTTCTTCCTTCCAAGCATCTAGAGAAAAAGAACATAGGCTCCAGCAGGGCAGGATTGGGCCTGCTGTACCCCATTGAATTATTCAGGGTTTAGCATAAGAAACATGCTCATACAGTTGAAGGAAAGAACTAGTGAAAAGGTTTTGTTGGACATCTGTGGGAAGAGGCAATGGAGAAGTTCAATATTGTCAACCAAAACAAGGCCAGGAGCTAACTGTGGAACAGACCACCAATTGCTCACATGCAAGTTCAAGGTGAAGCTGAAGACAATTAAAACAAGTTCACAAGAGCAAAAATATGACCTTGATTACATCTCACCTGAATTTAGAGACCGTCTAAGAAATAGATTTGATGCACTGAACACCAATGACAGATAACCAGATGAGTTGTGTGATGGCATCGAGAACATCATACATGAAGAAAGCCAAAGATAATTAAAAAGGCAGGAAAGGAAGAAAAGACCAAGATGGATGCCAGAAGAGACTTTGAAACTTGCTCTTGAACAGAGCATAGCTAAAGTAAATGGAAGAAATGACGATAAAAGAGCTGAACAGAAGATTTCAAAAGGCAACTCGAAAAGACAAAGTCATTGTTTCAAAAGGCAACTTGAGAAGACAAAGTTATTATAATGAAATGTGCAAAGACCTAGAGTTAGAAAACCAAAAGGGAGGAAGACACTTGGCATTTCTCAAGCTGAAAGAACTGAAAAAAAATTCAAGCATTGAGTTTAATATTGAAAAATTCTATGGGTAAAATATTGACTGATGCAGGAAACATCAAAAGAGGATGGAAGGAACACATAAAGGCACTGTACCAAAAAGAATTGGTCGATGTTCATCTATTTCAGGAGGTGGCATATGATCAAGAACCAATGGTATTGAAGGAAGAAGTCAAAGCTGCACTGAAGGAATTAGCAAGAAATAAAGCTCCAGGAATGGACAGAATACTGACTGAGATGCTGCAATGAAAGAATGACACACTGGAGGCACTTACTCACTTATGCCAAGAAATTTGGAAGACAGCTACCTGGCCAATGGACTGGAAGAGATCCATATTTGTACCCATTTCAAAGAAAGGTGATCCCACAAAATGTGAAAATTATCAAACAATATCATTAATATCACTAAACTCACTGCTGTCGAGTCAGATCCGACTCATAGTGACCCATCCTCGGGTTTGTGAGGCGGTATCTCTACGGAAGTAGATTGCCCAACCTTCCTTCTAAGGAGTGGCTGATGGGCTTGAACCACCAGCCTGCTGGTTAGCAGTCCAATGCCTTGGCACAAGTAAAATTTTGCTGAACATAATTCAAAAACAGTTGCAGCAGAATATTGTCAGAGAATTTCCAGAAATGCAAGCTGCATTCAGAAGAGTACATGGGATGAGAGATATCAATGTTGATGTCAGATGGATCTTGGCTCAAAGCAAAGAATACCAGAAAGATGTTTACTTGTGTTTTATTGACTACACAAATGCATTCCACTGTGTAGATCATAATAAATTATGGATAACATTGAGAAGAATAGGAATTCCAAAACACTTAATTGTGCTCATGACAAAGCTGTACATAGACAAGAAGGCTGTCATTTAAATGGAACAGAGGATGCTGCATGATTTAAAATCAGGAGGGGAGCATGTCAGGGTTGTATTCTTTCACCATACTTATTCAATCTATATGCTGAGCAAATAATCCAAGAAGCTGGACTATATGAAGAAGAACATAGCATCAGGATTAGGGGAAGACTCATTAACAAGCTGCAATTTGCAGACAAAACAACTTTGTTTGCTGAATGTGAAGATGACTTGAAGCACTTACTGATAAAGATTAAAGACTACAGTCTGCAATATGGATTATACCTCAACATAAAGAAAACCAAAGTCCTCACAACTGGGCCAATAAACAGCATCATGATAAATGGAGAAATGATTGAAGTTGTCAAAGATTTCATATTGCTTGGTTCCACAATCAACACCAGTGGAAGCAGCAGTCAAGAAATCAGATGATATATTACACTGGCAAATCTGCTGCAAAAGACCTCTTTAAAGTGCTAAAGAGCAAAGATGTCTCTTTGTAGACTAAGGTACACCTAACCCAAGCCATGGTGTTTTCAATTACCTCATATGCATGTGGAAGTTGGACAATGAATAAGGAAGATCAAAGAAGAGTTGGTGCTTTTGAGTTGAGGTGTTGGTGAAGAATACTGGAAGTACCATGAACTGCCAGAAGAACTAACAAATCTGTCCTGGAAGAAGTGTAACTGTAATGCTCGTTGGGAGCAAGAATGGCCAGACTCCATCTCACCTACTTTGGTCGTGTTTTCAGAAAGGACAATTCCCTGGAAAAGACTATCATGCTTGGTAAAGTGGAGGGACAGTGAAAAAAGGGAAGGCTCTCTATGACATGGATTGACACAATGACAACAAAGATGGGCATAGCAAAGATTGTGAGACTGGCGTAGGATTGGGGCAGTATTTCGTTTTGTTGTATACAGGTTCACTATTAGAGTTGACATCATAGTTGCCAGCATCATAGGAACACACAAGCCACCAAAGTATGACAAACTGAGAGAAACATGGTGGAAATACTTTAAGTTACATTAACTATGTATTTTGTAAGGGTATTAAGGTTCCAATTAACAAATAAATGTGACCAAGCATTTTTACAAGATACAATTGTAAAAGCATTTTTTTCCTCCCACAGTCTCTTTAAATCTAATCATTTGGTATGATCCCCATCTGGACACATGGATGAAATTTTTTTCCTACTAGAGAGCTCTGGTGGTACTATGTTTAAAGCACTGGGCTGCTAACTGAAAAGCAGACTGTTCAAACCTACCAGCCACTCCACAGGAGGAAGATGAGGCAATCTACTTCCATAAAGATTTACAGCCTTGGATTTGGAAACAATAAGCCCTAGGATATGATGGACTTCAAGACCAGAAGAACTAGATGGTGCCTGGATACCAATGCCAATCACTCAGGAAGGGATCAAAACTGGAGATCCTGGATAGAGTGGGAGGAAAAACATGGAACAAAATTCAAAAATAATAATGACCACAATTACTGGTTGGGTGGAGTCTGATGGGAATCCCAAGACTGTGGCCCTTAGATATACTTCAGGCCTGAGATAAGACTCACTCCCAAGGACTGACTCTCAGCCCAGCAGTAGAAAGACTTACATGCAGAATATCCAACCCAGGGCAATGCACCCATCTACTCTATGGATATACACCTCTTGGAGCCATGGAGCACCAGAGAGGAAGCATTTACATGGAGGGAAAGCTGACCAGACAGGAGTATGTAACTGAGAAGGGCACAGCAATGGGTGGTTGTTGGGTAGGGAGAGAAGGAGAGTGGGTAGGGATTGGGGATGGTAATCAGGCAGTGAAACCAAATGTATATGAACTGTTGGATGTACAACAAATTCTGCTCTGTAATTTTGCATCCAAAGCACAATTAAAAAGAAAAAGAAAAAAGATTTACAGCCTTTGAAATTCAATGAGGGTCAGAATGAGTCAGTATCAACTCAATGGCAGTGTATTTACTCATAGAGAGTAAAAATAACACACACACACACACACACACACAAATACACACACCACTCTGATTCTCTCTTGCTGTCTCTTAATTCAGTAATTATGAAATTTTGAGTTTGATTTAAAATGAAGTATTATCTTTTTCCCAGTAGAGACTGACAGCAGACAGAAAGTGAATACAGAAAGACCTGCTCTTTTCTTCTCTTCCCTTTGTTGTGGAGTGTCTACTTTTCCTTTAGGTGGCTTACAGAAGTACTGGAGGTAGAGGCAGGAGAGAGAGAAAGGGAGATGGGAGGACAGGATTATTCTCTCCTAAGTCACTTGGCACTCTCTGAGCCTGGAAGATATTTAAAGGTGACTTTTTCTCAGGTGACCCCTTTGAAGGTTTGTGTGGTGGTTAAGTTTGTGTGTCAACTTGGCTAGGTCTGGTTGAGTGGCTGGGCAACTGGAAGTAGTATTCCCCATGATGAGACTGGTAATCAACTCTATGGTGGAATCTACTGTGAGCAGCTGAGTAGTTGCCTTTGGGTATGTGGTCTGCTTCCCATGTATAAGAAACAGCTTTGGGAATGGTCTCTAGCTTACGGCACACTTGAACCCTGCATGTAGCTGTGTTGTTGTTCAGCAGCCTGCCATGCTCTGCCAACCTTGGGACTTTCAATGGACTTAAATTAATGGCCTGTCGTGTGGTTTGGTAACATCGGGACTATGCCATTTTATTTGTTGACCTTGGGCTTATTAGCTTCAGTAGCCAGTAGCTGCCTGAGTGAAGAGATGCCTCTAACATCAGACTTAAAGCCTCCAAACTGTAAGAGAATAAACTCCTGTTTGTTAAGGCCAAATCATTTGTGGTATATTCCTGTCAGAGTGGCACTAGGTAACCAGAACAGTTTGCTTAGATATTCTCACTGGGAACATTTCCCTGCCACTTCCTATGACATAGGTGGTACATTTTTCTCAGGTTGCAGCTTCTCCCTTACCCCTTGTCTTTGAAGCATTTCACTAAAAATTTTGGCATCCAATAGACCATCCAATAGGCTATGGACCTTGATGGTCTGTCTTAAACACACTCCAGAATGGAGTATCTGTTTTCTTCAGCTGCAATGAAAGCAGGAAGACTCTCATTTTAATAGTCTATAAATATATAGTTTATATTTTCTAAGCATAGAAAATATTATTTTGTAAGGGTATTTTGTAAGGGTATCATTGATCATGATAGAAGGTAATCTAGCACACAACTAATGGCAAAGTGCCTACTTGGGCATCATTGTTGCTACCAGTCATAAGAGGATCGCAAGTTCCTTGCATTTTTAAATACATTAACCTGTGCTATTCCACAGGTTAACAAAAGCATCCCCAGTACAATTATTTATTTTATCCTTTCTGCAAATATCATTCTCACTTCCTTATATTCAATTGTAGACTTAAGGACTTTATATTTTATTTTTATCCTTAATTCTTTTTATATTCTTTTTTTCCTCCCATTTTCCTAAAGTCACTTTACATTTAGTAACTGAAAATACTACCTTGTCATAAGAAACAATGTCTAAACTTGCCTAGGAGGAAGGTGTTAAAGCAGCTGGTCAGAATCCCTGGGATCCATTCTCTCCCTTCACCAGAGGGATGTTCCATAGGAGAAGAAAAGAAAATAGGTGACCAAGTCTAATCTTCTTGTCAAATGGACCCCTGGGTAAATTTTCCTGGTTTCCAGAGTCAAACCCTAGTCATGGAACCCTCATGTGTGTCAGTAGAAATGTGCTCCATAAGACTTTCAATGACTGACTTTCCAGAAGTACATCATCAGGACTTTCTTCTGACATGCCTGTGGATGAATTTGAACCTTCAACCTTTCAGTTAGCAGTTGACTTCATTAACTCTCTGTACCACCCAGGGACTCCTGGGGAAGTAGATAAATGCTATTTGCTAGAAGGAAGAGAACTTCATTTGAAATGTCCTTATTAGAATAATACTTATTAAGGACTTATATATAATAAACAGATGCCAAAATCTAAGTAAGAGCTCTGGTGGCATAGTGCCTATGGCATTTGACTGCTAACCAGAAGGCTGGTGGTTCAAAGCCACAAGCCACTCCTAGGAAGGAAGGTTGGGGAAATGTACTTCTGTAGTGATACTGCCTCAGAAACCCAAGGAGAGTTCTCTATGAGTCAGATCCAACTTGACAGCAGTGACTATGTGGCATGGCTCCTTGGAAATACAGCATAGTGAATTATTTAACATGGCCCCTTCTAACCATAGTCTTTGTAACTCCCATCAAATGACAAGGTAGGACTATGCAAATATGAGGTGCTTATTGCCCACCAAATAGATTGGATGGCTTGCTAATAATGTAAATTAAGTGCATGGCACCCTTGTGGGGGTGGGACTACACACATAAATTTTATGGAACCATAACTTGGTTAGTTTTGACATCCTGCTAGGCTTAAAATGAGCCATCTAAAAGGCGTAAAAGGGTACCTCACTACGACTAAACAGAAGAAATGAGAGCATAGTATATCCTTTAGACCTGAGGTCCTGTCCTCCTCTAGCTGGAGACAGAGAGAGAGCTGTTACACCTTGATGAGATGGTGGGAGATGGTTAGAAGCTACAGGGAAGAGGCCAAGGGACCATAGAGCCAAGAGGCTGAGGGCCAGAGAAATGTGTGTCTGTGGGCATGGCTAAGATTAGGCTATTCTAATTGAAGAACTGGGGCACTCTGGTAGCGTAGTGCCTAAGCCACTTGACTGCTAACCAGAAGGCTGGCAGTTCAAACCCACCAGCCACTCTTCAGAAGGAAGGTTGGGCAATCTACTTCCATAGTGATACTGCCTCGGAAACCTAAGGAGGGGTCCCTATGAGTCGGGTCTGACTCAATGGCACATAACAACAACAAATTGAAGTACTATATCCTGAGTTGTTTCTGATCTTGAATTATATAGTCTGTTACTTCCCTAATGTTTTAGTTACCTAGTGCTGCTCTGACAGGAATATACCACAGATGGAATGCATTGAACAAACAAGAGTTTATTCTCTTACAGTTTGGAGGCTTTAAGTCCGAGTTCAAAGTGCCAGGCTCTAGGGGCTGGGTGAAAGCCCCTCAACCTTGGACTTCACCTTTGCCTCCTGCTTCTGGCCCACTGAAGCTAGAGGCTTTTCTTCACTCAGACAGCTGCTGGCTGCTGAGAATGACAAGCCCAAGGTTGACAAGTAAAAAGGCACATTCCTGATGTTATCAAACCACATGGCAGGCTATTAATTCAAGTTCATTAAAAGTCCCAAGATCTGCAGAGCATGACAGGCTGGTGAACAATGACACAGCTACCTGCAGGGTTCAAGAGTGCCATAAGCTAGATACCATTCCCCAAGCTGCTGCTAATATACAGGAAGCAGACCACATCTCTAAAGCAGCTACTCAGCTGCTTTTGGTAGATCCCACCATGGAATTGATTGTCAGTCTCATCATGGGGAATAACCACCACCAGCTGCCCAACCACTCAACTAGGCCCAGCCAAGTTGACACAGAACCTTAGGTACCACACTCAATAAACTTAATAATCCTGAGTATTGTCTATGAGTCCTGTGTGGCCATCACAATGAATTATTGAAACCAGCAGAGAAGTAGAGAGTGCTGTGGGAAGGACAATTGGTATCAGAATTGGTAAAATGGTTGGAGGGTGGAGGCATTTCTAAACTCCACATCATACAAATTAGCTTTGAAGTGTTGATCTTGATCTTCCTTCTCCTTTTTGAAGTTAAGGAGGTCAGATGATATCATTCCCATGCCCTTTTTGCAGAGAATTTCACAGAGGCCACAAAACTCTATGTGGTATAAAATTAAGATTTTCATAATTTAAACACTGCCTGTGTGTGAAGAACCCAGAAGTGTCACAGACCACATCTGTTATCCTGGGCCAGAGGTGCATGTTCCATGCTGGATAAAAGGACCTAGGAAGCAGCCCTTGATATCACAGATGATTTTGCTTCCTCCAAACCACTGAATGTTTATTTTCTTCTAATTAGATAATAACATTTGGTATTGAGTATGTTCTCTGATTCATGTGAGTCTGATTTGACAATCTGATCTTGCATTAGTTCATTTCCTTATCCTCTTTTTAAGAGGTTCATCTTATATTGCCCTGTGTTAATAACAATAAACTCTTTCCAGGAATGTTGTGCCTACTTCCAAAACATGTCATATTGATGTATTCTTGACCTCCACCTCTACTTATTTATGACTAGGATTTTTATAATTTTGGAAAGGCATCTATAGGTGCCATTTTGCAATCAAGTGATTACAAATGTCCCATCATAGAACTGGCTTGTTATAGCCTGGATGTGATTTGGACAACAAATTTACTGCCTTTAGCTACTAATGAGCTCGTATAATTTATCCATTTCATCTACAGGTTTATGTAATCATCTAGTATTTGGATTTTTTTTTTTTGCTTTTGCTTTTTATGATATTAAGTCCTGTACTGTGGGTCCTTTTGCTTTTTTTGCTCCCATGTGCGACTAATTCTAGCTCAAACCTTGCTTTCTGTTCTTATCTGGAGACCCTCCTTTTTCTGGTTGGTGCCAATGACTGCATCCCTCCATTCTCCTCTCATTAGTCTTTGCATTTCTTGACATTTTAGGATACTATTGGTTTTACTTTCTGTACCTATGTTATCCTTCAGGAAGAAATCACTAAGTATAAATACAATTGATAGCAATATCCTTAACAACCACTACAGTGCTGCATGTTTGAAGAATTACCAAAACCAAAAGAAACTCATTGCCATTGAGATGGATCTGACTCATAGCAACCCCTCCTTGGGTTTCCAAGACTGTATCACTACAGAAGTAGATTTCCCAACCTTCCTTCTGAGGAGTGGCTGGTGGGTTTGAACCACCAGCTGTCTAGTTAGCAGTCAAATGCCTTCGGCACGATGTCCCAGAGCCCCCGTATGAAGAATTGGCTGTTGTTTTTAACTATACATAGGCCCATAGAATATGAAATAAATTAACAAACAAAAATAAAATTATTAAGATACTGTGCTAGAAACTAGAGTAAGAAGTTATACCCAAATGCCTGTTTGGAGGATTGAGATGGGAAGATAAATAATAACCAGCTGTAAGTCCAAAAGTATAAATGATAGAAATGGAAGACACTGTGGTAGGAGCGGAGGCATTGTTTTCTTCTTTAGCTGGAAAAAGGGGAAAGCTTTAAAGACAAATGTACTACTAAGGAATGAATAAGATGAAATATCACTTGAACACTGAGTCTTGAGTCAATGAGTTGTATAGAGTTCAAGAGTGGGATAAAGTAAAGAAGAAGAAGAGAAGGAGGTAATGTTAGATTAAGAGACTAACAGAGCATCCTGGAGAAATATGGTGGATATTTAAAAGTCCATGGATTATACTTTGCAAAGCGTTGTCCTGGGTTGTCACATGTACTGGTTCTTTTGATTTAGAAGGAAATTGATGGGTCTCTCAATATGATTGTAATTATAATGGAAAATAAAATTTCTCTGGATTTTTGAAAATCAAGTCAACAATTCCATCTGTTTGTTGGGTGGGGGAGGGTGTTAATTTAGTCAAATGGTTTGCAAATGGCATTGTAAATTAAACATCCGGGACCTCTGCCTTGCCCCTTCTCTGTTTCCCTTACTAGACAACCAACAATTAAGTTTTGTTTATCTAGAATCAACCAAGGTGGACAAACAAACAAACAAAAAAGTCAATAGGATTTTCCTCTAAGGACCTTCTTGAACACAATAATAGGTCAAAAGTTTATAGATTCTTGAACTTTTTAAAAGTTATTATTATTATCCAACACTGAACTAGAACATCATCTAAAGCTTTATCAATAAGCCATCATCCTTAAGCCAATGTAAATGCTATACTTCAGAAATATGTCTATTTGCTAAGGAAGGAAAAAAAAGAAGCAAAAAGACTAAAAAGGCCAGAGAAAGCTAGATTTCACACAAAGATTCTTAAAGAGCATGCTTTATGAAATGAAGATAGAAACACTTCACAATCGTACTTTGCACAGTTAGAAACCACAGTCCTCAGCCTGGACCTTCGGAAGATCTTATGTGCTACAGAACCAATTCACCAGCCTTGCTGCCATCTTTCTGGAAAAATCCCCATCATCTCATCTTCATTATTGTAGTAGTGCCTAATTTATTGCCCTGCTTCTAATTTTGCTCTATTTTACAGCTCCTAAGAGCAGCAACAGTGATTCTATTAAATCCTAAGTGAGATCTTGCCATCATGTTTGTGCTCAAAACCTTCCAAAGATTCTTTTCTCAATCAGAGTCAAGCCAAAGCCCTCTCTGTGACCCCAAGGTATGTCTCACCCTCACCTGCCTTCATTACCTTCTTTCACTTAGCAAGAGCCACGCTGGCCACCTTGCTGTTCTTTAGGCACGTAAATCTAATCTTGCCTCAAGGACTTTACAATTACTCTTCCTGCTTCTTGAGTGCTCTTTCCCTAGAGGAATCTTGGCTCCCTTCTTCACTTCCCTTGAGTCTTTACTCAAGTCACTTTCCCAGTGAAACCTTCCTGACCTTGGAATCTAAACTTTCAACTCCAGTTCCTGTCTCTTACTGACATCTATTTCAACCTTCTTTGCTTTTATTTATTTATCTTTTAGCATTTTTTACTATGTACCATGCTATATATCTTATTTGTTTTCTATTGGGAACTCTGGTAGAATAGTGCCTAAGACACTCGACTGCTAACCAGAAGGCTGGCGGTTCAAACCCACCAGCCACTCCTCAGAAGGAAGATGGAGCAATCTACTTCTGTAGTGATACTGCCTCAGAAATCCAAGGAGGGGTCGCTATGAGTCGGGTCTGACTCGACAGCACATAACAACAACAACAACAATCTCTTTGAGTACAATGTAAACTCTATGAAGACAAAGATTCTTACATGATTTGATTACTGCTATATCTTTCTGATGCTTAGAACAATTTCAGGCACATTTTATATGCAAACAAATATATCTTGAATGAAATAAGTAATTTTATTCATTATAGAATTCCTCCTGTTGGCATATATTATGCATGCTTAATTAAGAGTAGTAGTGCACTTTGATTTTTTTTCATTCATCCTAAAATGTAGGAAATTATTATTCAAATATTTTTTTAAAAAACAAGCTGTGTAGTTACAAGTTTTACTATACCCCTTAATATCTATATAATATTTCAGAGATATTCCAATTATATCCTAAAATTCCATTTAAATTTTTTAAATATTTTAAGAAAATCAAAATATAGCAGAATTTTTCTACCTTGCTTTCATACAGGGGTGTTGATGTTCTAGCAATTAGTAACTTCATTAGTGGCCATATGGCCAAGTGATTTCACTGTGAGCCTTTGAATTAATTGCATTTTCATCATAGTTCTGCTGCTAAATTGTATGTATTATGTTTGATCATTAGTACTCTCAAAAGATTTAGAGACTATTTCATCATGGAATATAAATCTTTTAAGTGGAACTTTAACAGTGTATGCATTCCATTTTTTTTTTCAAATCACCAAATTATTTAAAAACAAAACCAAACAAAACAATCAATCAAACAAACAAACAAACAAACAAAAATAAAACACCTGAGTTATTTGTTGTGCTTCCTAACACTTTCTATGTACCTTTCATATGGTAACATCATATTTGTTTGCAAGGTAGGTTTAGTGAAATCTTAAGAAAATTGCTATTTAAAATTTAGTTGCCCCATTTCTAGGTTAATTTAGAAAGTGTAGGGTGGGTCTTTAAAACCATTTTAAATATACAGCCAGGAAGTATCCTTTTTAACTTGGAAAAGTATAATATGACCATTTATGACCTTTCCAGTCCCTTGGTCAATAAATCTGGTCAATGAGGAGGAAGTAATAAATTAGAAGAGAGTACTTCTATTTTCCTGAGAGGGAAACGATCAGCAAGGATTAGAAAGAAAATAATATTCTCCATTCTCCCATGATTTTACTCTAATGAAAGAGAGAGTATCACAGATTTGATTGCCCAGAAGCAGACACTGAGATGGAGATTGAGATGAAAGATGTTTATCAGGTATTAATTCTTATGATACAAAGCTCATAAGACCATATATATGGTCATGGGAATATACTCATGACCATATATAAGTTTGGAAGATGTTATTTCTACATACATATTTGTGTGTGCTGTAAGAATCTCCATATATATAATAGAGCTAACAAGGGGCAAGATTTGGCAGAGGAAGAGGTTGAATTGCCTGAAAATACCTCAGTCAATCCACAGGGAGTTTGGAATGAGGTATTATGTGTGATCCAAGTCTGGGTGAAATAGATAGGCTTTTCTACCACTACCTTATACAGTATATTACTGAATATGATGTGAGGCTTCCTTTCTCACTTTCCATTGGATTGCTCAACCTCGGGGACACCAGTTGCCATGTTTTCACACAACACTCATTAGAGAGACACAAGACGAGGTACTGAGAACAGTCAACAATCACGTCAGTAAGCTTGGAAACACCTCCTTTTCCCCAACATACACACACACACACACACACACACAAGACTACAGCCCTAGCTGAGAGCTTAACTATAACCTCATGAGAGACTCTAAACCAGAGGCACCTACCTAAGCCATACGCTAATTTCCTAACCCACAGAAATATGAAATAAAATGTCTCTTTTTAAAAACTGGTGAATTTGTTAGCAACAATAGATAACTAATATTTCTGAGGCAGACTCTGAAGGTAGCAAGCTCTTCCTTGAAGAAAAATCAGGTTGGAACATCTCAGTACCTACCATAGTCAACCCTTTTGGTGTCTTTTATCCACTTTTCCACATTTATTTGGGAAGCAACTGCTCCAGGATTCTGATGGATCTATCTTCCTGAAGTGAAATTTAAAGCAGAGGTATTGAAAGAGAATATACCCATGACCATATATAAGGTTGATAGACAATAATTCTACATACATATTTGTATGTGCTATAAGAATGTCCACAAACATAATAAATCTAACAAGGGGCAAAGTTAGGATAACTTCTTAGACACAGCCAACTACTTTGAGGGAATGAGTAGTTGGACCTGTGGGCTCGGGACCATGGTCACAGGAGACATCAACCTCAATTGGCATGATATAGGACACAAAAAATGTTGTTCTACATCCTACTTTGGTGAGTAGAGACTAGGATCTTAAAAGCTTACAGGTAGCTGTCTACATGCAACAGTGGGTCTCTCCTCATCCAGAGCAAAGAAGAATGAAGAAAACCAAAGACACGTTGAAACAAATAGTCCAAGGGACTAGTAGACCATGTGAACCTAAGCTTATATGACCCTGAGACCAGAACCAGATGGTGCCTGGCTACCACTGTCAACCACTTGGAAAGGGAGATCCTGGATGGAGTGGGAGGAGAAATGTGGAACAAAACTCAAAATCATAAAAAGAGCAGGTTTACTTGTCTGATAGAGTCTTGTAAGACCCTCAATACTGTGGCCCCTAGTTAACCTTCAGGTCTGGAATTAAACTCACTTTTGTGGCTTCCAGCCAAACAATAGACAGGCATATAAGGTGAGCATTTACATCAGATAGATATACTTCTTAGAACAATCAATCATGGGAGAACGGAAGGGCAATATTTGCACAGGGAGATAGCCCAGGGCACAGGAATACATAAGAAAGAAGGACACAGGGAAGAGATAACTAAGAGAGGGAGTGAGAAGAGAGCTGTTATGTTTTGGGGAATTGCAGTCAATGTCATGAGACAAAATGTGTATGAACTACTGTATGGAAAATGAATTTGCTCTGTAAACTTTCATCCAAATCACAGTTAAAAAAAAAAAAAAACAGTTTGTGGAAAATAGGATAGAGGAATAATAAGTGATATTTTTAAGTGACTACAAAAAAAAAAAAAAAAACCTAAACTAAAAAATAAATAAATAAAAGAGGGGCATTGGTAGAACAAACTACAGCCCTAATGCTGTAATTGATCTCAGGTTTCCAATTTATATTCACTTTCTCTTCACTATACTATTTATTTTAAATTTACTGCAGCCTTAGTTACCACCTCTCCTGACCTTGGTGGCTTATCTGGTAGTATTGTGCATATTTTCATCTCTGAGGGGTTTGATCTCTTGGTGACCGTGCACTTCCCATTGCTGTATCAACCCATTTACACTTACAATAGGATAAGGGAGTACCAAAAGGCACCCTAGTAGATCACCCATGTACTACACATATTAGTCATTGGCCGCATTGTGTAACAGCAGTCTTACCTTCTCCTGATAAGCCAACTCAGTTACTCCTGCCAAGATAGTGACTCTTCTTGTCCAACATCCCCAGATAATACTACAATCTTATAAGTTTCAAGACTTTTGCTGTGTTCTCTGGAGAAATTGTGGCCCTTTTGTACATCAGGACCTTAAGCTCTACAGAGCTCAGAGTCAGGGGGACAGGCAGCACAAAGTTCCCAGTGGATATTTGTTTATGATAGTAAATCAGGCCAGACCTGCTTCCACCTCTTGGTTCCTGGACCTATGAATTGTTTCTGTCATAGACACAGTGCTATGTAATATAATTTGTATTCTGGAAGATAATACCCCATCCTCACAGAATATTGCCTATAAGCTTGTGCTTCAGCTGTTCACTTATCAGGCCATTCCTAAGGCCAGCAGGTCTGAAAAGAGTGATATGTGATATAATTAGTGGATATGACACACATGGACCCATTATGGCACTCAAAGTGTAAAGTGGTCCCTTAGTCTAAGACAATTTTATATCAGATCTCATGCTAGTAGATCAAATATTTTATACACCCTCAAATAGGGTAGGGAAAACAAAATCATACCTGGAATATATGTTATATCTATTCCTGTGAGCATGAAGTGATGAACGGTTCTTATACATGGAAGTGGCTCATGTGGCTGATTGTTTGCCTTGAGGAATGGTGCCATATTGAGGGCTGTATGTTGATACCTAGGAGGTCCGGTGGTATAGAGCCTAAGGCATTTGACTGCTAACCAGAAAGCTGGTAGTTCAAACCCACCAGCCACTCCTTGGAAGGAAGATGGGGCAATCTACTTGTGTAGAGATACCACCTCGGAAACCCAAGAAGGAGTGGCTATGAGTCGGATCCAACTTGATGGTAGTGAGTTTTTTTTTTTTTTTTTTTTTTTTTTGGTATGTTGATATCTGTTGCTGGCAGGTTTGAAATTCAGCAGCTAGATTGGTCTTGATAAGTGAGAGTTCATGATGTTGGTGTATACATGGTCACATTTTCTGCCACTGTTACCACTTTATTTATGTGCCCATCAAGTTAACACTGGAGATGCCAGTGACAAAGGCTATCCTATGCCAACTGGTTAAATTATTTTGTCTACTTGATTGATTCGTGCATTTTTTGTAGGAAATACACTTTGCTGGGCATTAACATATGGTGCAAGCATATTCACACGTTATGCCTCTTCTCATAAATCATCCTATGTTGTTGTTTGTTGTTAGGTGCTGTCAGGTTGGTTCCAAGTCATATTGACCCCATATACAACACAATGAAATGCTGCCAGGTCCTCACCCATCCCCACAGTCATTGCTTTGTTTGAGTCCATTGTTATAGCCACTGTGTAAATCTATCTTGTTGAAGGTCTTCCTCTTTTCCACTGGCCCGCTAGTTTGCTAAGCATGATATCCTTCCCAGGGACTGGTCCCTCCTGATAACATGTCCAAAGTGCATGAGATAAAGTCTTACTATACTTGTTTCTGTGCACCCTGGCTGTACTTCTCCAAGACAAATCTATTCATTATGCTGGCAGTCCACAGCACATTCAATATTTTTTGCCTACACCATAATTCAAAGGCATTAATTCTTCTTTGGTCTTCCTTATTCATTATCTAGGTGTTGCATACATTTGAGGTGTTTGAAAACACCATGGCTTGGGTCAGGTGCACCTTAGTTCTCAAAATAATATCTTTGCTTTTAAAACTTTTAAGAAATCTTATTAGACATATACATATCCCATATGTCTAATCCAGCCTCCTTATCCCCAAACTTCTAATCTTTGTCCTATCATGCTCCTGAAGAGTTGGCTAGGCTTTTCACAACCACTCAATAGTCCAATAACAAGCTTGGCCCACTTCTCATTTTATCCAAAATGAATGCCTAGATTCACTTTCAAACCTCTCCCCATTTTCTATTCCCCAATCTTGTCATAAAGAGCCCTGGTGCCACTGTGGTTAAAGTACTTAGCTGTTAATCAAAATGCCAGAGGTTTGAACCCACCAGCCAGTATGTGGGAGAAAAGTGTGGCAATCTGCTTCCATAAAGATTTAAAGCCTTGGGAATCTTATAGGGCAGTTCTACTCTATCTTATAGGGTTGGTATGAGTTGGAATTGACCAGACAACAGTGGATTTTTGTTTTTGTTTTTTTAGTTAGCTTGTCATACAAGATTGCACATACTGCTCTAGGAATGAGCTAAGGGAGGGACATTGGTGCAGCAGTGGTTGAATTCTGCTTGTGTTCAGTCTTAGGAGTGCTATTTATATCTTTTTATGGATTGCTGGTGGGTGCATTCTAGATTATGATTTGATGACTCTTATGAGACCCAAATTATGATGGATAATTTTGGCCACACGTTCACTTAATGAACCAATGTCAGGCATTCCATCTTTACCACAGCCCAGAGGCATTCTAGAAATTATTTTCAAGATGTGTATAATTCTACACTGGTAGGGTGGCAAGACCTTGCCATAAGTCTTTAGGAGGACTGCATTGTAATTCTCCCACCGAGACTTCCCATATGGAATCTTCCTCCTTGTCCCCTCACTGATACCTCACACACCACAGGTAGGTCCACCTCATATAGCCCAAGTGTCAGAACTGTTGGCACTGCATCCTAGACCTGCTGTACCCTACTCAAAGCTAAAAACCTTAATATTATCCAGAATAGAGATGTGGAATACAAGATGCATACAGAGATGAAAGAGGCCCTCCCTTCTGAAGATCCAATGACTTTAGTCAAAGTGTTCCAGATCTGGGATATGGCTCAAGGTCTGGAGAGTGGGCAGGAGATTGTGACTTTTCACTGAGATAATAGTTCTTTGTGCCAGGGGTTGTCTATGCTCTACCTACCACCAATGAGTGGGATACTAGTGATCTAGCTTCAAAGCTATCTTATTGTTTATTTCTCAGAACACTCTTGAGAACAACTGTCACCCCTAAGTTATTGAGATCGAGTCTGAGATGCAAGATGTTTATTAAGAATCAGCACATGTGAAAGGGATGGTGAAGAAACAATACTGGAAAGAAGAGAGAACTGAACTGCAAGCATCCCAACAAAATCTCAGCACACCCTCCTGGAAGTTCTGAAGTGACAATTTTCCATTAGAATGCCCCATGTCAGACCACAATGGCAGACCTTTACATCTCTGCCTCCTTCAGTTACTGGATGTGACCTTGGACAAGGAAGCTCTCTGAAGCTGAGGCAGATCTGAAGAAGCAGAGAGCTGGAGGCTGTCTAGGGACCCCATTCCCTACAACTGGGCAGGCTGTCCTTTGAAGAGAGATCTGGGTTGTGTATTTCTATGGGTATCACAGGGAGTTTGATCTGTTAAAAGAGCTTAATAGTAGCATTGTGGTGGCTAGTATTTTTAAACCCTGAATTTCCTTCTCACTCAGGCTAACTAGCATTTGGTCAAAGAGTGTATTCTGGAAACAATAATTGAGCTTATGAACTTAAACCATGAAGTTACTGAAGCACCCCTGGCCCTGGGTACCACCATAGAAGGTTTCATTCTCCTTTCTGAAGGAACTTTGTGGTCTATGCAGATATTTGAGCCAGCAAACTTATCACTGAAGCAGTGGACAGTAAAGCATTAAGAATTTGCAGAACTACATCTGTGTGAAATACTAAAAAACACTGAATTGTGTATTTTAAGTAGGTGGATTATATCTCAATAAAGCTGTTAAAATTTTTTTAGAACAAGTTTTCAACTCATCATCTGTTAACAGCGAAAGAAGGTAAATTGTTCCCGAGATGACTCTCTAGCAACAGGTTATGGTCTTAGATAATCACCTTATGTGTTTAAAGGTATAGCTCTTTCACACTGAGTAAGTCTTCCAGATACGTTGTATGAGGATTCAGGTGGTGGGAGTTGAGCTAGTGGTGGAAAGGTAGATACTTGTTGTTGTTGTTGTTGTGTGCCGTCGAGTCGGCCCCGACTCATAGCGACCCCTCCTTGGGTTTCCAAGGCAGTATCACTACGGAAATAAGATTGCCCAACCTTCCTTCTGAGGAGTAGCTGGTGGGTTTGAACTGCCAGCCATCTGGTTAGCAGGCAAGTGTCTTAGCCACTATGCTACCAGAGCTCCTAGGTAGATATTAGAGGTCCTGATATTTTTGATAAATGGGATTGTTTTTAACCAATTAATTTAAATATTAAAAGAAATGTCACAGTTTATATGTTGGGCTGGCAAAGTGGGTCAGTCAAATACATTTGCATGTATTTTGGTCTTTTCCAAGGATCTCTTCTGAGAAATTTGAGGACCGTGATAGCATTAACATTAAAGTGGTACTTTAAGACTGCTCATTCGTTCTTTTAGTCAATCAATAATTATTCACTCAAAAATCATTTTTGAGGTGTGTATTAAAAGCCAAGGATTAAATTGAGTATGTTGTTATTTGCCGTCGAGTCGGCCCCGACTCATAGCGACCCCTCCTTGGGTTTCCGAGGCAGTATCACTACGGAAGTAGGATTGCCCAACCTTCCTTCCGAGGAGTGGCTGGTGGGTTTGAACCACCAGCTTTCTGGTTAGCAGTCAAATGCTTTAGCCACTATGCTACCAGAGCTCCCGAAAAAATTGAGTATAGAGATGATTAAGATGGGGCCCTGCTTGCACAGAGAAAAAGATATGAAAACTTCAAATTATAGTATCCTATGTTCTAAAGAGCTCTGGTGATGCAGTGGTTCAATCATTCGTCTGTTAACCAAAAGTTCAGGGACCTATCAGCTGCTCTGTGGGAGAAAGATAGGACAATCTGGTTCCATAAAGATTTATAGCCTTGAAAACCCAAAGGGGCCATTCTGCTCTGTCCTGTAGTGCCACTATGAGTTGGAATGAATTTGATGATGGTGGGTTTGGTTTTGGTTTTATTGTATTCTATAATAAAATCATGAAGAGAGTACCAAGGAGGCAAAAAGAGGGAAGGATCATTTTCCTCTTATGTTGAAGTCACTTGTAATGAAAATGATTCTTATGGAAATTGAGTTTGGCTTGTACAATTTAAATGCTTTCTTAACTGTATTTACCCTTCTGTTCTTTCCTCTTCCCTTTCCCTTCCTGTCTTCTTTGGGTTCTTTCAGCTCTACCTAAGAAACACAAATTCTGCTCATAGAAGAAAAGAGATTGGCCTAGGTACACACTGTCAAAAAAAACAGCAAACCAAACGCCAAAAAGGGAAGGCAAGGATCTTAAATTTACTGGTGCTGTGCTTTCACTCTAGCACTCTCAGTTTGCTTTCTGTTATCAGTGGAAAAAGTGGGAAAAGAAAACCACTTTTTTCTGTGATTTTCCAGTAGAAGGCTGTATAGAAAATTGATTCAGAACCCAGCTATGGAACAGGGCAGGTCTAACGGAATCTTTGGATAACTCAGTATCTCGTGACCTTAGCAGGCCTCTTATCTCTTGAAGCCTCAGTGGCTGATAAGTGTACTTCCTCACCAAGTTATTCTGATGGTTAGGAGACCATGCATGCAAAATACTTCAGCTGGAGCCTGTCAACTAATGAGCTCTCAATACTTGAATGGAATACAGTTGTAAGATTTTGAGAAAAAAAAAAATCTGATTTTGGGTCTGACAAGATGTTGTGGCTGGAAGTATTGAGGCTAGACAATATCAGAATAGGAAAGACATTTATAGAACTACTATCAGATGTATTCTAAGAAACTATCCCATATTTAATGGAGGCAGAGGGGAGTTGGGACTCATTGCATTAGAACACAGAATTAGAGCTGTGTATGGGTTTCAGGAAAGATAAGTGTTTTACCTCTTGCATATTACACTGATTCCTCACCCCCAAGTTTATAGTTTATTTATAGTTGCTCTTATCCAGGTTGGCATAACAGCAGGTGGTCAGTGCCAGTAGTGGAAACAATTCCTTTTAGGGCTTTTACAAAGGGACTCAGACCTGGCCAAAACCAGAAATACAGAATTCCCATTTCAATGTGATTTGTGATCTAAAACTGCATAAAAATAGCACCAAATTCTTCAATACTAAAAGAGTAGATATTAATAGCTTTTTAGATAGATGTTAAAGTACTCTTCTTGTGGGGTATACATATGATTTATTTCTTTTTTTCTTATCAAATATGACTTACACTTAATAAAATCCATTTCTCCTTCAGTTCTGAACTACAGAGCAATTCTTGGGCAATACAGTACAGTGTGGCTTATAGCTGCCGAGGGCCATAAATAATGCACACCAGTAAAGCACTGTGATTAGGTTGCCTGTTGCACATGGCCACTGCAAACCAGTCTGACATCATCTGCAGGCTATCTCCACTTAGTGGTTCAGCATACAAGGAATGGAATACTGAGGTTTCCTGGGGCAAATAAACAGGTCAAAGCCAGGATCCACAGCCAAAAGTTGTTATTTTTTTAATGAAAGTGTAATGGGTATCTTAATAGATTAAATAGGAGAGAACATTAGTCAGCAACCACACACCTCCTTCAAAACTGAATATTAATTATCATAGTTAACAAATTTTATCAAGGAAGGTTATTATGTTCTGCTCCAAGATTTTGAAAATCATTAGGTTGTGTGTTGTATAAGGTGTGAAAGCAGAACTGGACCCACATTTAGTTATCATCTGAATTCATGAAACAATAAATGTGTTCATATAGGAGCATATGAAAATATCTTTGGTCTTTGTAATAATCATTATCAGACAAGAGTTAATTATAGGAGTCAGAGAGTAAACAATTTTAAATATGATTACAATATATTAAGGAAAGATGTTATAAAATAAATTCTCCTGCTATTTTGAGGTTTACCCTAAATTCCAACTCAGTGTTACCTGACAACAACCACCCTAATATCAGCATATTCATTAATCACAAGATTCATAATACCTAAATATGACATTTCCCCCCTTTGTCTGCTAATGTGGTTAATTTGGTTGAGGAAGAATAGTTTATTGACTGTAATGGTGCCTTGACATTTTTAAGAGGATTCCCTGTGGGAAGATTCCTATACTTTTAGCTGTTATAAATTACTTGATTAAAAAGTACCATATTGTAAATATTATTTTGAGGATAACTATTGGAAAGCTAAATAAAAATTCACACCTACTTTCGTGGCTTCTAAATGACTATTTTTCTAAATATTTAGTTTTTAAAAAAAAAAAAAAGAAGAAGAAAACCAAAACACACTGCCGTCGAGTAGGATCTGACATAGCGATCCCTCCTTCGGTTTCCAAGGTGGTATCACTATGGAAGTAGATTGCCCAGTCTTCCTTCTGAGCAGTGGCTGGTGGGTTTGAACTGCCAGCCTTCTGGTTAGCAGTCAAATGCCATAGGCACTATGCCACCAGAGTTCCCAAGTATTTAGTAAGTAGATATAAAAAAAAGTTTGTTGGATAAATATGCTTTACATACCTTTTTGGTTTGCTGAAAATAATACTAGTAAATTAATATTTATTGAGAAGTCTAGATATTTAGAAATAGGATATAAGTGATACGTTGTTGTTGTTATGTGCCATCAAGTCAGACCTGACTCATAGTGAAC
>NW_006921588.1:17740146-17757103 GCF_000298275.1 Orycteropus afer afer | reverse complement strand
TGGTTCTAACATGAAGAACCATTAAAAAAAAAAAAAAAAAAAAATCCATGTAGCCATAAAAATATTAAAAAGTTACACTACAGAATTTTTCTTAAAAAAATTGAGAGTTTTGGTTTAAAGAATACTCTGCTATAAGGATTGATGGTTTTATATATCATCGTGTGTTTATAGATGGTGTATTTACAGACTATAATGTGAATGAAGTAACATGACACCCCAATTGTGGGCTAACCTTTTAGAATATGTATTACTTAATTCTTATTCTTAATGTCACAATAGTTCATCACTTACCCTAGTGACATTTTGTTACCATTTACAGTCATTTATTTTTTCAAAAAAGTTTTGTGGTTTTCTTCAACTATGTAGTAAAGGTTCATTTTGACTCCTGTTTTTCTTTCTTTGGAGTCTTTCATTTCATATTGTAAGGTGGTTGAGGAGGTTAAGATAAAAAGCCAGTTTTTCTGGTCATATTCTCAATGTAATTTTTAAAACTCCTTCCACCTCAGCTATTTTGCTAAAGTCTTCAAAACCACACTTTGTATGAGGGTCACCCACAATTTTGATTTAAGTTAAAGCCAAGCTTGTGTAATAATGGCAAAAATTAATATAAAGAATGCTAACATTGTTCTGAATTTATCACAGTTCATAGAAATGTCTGACATGCTAACCAACCATTAACATATTTCCCCCGCAGCATCAAGACTAAAATGTCTGATTTGCATATGATAAAGAAGCATGAGGCTGATTAAGGGATTACATGATCTTTTAATCTTCTGGAGTCTAAAATCACACCCGTCTGGCAACTAATCATTTGACAATGGAATCATTGGCGCACTTGAACGTTTTCTATATATGACTTACATTTGCTATGTTCGTGAACACGCATATCTCGTGACTAAAGGGATTTTACCCACTGCCATCAAGTTGATTCCAAGTCACAGTGACCTTATAGGTCAGAATAGAATCAGGAAGCGTCTCCTCAGCCATGCCTACAGGTATTGCCTCTGTTTGGCTCTGGGCCCCTGGGCTTGGGCTCTGTTCTGCTGGTGCAAGGGTTACAATGCCCTTTCAGCTCTGCCAACAGGTGCCCAGACAGGCAACCCACTCCACCAACAACCTGCTTGCCCAAAGACACTAAGTTTTCTCACTTTGTGATCCTGGCCACAATTCTGTCTCGTGCCAGTCTCTGCTGCTGGGGTCTGCTGCTGCCGTTTCTCTGCTGCTGCTTCTTGATGTCTCTCATTGTCTCAGCAAAGTGTTACTGCTCTGTCTTCTGGCTTGAGGAGATTCAGCGCAGCAATATCAGGTCCAAAGGATGCACTCCACTTCTGCCTCTTCATTGCAGTGAGATTCCCCCCTCAGCTGTAAATCGTTCAGAACCAGACTGTCTCATCTTTCTCCTGAGGAGTAGCTGGTGGGTTTGAAACACCAACCTTTTGGTTAGCAGCCTCACAGTACTCTACCACAGTGCCACCAGACCTAGTCCATGTCGATACCTACTAAAGAGAGCAAGAGGAAGAGGAAAGGCACTATTGATGTGGTTCCCTAGATAGACATTTATGCTTTCAATCCCAACAGAAAAAGGTCACTGACTGTGTGACATTTGGCATGTGTAATAACTGTATCTTCTAAGACTAAAAAGAAATTATGTAATTCAGGAAAAGTAGTGCTTGGAACATTGCCTACTCCATAATAAATAATGAATAAATATCACTCACTGTCATTGGGTTGATTCTGACTCACAAAGACCCCCACTGGGTTGCCAAGGCTGTAAATCTGTATGGAAGTAGATTGCTTCATCTTCCTTCTGTAGAGCAGCTGGTGGATTTTAACCACAGACCTACTGGCTGGCAACCAATGCCTTACCCACTACACCACCAGAGCTCTAATAAATAATAGTTGTCATTATTACCATTATAATATTATTATAGTTTTAGATGTTGCCACTGTTACCATAGCATGATTTTCCCTGGGTAATTAGGCTCCTAGTAAAAGGATCTAGGTTCCTGATATGAAAACTTGGTTTAGATATTAACACCTCCTTGACACCTAGGAACAGGAGTTTAAAGATATTATTAAAAGTAACTACAATGAAGGCTTCAGCACCAAATTGTTCAATATTTATTTGGAACATACACAAGAACATATATGGTGCTCCATAGTCATTGTGTGTCCCTCAACTAGTATTTCCTATGTCAGATAGGAAGGATGTTTCTTCAATGGGTCTCAAAGTATGGTTCACAGGTCAGCAGCATCAGCAGTGCCTGGGAATTTGTTAGAACTTGGTTCCTATTTCAAACCTCTGACTCAGAAACTCTGAGAGCAGGCCCCAGCAAGCTGTATTTGAACAAGTCCTCCAAGGGATTCTGAGGCACACTCAAGTTTGAGAAACACTACTTTAGTCTTTCTAGCAAGAAGAAGCTGGAAATGCTAATGGTTGTTAGGTAGGAATTATATGAGAAAAGTCCTTTAAATTGGTGGGAACAATTTGACAAGAGAATATTTAGCCATGAGGTAGAGCACAGTGAAGAACCTGAGGGTGGGTAGATTTAGGGGGAAGAAAGCTTATGATTACGACTAAAAGTGGGGCTCAGTGTTTGCAGAATGTTTGCTGTTGTGAGCTCTCTGTGGAATTACATTAGAGTAGTAAAGACAACACTCACGATGCATTAACTAAAGTTAAATTAAAGTAGGTTAGTTTCATCGTTCATATTCTTCATTTTCTTTAATTCAAGTTTTAGGAATTGCAGTAAATTTAAAGTGCTTTGAATTCAGAATAGAAATTAGCATGTGAAGTGAGGAAAACTCACTTGAGTTTTCATGAGAAAATGAATGAATAGTGAAAATGCTAAAGGAAACAGAAATTTCCTACTGGCTCAAAACTGAACATGAACAGAAATTTCTGGAATATGGATCTGGGATATGGATGCTATTTAATCCTCTTTCAGCCCTATCTGATTGAATTACCTGTGCCTCTTCTATATGGAGCAATAATTGACCCAATAGGTCAGTTAATGAGAAGTAACAAAACAGACCTGGGTTTGAATCTCACTAGCTGTTTGACTTTAATCAAATTACTCAAATTTTCTCATAATCAAGTTCTTAATTTATAAAATAGGCCTTATGATGCCTATCCTTTAGACTGGTGTTTCCCAAAGGTGTTAGGGGTAGAGGGAGCACTTTCCCTTAGAGTTTTTTGTGGTCACAGGGTTGGAAAAGGCTTGAAATTTGGTGAGTAGAGACCAGGTGTGCTAGATGCCAAGCTGTGTGTAGAAGAGTCCCACCACCAAGGACTGTACTATGCCATGCACTACTTTTCAATGCCTCGCAAACATGCATTTGAAAAAAAGCACATGATGATAATACTTATGGCATCTGATCTCCTATAAATCAACGTGTATCAAACTATAATTGAGGGGATTGTATTCTCAGGGATTCTGTGTATTAGTGTAAGCCATTGACTACCTGCTTGTATGATGTAGAATAATCATTCCTGGGCTTTTTTTTTTTTAAGGTCTAGATATCTGATTTCAAGGACTTTCTATTTTTTTTTTTTAAATTCTTTATTTATTTATTATTATTTTTATTGTGATTTGGGTAAAAATTTACAGAGCAAATACACTTTTCATACAGCAGATCACATACACTTTGTCTCATGACATTGACCACAATACAATTTAGCACAATGCAACATCTCCTCTCCCACTTCCTTCTGATAGGTACCGCTTCCCTGTGACCATCCCTCCATGCACTCCTACCCGCTGAGCTGTCTCCCTGTGCCTGAGCAGCCCTTCTTTCTCTCATGCTTGTTCTCTCCAAGGAGTGTATTTACCTCAAGTAAATGCTCAACTAGTATGCCTGTCTACTGCTTGGCTGGAAGCCATGGCTGTGTGTTCAATTCCACACCTGAAGGGCAGTTGGGGCCATAGTCTTAGTGGTTCCACCAGGCTTCTTCGGGCCAGCAAACCTGTTCCCTGCTTTTTTTTCCATATGATTTTGAGTTTTGTTCCACATTGTTTCCCCTGCCTATCCAGGATCTCCTACAAAGATTCTCTTCCAAGTGGTTGACAGTAGTAGCTGAGCACCATCTATTTCTTCTTGTCTTATAGTCGCATAGGCTGCAGATCGGATGGTGTACGTCGCTAGGACTGATTGTTTCCATGAATTTTTGATTTTCTTCATTCTTCTTGGCCCTGGATGAGGAGAGACCCATCGTTGCATCTAGATGGCAGCTTGCAAGCTTTTAAAATCTCAGTCGCTACTCGCCACAGTAGAAGATGTAACAATGATTTGTGTAGTAACTTATGCCAATTGACCTTGATGTCCTCTGTGACTATGGTCCTGAGCCCACAGGTTCAACTACTCGGTCCCTCTGGGTAGCTTGCTGTGACCAAGCAGTGACTACAACATTGCCCCTTATCAGCCCCATTATACACCTGGGAATTCAGATCATACACATAAAGTTATTGGATCACTGTCTGCCAACCCTATACATGTTCTTGGGTGCACTCTCCACTTCATATAGATACCTAATATTTCAGCCTGTCCACCCATCTATCCACCCATATACCCATGTTTGCCTTCACTGAGCACACTGTACTATATGTGCAAAAGGGTTCATCATTGTTGTCTGTCCTTCCCATGTACCTCTCTATGTCTTTCTCTTCCTCAATGCCACTATATTGATCACTCACATTTGGTACATTGCCTTTTCTTCACCCAAATCAAAACTTATCTCTATCTATCTAACAGTATTCCCTCCCCTCCCCTCCCACCCTGGTAACCAACAAAGAAAATGACCTTCCATGGATAAGCATTTCCTTGACTATTACAATAACGGACCAATACAATATTTATCCTTTTGTGATTGACTTACTTCACTCAGCATAATGTCCTCCAAGTTCATCCACGTTATGCAGTGTTTTGCAGATTCTACATTATTCTTTAGGGTTGCACAGTATTCCATTGTGTGTATGTACCATAGTTTGGACATCCATTCCTCAGTTGATGGACCCCTAGGTTGTTTCCATCTTTTGGCTATTGTAAACAGTGCTGCGATGAACATGGGTGTGCATATGTCTGTTCTTGTCATGGCTCTCACTTCTTTAGAATATATGCCTAGTAATGGAATAGCTGGGTCAAATGGTATTTCTAGTTCCAACTTTTGAAGGAATCACCACACTGCTTTCCACAATGGTTATACCATTTTACAGTCCCAACTGCAGTGTATGAGAGTTCCTGGGCATTTTTTTTTTTTTTTGTTGAAAGGAAGTAACTGAAATATATTGATGAGATATGTATTATTTTATTATAATTACTTTCTTTCTATTTCTCTCTTATACTATAATTAAGGTATTATATTGATTTTAAAAATTTATATGTGTAGGTAGATTATATTAGCTATGAATATAATTTCAGGATAGTAAACATGGAATGATAATTATTGTTCTGAAAATAAGATGTTGGATTGGAAGGCTGGGGTCAGCTTTAGGGCTTTTGAGAGGATCAATGGACGCAATGTTGATGGAGTGGCTAACAAAATACCTGGCTCACACCTAGTTCCTGTTGGTTCTATTCCAATTCATATTAACCCCACATATGTCAAAGTAGGACTATGCTCGAAAGGGTTTTGTTTTGCTTTATGTTGTTTTCATAAATCTGAAATTTTATTTTGGAAATTAATTATTACTATCTTTTCATTATTAAGCATTTTAGTAGTCCAAGCTTTTACATTTTAGATTGTAAAACATAATGAAAATAAATAGTCAATGTCACTGACCTGTATGTGTGAAAAATACAAATTGGCAAAATGTTTTGTTTCTTATATTTTTACCATGATAAACCAATAGTTTTTTTTTTTTTTTTTTTTTTAGTTTTTACGATCTGTGCAGAAACAATGTTTTGTTTTGTTATTTTTTAACACTGTCAACTGCTGGGTTGCTCCTGTGGACACTGAGCTATACACTTGTGAAGTTAAATAGATGCTCACTGTCAACTGAAGTTAGTGCAGATAAGAGCTATTTTCAGGGTGCCTCACTTTTGTCTAGTACGTCCTTCTTTATTATACTCTCCATAGGGTATTTAAATGACTGATTTTTCAGAAGTAGATTTCCAGGCCTTTCTTCCAAAGTCCTTCAGGTAGACTCACACTTCTAACCTTTTACTTGGCAGCTGAACATGTTAACTATACACCACTAAGTGATAATATGTGGTAATTATTGTTACAAAAATTAGTACAGAGTGGCACTGCTGGTGTTGGGAACAGGTGTAAGTCAGTTCAAGGCAGGCTACTGCAGTCCAGGAAACTCTTCCTGGACTGCAAATGCCAATCCAAGCTGGCCTGATGCTGGACCTGTCACTGTTCTGACCTCTTGTTTCAGTATGATGGTGACAGCAGTTGGGGAGTTCTGAACTTAACCCTGACAGTCCAAAGAAGGGGGAGCAGGAGAAATTCTTAACAAGAAATGGTGTGGAGAGAGGAATTCAGTTTTTTAAAAAAACTGCTCCTCAGTTGACATGGAGCAGACGGCAGTGCAGTGGCTGTTTTTGTTGTCATTATTACTCTTATTCTCTGGTGACTGGTTCAGCCTTCTGGTTGCCTGTGCAATCCCCTTGAGTGTTGCAGGTGTTACTTTTACAGTCCCTGCATTACTAAAGCAAATTATCAGAGAAGAATGAGCCTCAAGTAGCATTTTAGGCCACAAGCAGAGCTATCAGAGTTTGGGATGATTGCAGTGATCTGAAGTCTATACCATAGTGACCAGGACAAAACTATGAAACAGTTGATGGTTCAATAGAGCTCTACCATTGTTTCTAACTCTCATTTGGCTTGTGAGTTGTGACCAATTCTCAGGACTGAGGATATTAATAGAGTTGTAGTCCACAAAATACACAGTCAAATCATTGCACAAGAATGTAGAGACATATCATGGGTTAGATGATATCCCAAGATATGCTGGCATTCTTCTCACCTGTTTATCCCAGGTGTTATAAAAATGATTTCATAAGAACTATTGAGGTACTAGGTACATTAATATATATAATTTTTGTCAATGTGACAAAACAAACAAACAAACAAAAACCCAGTCAGTCTCTTTATACATATAACCTAGTTAGAAAGTATAGAATAAAGTCCTTTCTTAAGAAGATATATGAATTTTTTATCCAAGGAAATAATTAGAATGTTGCATCTCTAGATAATTGCAACTACTTACCCAGGTGTGGGCATTTGCTATGTCTTAGAATGTGCAGAGTAAAACGGAAGATGATCCTATCCCAGAAGCTACTTTACCTCTGAGATTTGACTAGAACACTTCAAAAAACTGAAATCTGCACCTGACGTTTAGGAATACACAAGTTTTCAAAATTCTGTCAATTCTGACATAATATATCTGTGTGGTGGAAATGTTCCCTCCTCTCTGCCTTTTCAATGCTGTTTCAGCAGAAATAAAGAGCCTGGAAATTTTCTTTAAGGAGTATTCATCTTCTTTCCTTTGACTCTTGGCCTGTCATACAAAATCTGTTCTTCCCTTTGCAAGTGTGTATTTTTCGTGAAAGCTAATTCCACGTAAAGCTGCATTCTGGATGGTACAATCTCTAGTTTGTTGAAGGCTCAGAAAGTTGGAATGGACATGATTCCAGCTGGGACTCCAAGTCTCCACACTCATAATTGAAATATATACTGTACATGGTTCCTTTGCCTTCAACATTAATACCCATCTGCTGAAGTGGCAAGGTGCCTGCTCTCTGGTTGATTGGATGGATGCCCTGGAGCACAGGTGCCTGGCAATGGCAGGCTTTGAGAAATCCCTGACATAACATTGTTCCTGACATTTCCTCTGCAGGACATCTCTCCTGGGTGTGTGTTATACGAAAGGCTCTCTCTTCCTCTCTGATGTGATGGCTGCTGGAGGTCTTCAGAAATTTCTGTTCATCATTAAATGCAAAAAGGCTCAGAGTAAGGTGACATTTAAAAAGTGGAAACCATATTTTGATTGCTGAGGTCTAGTTTTTTAAAAAAATGTTTTTTTTTTTTTCTTGGAAAATCATGAATACCAAGTTTCAAATCCAAAGAGTTCTTCTAAGTACCATTTGTTCATCGGTAATATAAAGCCAAGAGACATGCTATGGCAATATCCATGTGGCAGTATTTTATGAGATGTGTGTGTATGTATCTGAGAGGATTTCATGGTGAATGGCCATTTTTTGGTTTTGCATGTTAAGTGACCTTTAAAAATATATTATTGCAAGAAAACATCTTTTTTTTTTTTTTTTCCCTTAAGATATTGGCCAATATTCTTTTTTGCCCCCTCTGGTTATCTTTTTAAGGAGCTTTGGTTGTGTAATAGGTAAGCAATTTCTAACCAGAAGGTCAGTGGTTCAAACTCACCAGCTGCTTTGCAGGATGCAAGATAAGACAATCTACTTCCATAAAATTTACAGCCTTGGAAACCCAATGGGGGTAGCTCTGAGTTGGAATTGACTGAGTGGCAGTGGGTTTTTGGTTTGATTCTTTCTTTGGGAGAAAAATTAAAAATTCTATGTCTAATCCCTTGAGGAACAGGTGTGACAGGACAGAAAGACAAAAAATCTCATTAGTTACACTCACTTTAGTTTTCAAACATCCAAGCCTTTAAGAAGGAGCTCTGTGGCGTACTGCCTCTGGCATTTGACTGCTAACCAGAAGGCTGATGTTTCAAATCCACGAACCACTCCTCAAAACGAAGATTGGCAATCTATTTCTGTGGTGATACCACCCCAGAAACTCAAGAAGGGGTCACTATGAGTCAGATTCAACCTGATGACAGTAAGTGAAGCCTTTGTTGTTGTTGTTGTTATGTGCCATCGAGTCGGCCCCAACTCATAGCGACCCCTCCTTGGGTTTCCGAAGCCTTTAGGAACAGATAATTTTCAAAGAATTGACTAAATGTATGGAAGAAACAAGAGAGTGTATGGAGTGTCCCATGTCTGGTTTTAAATCTAGAGTACAATTGCCCTACACTGGGAGAGGGGGAGATGGAAAGAGAGCAATGAGATACATAAGTATTAATAGGCCTTAGGGAGAGCATTCATATGTCCATCTTTTTGGGAAGAGCCCAGAAGGGGTGTAAGACCTCAAAAAAGAAATTACTCTGGGCTTCCTATAGGTAATTGGAAACCATGGAAAGCCTTGAGGAGACCACCAGGTCTGTGAGCTAAGTAAGGATCATTTCAGGATTGATATTGTTAGGCAACATATTGGTGCAGTGGCTAAGCACTCAGCTGCTAACTGAAAGACTGGCTGTTCAAATTACCAGCCACTCCACAGGAGAAAGATGTGGCAGTCTGCTATGGTAAGGGTTATAGTCTGGGTACCCTATTGGTATTCCCTATAGGATTGTTATGAGTGGGAATCAAGTAGATTGCAACAGGTTAAGGGGTTGGTGTTTTGAGGAGTCATCTAGCTGGCTCTGACTCACAGCAACCTTATGTATAGCAGAATGAAACATTGCTGGATCTTGTGCCATCTTCACAATAGTAGATATATTTGTAATGGCATTATTAGGAGACTGTGGATGTGTGGACCTCACTGAGTCACACTGAAAGAGGGGTGACACCAAATGTCTAAAAAAAATTTTTTAAATTTTTTATAATGCTTCAGGTGCAAATTTACATAGCAAACTTGTTTTACATTCAATAGTTCATGCACATCTGATTTCACAGCCCTGATTACCGTCCCCAACTGCAAAAAACTCTCTTTCTCTCTCCCTAATGTGACCACCCCTTCCCTGTGCCCTTCTCATCTGTGTATTTCTGCCTGTCCAGCTTTCCCTCTATGTGAGTATCACCACTCTGGTGTTTCATGGCTGATTGATCCAAGGAGAGCATTTCCCTAGAGTAGGTGGGTGAATCAACCTGGGGTAGGTGTTCTGTATGTAGGTCTTTCCACTGTTGGGCTGAGAGCCAAACCACGTAAGTGAGTCCATTTCTAGGCCCGATGGGTAACTCGGGGCCATAGTCTCCGGGGTTTCACCAGTCTCTGTCCTACCAGCATTCTGGACCACGAGGACTTCAGCCTCCACTACATGAGACCAGAAGAACTAGATGGTTCCCGGCCACCAAGCCCAACCACTTGGAAAGGAAGCAAATCTGGAGATCCTGGATAGAGTGGGAGGAAAAATGTGGAACAAAATTAAAAAACACAAAAATGACCAGAGTGCTGGTAGGAGAGTGACTGGTGAAACCCCTGAGAGTATGGCCCCGAGTTACCCATCGGGCCTAGAAATGGACTCACTTATGTGGTTTGGCTCTCAGCCCAACAGTGGAAAGACCTACATACAAAACAACTACCCCAGGTTGATTCATCCACCTACTCTAGGGAAGGGAGCTCTGGTAGCATAGTGGCTAAGGCACTTGACTGCTAACCAGAAGGCTGGCGGTTCAAACCCACCGGCCACTCCTCAGAAGGAAGATGGGGCAATCTACTTCCGTAGTGATACTGCCTCGGAAACCCAAGGAGGGGTCACTATGAGTCGGGTCCGACTCGACGGCACATAACAACAACAACAACAACTCTAGGGAAATGCTCCCCGTGGATCAATCAACCATGAAACACCAGAGTGGTGACACTTACATAGAGGGAAAGCTGGAAGGCAGAAATTGAGTCCATTTCTAGGCCCGATGGGTAACTCCGGGCCATACTCTCAGGAGTTTCACCTGTCTCTCTCCTACCAGCATTCTGGTCATTTTTGTGTTTTTTAATTTTGTTCCACATTTTTCCTCCCACTCTATCCAGGATCTCCAGATTTGCTTCCTTTCCAAGTGGTTGGGCTTGGTGGCCGGGAACCATCTAGTTCTTCTGGTCTTATGTTGTGGAGGCTGAAGTCCTTGTGGTCCATCTTATCTTTGGACTAATTATTTCCAGATGACTTTAATCTTCTTTACTCTTCTTTGCTTCAGCCTAGAGGAGACCAATAGTTGTATCTTAGATGGCTGCTCAAAAGTTTTTAAGACCCTAGTGCCTAAGGCTGACTGCTAAGCAGAAGGCTGGCAGTTCAAACCCACTAGCCACTCCTTGGAAGGAAAGTTGGGTAATCTACTTCTGTAGTGATACTGCCTCAGAAGTCCAAGGAGGGGTCACTACGAGTCAGGTCTGACTTGATGCCACATAACAACAACAGTCACTACTCACCAAATCAGGTTGCAGAACAAAATTTTTATGAACTGTGTGTGCCAGTTGAGCATGCTATGTCCCTGAGACTATGGTCCAGAGATCCCAGGCCTGGTGATTCTCTCTCACAAGATGTTTGGTTGTCTCTGAGAAGTTACTCCAACCCTGTCTTCTGTTGCTTCTGTAATCTATGTGGCTAATTTGGTAGCACAAGTGCCTAAGTAAGATTATCTTCAGCCAAATCTATCCTTTGTCTAAGGTTTATTCCTGTTTGCCTACCCCCACCTCTTCTTCTCACCTATCTATACATTAATCCATAGCCTGGTATTTGGTGCTAGTGATACTGCAGTGTTGTGTATGTAATAGTATTTGCCTCTGTTGTTTGTATCTCTTGTGTACATCTCAGTGTCTTTCCTTTCCCCAATGTGACCATGCTGGTCACAGTCTCTGTTTGGGTGAGAGGAAGAATGGTATGTCTGAAAAATTTTGGTGCAGTAATTCAACAAAAATTTATTATTTTATAAAAAATATCCATGTAATAAGTTATAAAAGCAAAAGCATTTTTTATAAGCCCAGCTTACATGTATCAATATACCCATAAGGTTAAAATTCTAAGCTAATTTACTTTTTGAACTTTCTAATGAGCTGATGTCAGAGAAGCTGACGTCAGAGCTGTCATTATTAGCCAATTACAATGACACTTCAAATCATGTGGTTTCATCTGCACGTGTTAATAGCAAGCCTATTGTTTTCCCTGCTGCCAATGTTCTTATAGTCTTTGACTTTGTCAAATTTTCTGGTGTTTTAACTATAATGTTGTGGTAATTACTATTTGTGAACCTATATCAATAACATTTTTTGAGAATGAAATAATAGTTAAAGGAAAAGGAGAAAAATAATAATAATAAAAAAGACTTCTGCACAGTTACTAATAACATTTGAAGTAATAATGTTATAATTCAATACAGAAAAAAGATTTTATAAAACAATTTTGTTGTAAGTATTCACATAATCTAAGAAACACAACATCTAAGCAATTTACAACTACTTTTATCACATATTATTCTTTGATTAAAATTGATAATAAACATTACTATGGATTGTGTATAGTTTGGTACAAGTGGTAGTCCATGGCAGGGGGAGAGTGGAGGATGTGATGTCGTGAGTTACTGCACTGGGACACCAAATCTAGTGATGCTACTGTGTGTTTGATACCACTGTTGCAGCCCAGATGATTCAATGGCTCAAGAATCCATGTCCCCTATCCCATTTTCAGTGGTTTGAGCACATGAAAACCATCTGGCACTTCGGTACTGTGATAGTTGGAGTTGTGTGTCAACTTGGCTAGACCACAATTCTGAGTGATTTAAGCAGTGTGAGGTGGGTTATTTCCATGAGACTGGATGTATATGTTTTGAGCAGCCAATCTATTGAAAGGGAGTTTCCCTAGGGGTATGGCCTGCATCCAATATATTTATGGACATCCTGGGAAAAAGAGATACTCTCCTGTGAAACGGGATCCTGTTGTGCTGCCTGCAACTGGCTGTGAGTGAACAATCCACCATTTGCCCTGGAGATCTGGGATTCATCATTCTTTGGAGTCAATAGCTGGTATATTACCTGCCAACCTTGAGCTTGTCAGCCCCTGCAGTTGCATGAGTTGGGAAAAGCCCCCAACTTGACATTTGATCTAAGAACTTGAGACTTGCTGGCATCTATAAGTTGTTGTTGTTGTTGTTATGTGACGTCGAGCCACACACAGCTCATAGTGACCCCTCCTTGGGTTTCTAAGGCGATATTACTACAGGAATAGATTGCTCAACCTTCTTTCCAAGGAGTGGCTGGTGGGTTTGAACAACCAGCCTTCTGGTTAGCAGTCAAGTACCTTAGGCACTACACTACCAGAGCTCCTGCTTCTGTAAGTGTGTGAGCCATTTTCCTAAGATAAATTTCTCTCTCTCTCTCTCTCTCTCTATATATATATATAAAAGCTTTAATGGTTTTGCTTCTCTAGAGAACCCAGCCTAACACAGGTACTATCTTTAAAGGAAGAATAATCAAATCAAACTAAACCCACTGCCCTTGAGTTGATTCCAACTCATTGTGACCCTATAGGACAGAATAGAACTGCCCCGCAGGGTTTCAAGGCTGTAAAGCTTTATGTAAACAGACTGCTTCATCTTTCTCCTGTGGAGCATCTGGTGGGTTTGAACCACCAACCTTTTGTTTTGTACCCCAATGCTTTAACCACTGTGCCACCAGGGCTCCTTAGAAGGAAGAATAGGAAACCCAACTTCATTGTTTAAATTTCTTCTCTCTTGGAATCTTGGAAGCTTTGCAGATAATTTGTTAAGAAACAAAAAGTTATATTTCTAGCTCATCCAAACTTGAGTACTGAGATCCATACTGACTACCCTATTTATAGCATAACTCATTTTAGGAAAGATTTAAGGACTATTATAAAGCCGACTCAGCAGCACATAACAACAACAACAACAACAATAAAGCTTTTAGAATTTCTTTTTCTACTTTTTCTCTATTTTGTTAAGGGCAACATTTATGTAATGTGGCCCATTCAAATGATTCAATAAAACCAAACTCCAAACTCACTGCCATAGAGTCAATTCTGACTCATAATGACCCCATTGGTTTCTAAGGCTGTAAATCTTTACAGATGTTTGTTTACTTATTCCGTTTTCCAAAAATTTCACATCCTGGTAATTCCATTTCAGTTATCTAACTATTGAAGTACCTAGAGGAGTTTTTAGCTTGTGACTTTGTGAAAACAACAAAAAAGATTTTTTTGTAATATCAAATCCATACACTGTCTGTCATTAGGATGCTGTTCAGTCTAATATACATATTTATATGCAGTTACTTGCATGTATTAGGGGAGGGAACACTGCAAAAAAAAAAAAAAATGCATTGACCCATGTCACTTTGTTGTTGTTGTTATGTGCTGTCGAGTCAGCCCTGACTCATAGTGACCCCTCCTTTGGTTTCTGAGGGGTATCACTACGGAAGTAGATTGCCCAACCTTCCTTCTGAGGAGTGGCTGGTGGATTTGAACCACCAGCCCTCTGGTTAGCAGTCAAGTGCATGTCACTTTAGTTTTGTATATTTCACTGCACATAAATTATATTTCTATAAAATGTATTTGGGGGAAAAAAAAAAAACCCATGTATTGGGTTGACTATCAATTTTGACCTTCACTTCTTTGTGAAGGAATGGTTAGTAACCTCCAATTTTCTTGAAAGAAATCTAGTCATGAGTGAATCCCCTATAGTGGGTGTCATGCTTCTCTTGTGTCATTGTGGTTATAGTTTTGCCTCAAGACTCATGACTGCAACTTTTTCTTTTGGCTGTAAAATCACACATAGACCGACTTTGAGCATAGACTCTTTCCTTATACATTTCCATGGAAAACTTTGCTTGTTCCCAAAATGTGTTGCATGCATTATTAGTGGGAATGGCTTGCTGGTGCTGCCACTCTGACCCCCTTTAATCTGGAAGTCTTTGTGTTCTCACTGACCATTGTGCTCCTGCCACTGATTGGTATTCTGCAGGCACCATCAGTGCTCTGCAGTTACAGTGAGGGTGATGAGGGCATTTGAAATGTCTATTGTGGCCAGGAATCACTTTATGTGTATGGCCCTAGATTAGAAATAAATTTTCCCCACTATTTACTAATGGAGAACATAATTTAACATTCTTCTGACAGCTTCCTGTTTCTTATTTTCTCTTTGTTTTTTGACCTCACATTCAAAAGAATGTGGGCCTATTTGTACCCATGAACTTTGGGAAAACATGAGTGAAACATCATCCCTTACTACTGATCTCTGCTCCCTTTGCATATAATTGTGTTATTATGAGTCTGCCTCTGCCTACTTACTTATTGTCAATATTGTTCAAAAGCTACATTTATCCCAATGAGAAAAAGCAATACTTCTGTTATTAATGTGATCAGAATTGTTGCTGTTGAAAACTCTCTGATTTTCAAATAACTTCTAAGAGTTCTAAATGGTACTTTGGGGCCTCTTATTATACTCTACATCAAATGTAGGGAAATAAAGAGAAACATACGGGAATAATTCAAAAGTCATTTATATACTGTATGAACTAGTTGTATAAATCCACATAACAGAAGGATTTCTGGGAATCATTTTCATCAATTTGCCTCCAGGTCAATTTGATATTTTTAAATAGCCAGTCACAGCGTTGTTTCATATCTTTAACCTCTGATTTTTCCAGTTGATTAATATAAAAAATAATTAATTATTTGATAAATGTCAGATAATTTCTTCTAGTTATCTTACTCTCTAATAATTTCTTTAGCAACAGGATAGTACTTGAATGCATAGTTCACTACAGGATCTATCTTTCTCTTTGGATCTGTAAGTACAGAAAGAAAAGAGGGTAACAGACCCTTAGTATTCTCTTTTTGAATATGATAAAGAGGAGATATTTTCAAATACTTACAAATTGTAACATAATGTACAAATTGCATGTAGTGAATTAATCATATTGGTATATAAGAAAATTTAAAATATTCTTTAAATCTCTTTGTGAAAATATGCCAATTTCAAGTTTAGAAGCTCAGTATAAAAGACTGGGTTTTTATCTCATATTGTCAAATTTTAAGAAGAACAAGAGTAGGCAAGATTTCTATATTTGGACAGTTGTACTCAATTAAAATGAAGAAGAAAATTGAACAAGTTATGTGGATAATTAACAGGGCTTTGAACAAGTTCATTCTGGTTTGACTCCTGCTGAGAATTTGCATTTTGACCCCAGATATACTGAATCTACATTCTTATAAATCCTCAGGTGATTCTTTTGTATAAGAATTTTGTTAAAATGTAGATTTTGATTCAGTATAACTCGGGTGGAAATGCAAATTCTCAGCAGAGGGTCTAATCGGAATGAACTGATTCAAAGTCCTGAGAATTAAGGTTAAATCATCTACTTAAAATATATTGTTGAGACAAAAAAAAAAGTTACAGATTTTTTTTTTCATTTTACTCTTCTGATGTAGATCTAGTGAACTCTAAGGGACAACAACAACAACAAATCCAGAGTACAAATATAACAAAATAGATTCAGATTTATAACACAAATTTAGATCCTCTGTTTAGTCAAGACTGGCATTGCACTGAAAGCCTGACTGAGACTCCATCTTTATTACTTTATAGTGCTGAATCAAGCTCAATAAAAAGTGATTTGTAAATTGCTTATCCAGTGAACTTGAATAAATAACTCACAAATCAATGTCTTACAAGAATTTGGTGACCAACCCATTTCATTTGAAACCATGCTATAGCATATTGATTTTTTCTCTAGAAAATGTTGAATAGGAAAAAATTACAGTAGAAGTTGACCATTCTATTTGCCTGCAAAGAAAGTGTGTATACAAAAGGGAGGAAAGATGATTGGAGTTTTAGAAATAACACTCTTTTCAACTACCGTCGGCCCCCTCAAAACTAAGGAAAAAGAAGCTCTGACTTGGGACCCATGCGTTAGAAGATCCTGAACTGGCATAACTTTTCCACTGTTCTCACATGTATTTAGGGCCAAGGGGATATATATATATATACCCAGAGCTTATTTTTCCTCCTTATGTTGTTGTTGTTAAGTGCCATCGAGTCGTTTCCAACTCATAGCGACCCCATGCACAGCAGAACGAAACACTGCCTGATCCCGCGCCAGCCCCACAATCCCTGCTATACTTGAGCTCATCATTGAAGCCACCATATCAATCCATCTCGTTGAAGGCCTCCCCCTCTTTCATTGACCCTCCACCCTACCAAG
>NW_006921588.1:17734971-17737091 GCF_000298275.1 Orycteropus afer afer | reverse complement strand
TAAGGCACCTACTGATGAAGGTTGAAGAATACAGTCTGCAGTATGGATTACATCTCAATATAAAGAAAACAAAAATCCCTCCTTATAGACTATGCTTTAAGTACCTAGGACCCTGTCTTAATTACTCACTCACTCTCACTGCTGTTGAGTTGGATCCGACTCATAACGACCCCTCCTTGGGTTTCCGAGGCAGTATCACTATGGAAGTAGATTGCCCAATCTTCTTTCTGAGGAGTGGCTGGTGGGTTTGAACCACCAGATTTCTGGTTAGCAGTCAAATGCCTTAGGCACTACACCATCAGTGCTCCCATCTTAATACAAAAGTGGGTGGCTTTAAGGAACAAAAAAAATATTTTCTCATGGTTCTGGAGGTTAAATGACCAAGTCGGGGTCCCAGTCATGTCAATTCCTTCCTTATTGGTAACCCTAGGCATTCCTTGGTACCTTGAAATTCCTTGACTTGTAAACCATCCTTATCTAGTACCTGTCTTGCCACCATGTGTGTGTCTGTCCCTGTGTCTATTCTGGTTTTCTTATAACTCAGAAATAATTAGGTTTAGGATCCATTGTAACTGATGGATTAGATTAGAATAGAATAGATTGCATTATAGAAGCTGATCATATTGTGTGGAATTGGACTACACTGCATTACATAGGATCATTCTCTATCCAAGGTCAACAGATTTAATCATGTGTAACTACTCCATAGCAGCAAATAGGCTAATGTTTGGCCAAAGTACTGGAAACCATAGCCAAGTTGACACAAAATTGATCATCACAACCCCCAAATCTGGTCTTCTTCCAGTCTTCCCTAAAATCTCTCAATGATACCTTATCCATTCATCTGTGTAAACCACAAACATAGAAAACAGACTTAACTCATTTTTAACTCTTATTCCTCCTCTGTAAATTTCTAATCTATGCACTTATTTTTATGTTTACTGCAGATCTGGTCCTTACTGATCTTTTAGTTTTATCCAGTCTGTTTTTGTTGTTTTTAGCTGTCTTTGAGTCAATTCACACAAATGATGATTTGGGCCAGATTAAGGCATGTAAGGGCCCTAAACACTGGTAATCTGTGGTGCTCCTTCCTTTGTTTACTCATGCTTTGGAATGGGATAAGTGAGTTTTATATATGTGTGTGTGTGTGTGTGTGTGTGTCATAGCTAGGGCCAAGGATATATATGTGTGTGTGTGTGTGTCCTAGCTATTCTTTTTAGATACGACTATAATATTAGCAATTGAATTCAAAAGTGGTGTATGCCATTTTAGCAGAATGAGATGAACTGGATTATAAAATTTTTAGTGGATGTTGAGTACTAAAATTTTTATCTATATATAACATCTTATAAAAAAAAGAATATTCCACATTTTCTACAACAAAGAAAATGAGTCAGTGAGCTTTGTTGTTGAGTTACTTCTGACTCACAGTGACCCTATGCACAGCAGAATGAAACAATGCCTGTCCTGGGCCAGCTCCGCGATCCCCACAAACTTGACCCCATAGCCACAACCACTGTGGCAATCCATCTTGTTGAGGGCCTTCCCCTCTCTTGTTGACCCTCCACCTTACCAAGCATGACATCCTTCTCCAGGGAATAGCCCCTTCTGACAACATGACCGAAGTAGGTGAGACCAAGTTTGGCCATTCTCGTTTCCAAGGAACATTCTGGATGCACTTCCTCCAGGACACAGATTTTTCAGTACTTTTAGCAGTCCATGGAACTTTGAGCACTCTGCACCAGCACCACATCTCAAAAACATCAACTTTTCCTCGGCCTTCTTTATTCATTGTCCAGCTCTCACATGCATATGAAGCGACTGAAAACATCATGGCTTGTGTCAGGTGCATCTTATTCTTCAAGGAGACATCTCTGCTCCTCAGCACTTCAAAGAGGTCCCTTGCAGATGACTTGACCAGTGTTATACATATATATAACAGGAGCAGATATATATATATATATATGTATAACACTGGGCAAGTCGGCTGCATATATACACACACACACACACACACATACATGTACATGTGTGTGTGTGTATATATATATATATATACACACACAAGTACATGTTTATGTGTGTATACACACACACACACACATATATATGTGTGTGTA
>NW_006921588.1:17695072-17734056 GCF_000298275.1 Orycteropus afer afer | reverse complement strand
TCTGTCAATATACTGCTGCAACCATTTTTGAATTATCTTCAGTAAGATTTTACTTGCATGTGATATTAATGATATAGTTCAATAATTTTTGCATTCTGTGGGATCACCTTTCTTTGGAATGGGTAAAATACAGACCTTTTCCAGTCAGTTGGTCATTTGTCTTCCAAATTTCTTGGCATAACCAAGTGAGAGACTCCAGTGGGGCATCTGTTTGCTGAAACATCTCAGTGGGTATTTTGTCAGTCCCTGGAGCCTCATTCTTCACCAATTCTTTCATGTAGCTTTGACTTCTTCCTTCAATACCATTGGTTCTTGAACATATGCCACCTCCTGAAATGGATGAAGATTGACCAATTCTTTTTGGAACAGTGGCTCTGTATATTCCTTCCATCTTCTTTTGGAAGATGTTTTGGATTCTTTTGGATGTTTCTTGCATCATTCAATATTTTGCCCGTAGAATTTTTCAATTTTGCAACTGGAGGCTTAAATTTTTTCCTCGGCTCTTTTAGCTTGAGAAATGCCAAGTGTGTTCTTCTCTTTTGGTTTTCTAACTCCAGGTCTTTGCACATTTCATTATAGTAATTGGCTTTGTCTTGTCGAGCTGCTCTTTGAAATCTTCTGTTCAGCTCTATTATCCTGTCATTTCTTTCATTTTCTTTAGCTATTCTCCACCCAAGGGCAAGTTTCAGTCTCTTCTGACATCCATTTTGGTCTTTTCTTCTTTTCTCATCTTTTTAATGGCCTTTTGCTTTCTTCATGGATGATGTTCTTGATGTCATCCCACAATTCTGGTTTTTGGTCATTGGTGTTCAATGCATGAAATCTATACTTTAGAATGTCTCTAAATTCAGGAGGGATATATTCAAGATTATGTTTTGGCTTTCATGAACTTGTTTTAATTGTCTTCAACTTCAAGTTGAACTTGCATATGGGCAATTGATGGTCTGTTCCACAATCAGCTCCTGGCCTTGTTTTGGCTGAAGATATTGAGCTTTTCCACTGCCTCTTACCACAGATGTAGTCATTCTGATTCCTGGGTACTCCATCTGGTGAAGTCCATGTGTATAGCCATTTGTGTTGTTGAAAAAAGTATTTGCAATGAATAAGTCATTGTCTTGCAAAATTCTCTCATATGATCTCCAGCATTATTTCTGTCACCAAGGTCAAATTTTCCAACGACTGGTGATTCTTCTTTGTTTCCAACGTTTACATTCCAGTTACCAGCAATAATTAACAATCTTGATTGCACATTTGGTCAATTTCAGACTGCAGAAGTTGATAAAAATCTTCAATTTCCTTATCTTTGGCTTTGGTAGTTGGTGCATATATTTGAATAAGAGTCAAATTAACTGGCCTTCCTTGTAGGTGTATGGATATTATGCTATCAGTGACAGCATTGCACCTCAGCACAGATCTCAAAACATCCTTTGTGATGGTGAATGCCATGCCATTCCTCTTTAAATTGTCATTCTCAGCATAGTAGATCATATGGTTGTCTGATTCAAAATGGCCGAAAATGGTCTATTTCAACTCACTAATGCCTAGGATATCAATCTTTATGCATTACATTTCATTTTTGGCAGCTTCCAATTTTCCTAGATCCATACTTCATACATTCCAAGTTCTGATTATCAATGGATGTTTGCAGCTGTTTCTCCTCAATTTGAGTCATGTCACATCAGCAAATGGAGGTCTCGAAAGCTTTACTCTATCCATATCAGTAAGATTAGTCTGACTCTGATGATGCAGCTCTTTCCTACTCATATTTTTATAGCCTTCTGACTTAAGGGGCTCTTTGCCCTGCACTGTATCGGATAATGTTTCTGGGCTATTCACAAAGTTGTGCAGTAATGTATTAGACAGTGTTTCTCTGCTGTTCATAAGGTTTTCCCTGGCCAACTCTTTGAGAAGTGGATAGCTTCTTCCTTCTTCCTAGTCTGTCTCAGTCTGTAAGCTGCATCGAAACCTGTGCACCATGTGCAACCCTGCCAGCACTTGAAACAATGGTGGCACAGCCTCAGGCCTCACAGCAACACACAAGTGACAAACTGACACACAAGTTTGTTTTGCTTAGCTGTTCAAAACCCTCTCTGCCCTCCCCTTACCTGTATCCCTGGTGCTGTGCTGCTCTGTCCTGCCCTCTGGCTTCTCTTTCCCCTGCTTTCCTGGCTGGCAGGGGTGGGGCCTGGGTTCCTCCCTCCTGTTACCTGGATGCCTGGCTGCTGCTCTGTTCTATCATCTGAGGCTGAGAGACCCTGTTATCTAGGCCAGGTAGTCCCCACCTGAAGACGTATCCAAGTTACAACCAACCACACTTATGACCTCCTGTTCTTTGTACATCTTATTGTTAGTAATGTGTGCTACAAACAGTGTTGCAGCAAACAATTTCCTAATGCTCTCTCACTCACAGGTGTTCAAAGACCAGGGTTACAAAGACACTGATAATAAAAGGCAATAATAATGAAAACTGAAATAAAAAAGGTAGACTTATGTCAGCACTGATTGATGATAGGGTTGTTGAACAGAACCCTGGTGTAAGTCAGAGACAACCTGTAACAGAATATTTATCTTGGCATAGACAATGAGCTTAGTTCAATTTAAAATTGTTTATCTCCCACAACAAAAAATTACCTTTCACCAACTTCATTTTAAATGGCTCATACTTTAATTTTAATGCTTGTTTCATAATAAATGTTATAATTATAAATGAACATATGAAAATATGTTATAAAAAAATTCAATGGTCAGAGAAAACTATATTTTGTTTTTAGATAGATCTGTCATCTCTAATGTGTTATAATTAAAAAAAATTCTTTCTATTCTTTGCTTTTACCGAGTCATCAATGATTTCATCATCATTAAACTGCCAAACAATATCTACCTCCATGTGTAATAAGGATATGAGTCCAGTTTTTCTTAAATCATTGTTGTACACAGGGTTTTTGAGTTTCTTTAGGGATGAAAATGAATATTCTGCTGTACATTTTATGATCATTAAAGTTAGGAATATGTATACAAAATTTTAGCTTTGGGAAATATGAGTAGTATTTTATCTTCTATTATGGAATCATACATGCCTACATGAGTAAAATTTTTCTTTCTTGAATTTGTGAGAATGAAATTGTCACACTTCATAAAGGTTTGTATTTAAGTCATTAGGATAAGCCTGTGCTAATTTCCTGGATGTCTTCATGCATTCTTCATCAGGTATCGCCACATTGTTTGAGAAGGAAAATCTATTTGAAATAATTCATACACTTTTCTCCTTTCTTTCATGCAAGATTCAAGTGTGTCAATGTGGTGTAGTATGTAGTTATGCAAAATTGATCTCCAACACGCAATACTTCTCGAGTACTTCTTTCATTTACTTGTTTCTTTCTGAAACTTCTGCAATGGTGAACTGCTGATAATCAGTATTTGACAGTATTTTGTTGTGCTTTCAAAATTTTCAAATGTGTCTCTCAAAATTATGTAAATACCCTGTTAATGACAGGTAGAGATCTGTGCACATTTTTAAATTTACTTCTCTATTTGGAGAGCTTGTATGATGAAAATGCTGTGATTGATTATTACACATAACCAATATAAATACATACTTTAATGTTTGCATTTCTTTGTTAATATTTTCATCTTTTTTTTGGTATCTCCTTTTTGGTTCTGGTTTTAGCAATATTCTTTAATGTATCTGGAATCTGAATGTATGATAACAGGAATACATTCATTCCTACATTCAATATGTATTAGAAAGTCATTTTAATACTTGACCATTGGCTAAACATGTTTTAATAAATGCCCATCAGTGAGTAGAGGCAGCAAAAAAAAATTGTGTAGAGTAACTTAATAGTAGAATAAAATCAACTGATTCTGGACCACAATTTATTGTGCTACATCCCTACAAACTAAGTGAAAGAGTGGCACATGGAATGTTGTTGTTGTTGAGTGTGATCAAGTTGACTCTGAATAATAGTGACCCTGTGTACAACAGAATGAAATATTGCCTGGTCCTGCACCATCCTCATATGCTTGAGCCCATTGTTGCAGCCACTGTGACATTCCACCTTTTTCACTGATCCTCTAGTTTGCCAACCATGACATCCTTCTCCAGAAAATGGTCCCTTATGGCAACATGACCAAAGTAGGTGAGATAAAGTATGTCCATTCTTGCTTCTAAGGAGCATTCTGGCTGCACTTCTTACAGGAGAGATTTGCTTATTCTTCTGGCAGTCCATGGTATTAAAGTATTCTCCTCCAACACAACAATTCAAAGGCACTGTGGTGGTTATGTTTGTGTGTCAACTTGTCTAGGCCTGGTTGAGTGGCTGGACAGCTGGATGATGAGACTGGTAATCAACTCCATGGTGGAATCTACTATGAGCAGCTGAGTAGCTGCCTTTGAGTATGTGGTCTGCTTCCTGCATATAAGGAGAAGCCTTGGGGAATGGTCTCTAGCCTATGGCATGCTTGGACCCTGCACATAGCCGTGTCACTGCTCAGCAGCCTGCTATGCTCTGCCAACCTTGAGACTTACAATGCACTTAAGTGTATGGCCTGTTGTGTGATAACATCAGGACTGTGCCTTTTTACTTGTCAACCTTGGGGTTTCTCAGCCTCAGCAGCCAGCAGCTGTCTGAATGAAGAAAAGCCTCTAGCTCCAGTGGGCCGGGAACAGGAGACAGAGCTGGTCCCCAAAGTTGAGGGGCTTTTACTCAGCCCTTAGAAACTGGCACTTTGAACTTGGACTTAAAACTTTCAAATTGTAAGAATAAACTCTTGTTTGTTAAGACCATTCTATTTGTGGTGTATTACTGTCAGAGCAGCACTAGGTAACCAGAACAGGCACCAACTCTTCTTCAGTCATATCCATTGTCCAGCTTTCCCATGCATATGAGGTGATTGAAAATACTATGGCTTGAGTTAGGCACACTTTAGTCTTCAAAGTGACATCTTTGCTCTTTAACTCTTCAAAGAAGTCTTTTTGCAGCAGATCTGCCCAGTGCAATATGACATTTGATTTCTTGACTGCTGCTTCCCTGGGTGTTGATTGTAGATCCAAGTAAAATGAAATCCCTGAAAACTTCAATCTTTTCTCCATTTATCATGATGTGGATTATTGGTCCAGTTGTGAGGATTTTTTCCTTTATGTTGAAGTGTAGTTCATACTGAAGACTGTTGTCTTTAGTCTTCATCAGTAAATACTGCAAGTCATTTTTACTTTCAGCAAGCCAGGTTGTGTCATTTTCATATATTCCAGCTTCTTGGATTATTTGCTCAGCATACAGATTGAATAATTATGGTGAAAGAATACAACACTGACACACACCCTTCCTGATTTTAAACCATGTGGTATCCTCTTGTTCTGTTCAAATAACAGCCCTTGGTCTATGTACAGGCTCTTCATGAGCATAATTAAGTGTTCTGGAATTCCCACTCTTAGCAATGTTACCCAGAATTTGTTATGATCCACACAGTTGAAATCCTTTGCATAGCCATTAAAATACAGATAAACATGTTTCTACTATTGTTTGCTTTCAGCTAAGATCCATCTGACACCAGCAATGATATCCCTCATTCCATGTCCTCTTCTGAATCCAGCTTGCAGTTCTGGAAGTCCTCTGTCAATATACTGCTGCAATAATTTTTTAATTATCTTCAGCAAGACTTCATTTGCATGTGATATTAATAATATTGTTAGATAATTTCCACATTCTGTTGGATCATTTTTCTTTGGAACAGGCACAAATATGGATCTCTTCCAGTCAATTGGCCATATAGCTATGTTCTAAATTTCTTGGCATAAATGAGTAAGGGCGTCTAGCACAGCATCATTTGTTGAAATATTTCAATAGGTACCCCAGCAATTCCTGAATCCTTGCTTTTTGCCAATGTCTTCAGTGCAGTATGAACTTCTTCCTTCAGTACCACTGGTTCTTGATCATATGCTACTCCTGAAATAGTTGAATGTCAACCATTTCTTTTTGGTACAGTGACACCATATATTCCTTCCATCTTCTTTTGATGCTTTCTGAATCATTCAATATTTTGCCTATAGAATCCTTCAATATTGCAATTTGAGGCTTGTAGCTCTGGTAGCATAGTGGCTAAGGCACTTGACTGCTAACCAGAAGGCTGGCGGTTCAAACCCACCAGCCACTCCTCGGAAGGAAGGTTGGGCAATCCTACTTCCGTAGTGATACTGCCTCGGAAACCCAAGGAGGGGTCGCTATGAGTCAGGGCTGACTCGGCACATAACAACAACAACAATTTTTTCTTCAGTTCTTTCAGCTTTAGAAATGCCAAGCATATCCTTCCCTTTTATTTTCTAACTCAAGCTCTTTGCACATTTTGTTATAATACTTGACTTTGTCTTCTCAGGCTGCCCTTGAAATCCTCTTTTCAGCTCTTTTATCATTTCTTTCATTTACTTTAGCTACTCTCCATTCAAGAGCAAGTTTCAGAGTCTCTTCTGACACCCATTTTGGTCTTTTCTTCCTTTCCTGTCTTTTTCATGACCTTTTGCTTTCTTCATGTATGATGTTCTTGATGTTGTCCCACAGCTCATCCAGTCTTCAGTCATTGGTATGCAATGCATCAAATCTATTCTTTAGATGGCCTCTAAATTCAAGTGGGATATAATCAAGGTCACATTTTGGCTTTTGTGTATTTAATTTTCTTCAGCTTTAGCTTGAACTTGCATATGAGCAATTGATGGTCTGTTCCACAGTCAGCTCCTGGCCTTGTTTTGACTGATGATATTACCTCTTTCCACAGATGTGGTCAATCTGACTCTTCTATATTCCATCTGGCAAGGTACATGTGTATAGTAGCCATTTATGTTGTTTGGAAAAAAGGGTATTTGCAATGAATAAGTTGTTGGTCTTGCAAAATTCTGTCATGCAGTTTCTGACATCATTTCTATCACCAAGGCCATATTTTCCAACAGGTGAAGCATCTTCTTTGTTTCCAACTTTCTCATACTAATCACTAGTAACTATCAATTCATCTTGATTGCATGTTTGGTCAATTTCAGACTGCATAAACTGGTAAAAATCTTCAATATCTTCATTTTGGCTTTAGTAGTTGGTGTGTAAATTTGAATAATAGTAATATCAATTGATCTTCCTTGTAAACATGGGTATTACCCTATCATTGACAGCATTCTACTTCAGCATAGATCTTAAAATGTTCTTTTTGATGATGAATGTGACACCATTCCTCTTAAATTGGTCATTCCCATCATAGTAGACTACATGACTTTCTGATTTAAAATGGCCAAAACCCATTCATTTCAGCTCACTACTACCTAGAATTTCCATCTTTACATGTTCTATTTCATTTTTCACAATTTTCAATTTTCCTGGAAATTTTTCATAGCACATTGAATGAAAATGGAGTTTTTGTTACTGCCTTAGGCTGGGAAGCAAAACCAGTGAAGCTTTCATATATATATGTGTATATATGGGGCGGGGGGAGAGAGAGAGAGAAATGTATCTTGAGGAAATGGCTCATGCAGTTGTAGAGATTGTCAAGTCCCAAGTCCATGGGTTCATATGTCAACCTGAAGGCTTCTTCTGACTCACATAGCTGCAGAGGCTGAGGAATCCAAGATCAATAGGCAACAGCAAGTTACTGGCTTCAGAGGCTGATGAATCCAAGATCAGCAGGTAAGATACCAGGTAGTTGCCTCATAGGTTACAAAGGCAACAATTCCCAAATTCTCAGGCAATACAGCAAGGCACTGGTTCAAGTCTAGGAACGGTGGTCAGATGATAAAGAGCGAGATGCACAATCCACATCAAGCAAAAGCCAGAGATCTTTGCCAGAATGTCCATATATATTGCAAGGAGGCCATATCCCTGAGGAAGCTCTCTTTGAAGTCGTTAGCTGCTCATAGCAGATCTAATCATGGAAGTTTTACAGTAAATGTCATGCTGTAACATTTGTGAAATTTGTAAGTGGTGGTAAAATTCAAGAAATTGTATATGCTGCATACACTTTTGTTGCCGTTAGGTGCTGTTGAATCAGCTCTGACTCATAGCGACCCTGTGTACAACAGGATGAAACACTGCCCAGTCTGACACCAGCCTCACAATTGTTGCTATGTTTGAGCCCACTGTTGTAGCCACTGTGTCAATCCCTCTCGTTAGGGTTTTCCTCTGACCCTCTAGTTTACCAAGCATCATGTCCTTCTTTAGAGATTGGTCACTCCTGATAACATATCCAAAATACGTGAGACAAAGCCTCACCATCTTTGCTTCTAAGCAACATTCCTGTTGTACTTTTTCTAAGATGTATTTGTTCATTCTTCTGGCAGTCCATGATATATTTAGTATTCCTCACTAGCACCATAATTTAGATGCATCAATTCTTCTTTGGTCTTCCTCACTCATTATCTTTCACATGCATACGAGGTGACTATAAATACCGTAGCTTGGGTCAGGAGCACCTTAGTCTTCAAACTGACAGCTTTGCTTTTAAACACTTTAAAAAAGGTCTTTTGCAGCACATTTGCACAATGCAATACATCTTTTGATTTCTTGACTGCTGCTTCTATGTTGATTGTGGACCCAAGTAAAATGAAATTACTGACAACTTTGGTTTTTTGTCCGTTTATCATAATGTTGCTTATTGGTCCAGTTGTGAATATTTCTCTCTTTTTATGTTGAGGTGTAATTCATATTGAAGGCTTTGATTGTCAATTAGTGCTTTGAGTTCTCTTTGGTTTCAAAAAGCAAGTTTGTGCCATCTGCATCTCACAGGTGTCAGTGTCAGTGTGTCTTCCTCCAAACTTGATGCCACATTCTTCTTCATAAAGTCCAGCTTCTCAGATTTGGTCAGCATACAGATTGAATAAATAAATATGGTGAAAGAATACAACCCTCACCCACACCTTTCCTGATTTTATACCATGCAGTAGCCCCTTGTTCTGTTCTAATGACAGCCTCCTGGTCTATGTACAGGTTCCTCAGGAGCACAATTAATTGTTCTGGAATTCCAGATCTTCACAATGTTATCCATAATTCATTATGATCCACACAGTCAAATGCCTTTGTGTAGTCATAAAACACAGATAAATATTTTTCTCGTGTTGTTTGCTTTCAGCCAATATCCCTCTGACATCAGCATCCATACAAGGTGATTATAAATATAAAATATAAATGAAGATATAAATTATAAATTCCATGTCCTCTTCTGGATCTGGCAGTTCTCTCTCTATGTACTGTTGCAACTATTCTTGGATTATTTTCAGCAAAATTTTATTTGTGTGTGATATTAATTGTCCTAAATAATATTAATAATCCTATTTACACTGAAAAATGGAGCTATAAGACTTCTATGAAATTACTATTTCATTATTGGGGCCACTTAAAAGCTATCCATCACTACGGTGCTGACATTGTATGGTATATTAATTTTTGAAAGTGCCCACTTTTCCACCTAATCTAGTGAAACATCTAGTATGAGATTTTGTGGAACTCTAGGGTTCCGTGGAAACTCAATTGAGAAATCTGCTTTAGTTATACTGGATCTCCTTCATTTCCTGGAGTGTGTCATGCTCTTTCCACTTAGCAATATTCAAACTATAACTTCCTTGGTTAAAATGCCTATGTCCTATACTTCTTGACACCTGCAACTCCAAGTTATTTTAGATTCTCCTATTATATCATTCTCCCAGTTCCCTATATTGAGATTCATAATTTTCAGTGCAATACTTGTGAAATTAATAATATCAGTGGTGGTGTAACATCTTTCTTTACTACTTGAGCATAAGCGTTATGATGGCAGGGCCCTTGGCTGTTGTGTTAACTGCTAAATTTCTAGTACATACTATGATCAAGGTTTCCAGGAATAATGTTTAGTTGGACTTCATTGAATGAAATTTACTGACTTGAATATATGAACAAATTAACAGAGAAGCTGAAGGGATAGGACTGTAACAGGTGGTAGGCATGGAAACTAGGGCAGCACTGTAGATTGCACAGCTGGCTCAAGATTTTCCGTGAACACTCTGATATGCATTATGCAGTAAGAAAACTAAGGAGCCAGGGAAGAGACCCAAAGGAAGCTCTTCGGAGCTGTATAAAATTTTTGTTTTTAAAACTGAGACGTTCAAGGCATAAATTACAATAAATTGGGAAACATATTCAGAGTTCTAACTTTGGTTGACATAAAGTACTTTTAATTTTCTAACATGGAATTCTTAATGCTTCTTGTGCTAATCAGCATGGATCAGGTAAATTTTTCCTCAAAATTCTAGGAATAAAGTGACTTACTGAGCAGGAAGCCAATTGTCTCAGGGATCACATTGGTTCTGTGTTTTCTCCAGAAGTTATATGCTCCTTTCCCAGGGAATATAAATCCAAAGGAGAAGAAGCAAATAGGCACAAGTTCCAAAGTATTTTATTTTTAATTATAGTCCCCCCACCTTTTTATTGTTGTTACATGCAAAGGCATTCTCTGGCAGCAGGTAAAATGTATAAGGAATATGAAATGCTGCCTTTGTACTTCCCCTATCCAATGCCAAGTTAAGATATGGATTTCAGGGGTAGAGACTGGATAGGATACTTCTAGATATGTGAACAATAAGGAATGTTTCATTCAGTAGACCTTTAAAAAAAAATCTGTTTGGAGGTTAGAAGAGGCTTTTGGATTCATTTTAGTCCAAATTCTGTTCTTGGTTTACCTTTTGATCTCAGTAAAAGTATACTATCTGTCCTTTCTATTCTGTAGCATTAAGGAATTCCACCATAGGAAGAAAACATATTAAAATTCTTAATAAGGCATGTGAACTTTTATTTTATTAGATATAACATTCTGTATTTACTGTGCATTTTTCAAACAACAAAATGATTCTAAGAAACATCTTTGTTCTATTTTGTCCCTTTCAATTTATCATTCAAACCTAGCAAAAAAATCTAGCATCGTAGAAAAACAAATTAAGAAAAGATTGTTTCAAATGAAAAACTGAAAAAGTGCAGCTGTCACAGGAAAAACAATCTTATATTTTACTGTTTCAAAATTTAAAGCCTCAGACCACCTCTATAAAAATGTAACATTCATTCTTCAACAAGCTAATAAACAAAAATTGATTTTGTTGAAAAATACGTTTTAGAAATAGTCTATGGCAAGAATAGTCAGTGCAAACCCACTTCATTTCCCAATGTTTGGGTCATGCACAACATGAAAATAGAGTTGATGTGTGACTTTGTTGAGATGATTTCCCAAATTCTAGCCTCCAACTTGAGCACATTGTTGGTTGCTCTGCAGAGGCAGAGAAATCAAAGTGTTTGCTTCCATTGTTTCAAGTATTGCTCATGGAAATCAACATTCTACAGTATCTGTCATGGGTTCTGAATAAGCAAACAAGAAAGAATTCTACCTAGAGCAAATAACTTAAAATCTGTGAAACACAGTCAGCCAGGGAAGAGGTACCCCTTAAGAGTAAGACTATAGATTCCATTATTCGTCTAACACATTTCACTGGAATCACTTAATTAGTGAAATGTATTTCAAGAATAAGCATTAAAATGACATTAAATGGATAAATTAATTCAGGAAGTATGGATATATTCAGCACAGAATATTATATTCTGTAAAAAACAAACCAAACTCGCTGCCATGGAGTTGGATCTGACTCATAGCAACCCCTCCTTGAGTGTCCAAGGCAGTAATACTACAGGAGTAGATTACCCAAACTTCCTTCCCAGGTAAAAGGAATTTTTCTTCACACTTTCACTCAATTCTCCCAGAAAATGTTTGAAAAGAATATAAAATAACTTTAGATGCCATCTGATTTATTTTCATTACTTTATTGACTTTATAAATTTCATGTTGCAAGATATGTAAAATTTCCAAAATGCTAGAAATGTCTGTTTCTATATTGCAAGGGGAAAGAAAACAAGTACAGGGAGGATTGTGAATACCAGTGTCAACAACTTGATGAGCAAGAGGGTTTTGTGAGGTACTCAGTAAACAACTTGATTCTTTTCCATGTTCAATGTTCTAACCTATCACATGAGGTTAGTTCTTACTCTATTGTTGTTGTTGTTAAGTGCCGTGGAGTCGTTTCCGACTCATAGCGACCCCATGCACAGCAGAACGAAACACTGCCTGATCCTGCGCCAGCCCCACAATCCTTGCTATACTTGAGCCCATCATCACAGCCACAGTGTCAATCCATCTCATTGAAGGCCTCCCCCTCTTTCGTCGACCCTCCACCCTACCAAGCATGACATCCCTCTCCAGGGAATGGTCCCTTCTTACAACATGACCAAAATAGGTGAGACGAAGTCTGACCATTCTTGCTTCCAAGGAGCATTCTGGCTGCACTTCCTCCAGGACAGATCTGTTAGTTCTTTTAGCAGTCCACGGTACTTTCAGCATTCTCTGCCAGCACCACAATTCAAAAGCATCAACTCTTCTTCGGTCTTCCTTATTCATTGTTCAGCTCTCACATGCATACCAGGCAATTGGAAATATCATGGCTTGTGTCAGGCACACCTTAGTCCTTAAGGAGATATCCTTGCTCCTCAGCACTTGAAACAGTTCCTTCGCAGTTGACTTTCCCAATGCTACACGTGGTCTAATGTCCTGACTGCTGCTTCCGTTGGCATCGATTGTAGAACCAAGCAACGTGAATTCTTTGATAACTTCAATCTTCTCTCCATTGATTGTGATGCTGCTCATTGGTCCAGTTGTGAGGATTTTTGTTTTCTTTATATTGAGACGTAATCCGTACTGCAGACTGTATTCTTCAACCTTCATCAGTAGGTGCCTTAAGTCATCCTCACTTTCAGCAAGCAAAGTTGTATCGTCTGCATATCTCAGGTTGTTAATGATTCTTCCTCCAATCTTGATACCATGTTTTTCTTCATATAGTCCAGCTTCTTGGATTATTTGCTCAGTAATAGATTGTACAAGTGTGGAGAAAGGATACAACCCTGACGCACTCCCTTCTTGATTTTAAACCATGGAGTGTTCCCTTGTTCTGTTCGAACAACAGCCTCCTGGTCAAGGTACAGATTCCTCATGAGTACAATCAAGTGCTCGGGAATTCCCATTCTTCTCAATGTTATCCATAATTTGTCATGATCCACACAATCAAATAAATGCCTTTGCATAGTCAATAAAACACAAGTAAACGTCTTTCTGGTATTCTTAGCCTTGACTTTTACCTTTCCATGACTTATGTTTATTGTTTGCCATGCTATTTGATGTTGTTGTTAGTTGCCATCAAGCCAATGCCTACTAATGGCAACCTTATGAATAACAGAACAACACATTTACTGGTCCTGCACCATCTTGATGATCATAGGTATGCTTGAGTCCATTGTTACAGCTATTTAAAATTCCATATCCCTAAGTTTTTCCTTCTTCAACTTCTTTTGGATTATCTTTTCCTTCTGAGCAATTTCATTATTTTGACTTAGGAACCAGCATTCCTTTCCAGTAAAGATCTCCTCAATGTGGTGGAGAAGCTCACATATGAGTCAATGTGACTGTTCTGGTTACTTAATGCCACCCTGACAGGAATATACCACAAATGGGATGGCTTCAACAAACAGGAGTTATTTCTTGCAATTTGGAGGCTTTAAGTTCAAGTTCAAAGTGCCAACCTCTAGGGGCTGGGTGAAAGCCCCTCAGCCTTGGGCTTCAGCTCTGCCTCCAGCTCCTGGCCCACTGAAGCTAGAGGCTTTTCTTCACTCAGACAGCTGCTGACTGGTGAGGCTGCCAAGCCCAACATTGACAAGTAAAACAGCACAGTCCCAATGTTACTAAATCACACAGCAGGCCATTAACTTAAGTCCATTGTAAGTCCCAAGGTCGGCAGAGCATAGCAGGCTGCTGAGCAATGGCATGGCTACATGCAGGGTCCAAGCATACCATAGGCTAGAGACCATTCCCAAGGCTTCTCCTTATAGAAGCAGACCACATCCCAAAGGCAGCTACTCAGCTGCTTGTGGTAGATCCCACCATGGAGTTTAGATTTGACTCTAGTTTAAACAACTCTAGTTTAGTTGATTGCCAGTCTCATCATGGGAAAAAACTATCACCAGCTGCCCAGCCACTCAACCAGACCCAGCCAAGTTGACACACTAACATAACTACCACAGTGACCATGACCTCTTTTGGCATCTTGGAGGCTTTGTTTTCCTGATTTGTTCAATGACGAGAGAATTGACTTCCAAATCCTGAAGTATAGCTTCATTCTCAGTATTTTTAGGCATATGCAGCAAAGACCCAGCAGGATTTTTTGCTCCACTCATCCTACTGAAGCACCACTGTGTAGCCCAGGGGCATCTGCCAGCAACAACATTATGTATTAAAGAATAAATCAAAATGAAACACTCTCCCAACATTTACCTCTCTCCAATGAGTGGCATATTTCTCTCCACTCTTTCACAGCCAAACTTCTTGTAAGTTTTGTTTGTGCTCATTCATTAGCTCTACTTCCTTAGCTCCCATTTACTCTTAAATGCTTTCTAATTGGACTTTTGTCCTCATTCCTCTGCTAAAACTGCTTCTTTGCCAAGGTTCTTATTGCCAAATCCACTGAACTCTTTTTATTCTGTATTTTTTTTTTTTCCCTTGCAGTATCTGGCATTACTGACTACTCTCTACTTGTAGGAAAAATAATTCTTTCTTTTGTCTTTTATTGACCATCTGATTTTTTGCTCCTCTTTCTCCTTATATTATTGCCCTTTGGAAGAATCTCTTATTCTTACCATATCTCAGATGCTGGGGTTCTTAGGCTTCTTCTTACTATTTCTAGCTTCTCTTCCTACCTTAAACTCTCTAACTTTACAATCACATCCCCAAACTTCAGTTATTATCCATATGCTAATGACTCTCAAATCTATTTCCCTCTTAGATGAATCTTCTGAGCTCCAATCTCTCCTAACCAACTACCTATTGGATGTATCCATATTTCCCATAGAAACTTTAAATTATGTCCAGTACTGAAATTTCCCCATATCTTATTCTTCCTCCTGAATGTCCTACCTCAGTGAACTTTCTACATCTTTCAGATGGTTGTTCAAACCAGAAATATGGCTTCTTTTCTCTTATACCCCCCTCAAGTGAATCCCCAAGCTTTATTGATTCTGCCTTTTAACTACTGCTGAGATAGCTGTACTTTTCTGTACTACTTACTACTGCTCTTACCCTAGTCTAGTCATTGTGGACCCTTTCCTGACTTACTGCAGTAGTGTCTCAACTCATCTTTATGACTCTCTTAGGGCTTTCTCCTCCAAACCTTCTCTGTATTGCAGCTAGAGTGATCTTTGAGGTACACATCTCCCAGATCTTCTGGTTTCCATGGCCCTTTCTCTGGAAATCATAAAGTAGAAGTAGTAGATCCCTGTGGCTAAATGTTTGTTACAGGATTCCCATCTAACTGACAGTAAAAGATTCAAACAAGATGGACCACTGGACCAACTGGACTCTCTTCCTTTGGAATTTAGGTTTAAGAATAAGAAATGTTAATTTATTAAATATTCTTAACTGTATGAACATGTTCATGTGAGAATTATGAGACAGTATCTTTTGCCATGTACATGGGGAACAAAAGATCTTGTTGAAGATAGAGAAAGGAGAATAAAGTATATATATATATATATATATATATATATATAGGGTGGAATAGAAAGAACTCTGCTGGCATAGTGCCTAAAGCATTTGACTGCTAACCAGAAGATTGGCGGTTCAAACCCACCAGCTACTCCTCGGAAGGAAAGTTGGGCAATCTATTTCTGTAGAGAGACTGTCTCAGAAACCCAAGGAGAAGTCACTGTGAGTCGGATCTGACTCAGCTGGAGTGACTTTTTTTGTTTTGTTTTGTTTTGTTTTTTGCTACAGGGTGGAGCAGACATTAGATCCTACTGACCCAGAAAGAGGAAAGAGAGAGAAAAAAGGAAAAGAAGGCTGAAAAAGGAGACTGACTTCTGAGGGCTTCAGAGTTCCTCAGTTCCCTATGAAACCCGGTCAGTCTTTCGGGTTCTATGACTTACCTCTGAGTCTATAATTTTATACAGTAGATCAGAGTTCCCCAGCCGCTGTGCTGTAGATGTGTGCTGTGATATTAACCCTTATAGCCCTTAGGGCAGCTGGAGTCTCCAGAGTGTTTGCCTCCTGCCACAAGCAGCCTTGTCTATTTTCCCTAGGGTGCTGTACAAATATTATCATTTTCCATCTGTGCCATGATATGAAAAAGTTTGAAAAGCTCTGTAACATATAGTTAATAAATTCTTCCTTTTTGCTTAAGTAAGCTCAAGTGGGATTCTGTTCTTTGCCACTGAGAGCTTTGACTAAGACATCTTCCCAAAATTTAGATTTGAGCTGATTTTTCTCCTGCTTAAAACCACTCAGGGGCTCTCTAATATCTTGGGAGTTTAGTCCAAATTCCTTGATTTAACATATAAAAACTTGCAGAGTCAGGTCTCTGCTCACACTTCAGTCTCATTTTTTTTGGCCACCTCAATTATATCTCTGTGAATTTCCAGAAGATATTACAGTGAAATAGAATATGCCAAACTTCCTATAATTGTATCTTTACACACACTAAGTTATGTATTTCAACACTCCTGCCACTTACCCCCTCTCTCTGTTTGCTTGTCTAACACCTATTGAGTTTTCATTGCTGTTGTTATTTTCAATCTAGATGCCATGCACTTTGGAAAGTGTCCTCGGGCTCCTAAAGTTGAGGATTGGTGCCCCCTCCTAACCTGTGCCACTATAGAAATCTTTGCATCTCTCGATATTTTCAGTATAACACCTAATGGCACCTTTCCACTTTATATTCTTGGTTGAAGACAGAGTCATTTTCTACCTTGTTTTTATACTCTCAGCAGCTACCACATGAAAGGTAACAATAAATCTTTGTTGTGGAAGCAACATTATCAATACTTCTTTTACTTATTCTTATTCACTTACTTTTTCCATTGCCTCTCAAAACCATTCTACGCCTTCCCGATCCTTTTCAAGTTCTCTCTCATTTCCCAATTCATATAATTTCCCTTCTAATCCAACCCAGGACCTAAGGCTATCATATGCATCCTTCCTCCACTCTATACCCTCTCATACAAAATCATCTAATCTATGGCCTCAATTCCCTCCTTCATTCTCTGAAAATGAGATGTTTTTCCTGATGTTCAGGGACAATTCCAATCCCACCTTCCTTTACAAATTCAATTCCCACCTCTTTCAGATAGTCATTTTCTTGTTAGCTTTATCCTTAAACTCTTTATCGATTCCTTCCCCTAAACCTATAATGTTGTTTGATTTTCCATCTGAAAAAAAATGTATGACTTTTGTCCCCCAGAAATACTGAACAATTAGAATTTCTTCAACATTTCCCAATATTTTTATTCCTTTGTCTTGGCATTCCTTCTACACAGAATTTGCCACTCTTTATAAGTATTAAAATCTTAACCATCATGATCAATCCTCAGCATCATTGTAATCATGAAAGCTTTCTTTATATCTCAACTAAAAGTAATTACTTTTTTATACATTTCTGAAGTCATTTATTAAAATTTTTTTCACATTATAGTTATTTGTGTGTTTACCTCAATACCAATACCATCACAATTCCATCTCAATACTTCTGACACTATAATGTGAACTTACTGAAGGAAAGACTATGTCTTACTCATTTTTATATTTTCAAAATATTCAGCACAAAAGTGGAGAAGTAAAGCAAAATGGTATGAAAATAATATTTCATGTGTATTGTTTACTATGTCTAGGCCATTTTCACAAGGTATCTTATTCAATGTATATGACAACCACTGAAGTTTTTTTTAATTGTTATTATTGCCATTACAAAAACAAGATAGAGTGAAAAAGACACTTATTTGTTTCAATGTCATTTGAATCATGGCTCCACTACTTAACAAGAACTAGATCTTGAAAGTTAACTTCTCTGAGTTTCACCTGTGGTAGATCCTATCTCATAGCGTAGTTGTAAATAGTTAGAAAACTGATAATGCCTGTCATCTGGAAATTACTTAATAACATTATTTACCTTTTCTTTCTCTTCTTTAGCATGCAGATACTCAATGAATATCTGTCGATATAAGTTGAATGTCTCCCTATCTTTATATTCCCACAGATAGAATTATAGAATATTTTGTTCCCATGTGACTTCTAAACTCTAACTTTGTTTTAAAATGTGATTATGCCATGTATTATCTCTGGAAGCATATTGGGCCTGCCTAGACATCACTTTGAAGGCTAAGGTATGCCCGACCCATGCCATGGTAATTTCAACAGCCTCATATGCATGTGAGAGCTGAACAATGAATAAAGAAGAGCAGAAGAATTAATGCATTTGAATTGTGGTATAGGCGAAGAATTACAAATGTACCATGGCCTGCTAGAAGACTGAACAAATCTGTCTTGGAGGAAGTATAGCCGGAATGCTCCTTAGGAGTAAGAATGGCCACACTTCATCTCTCCTATTTTGGTCATGTTGTCAGAAGGAACCAGTCCCTGGAGAAAGATGTCATGTTGGGTATAGCAGAGGGTCAACAAAAAAGGAGAAGGTCCTCAATGAGATGACTGACACAGTGGCTGTAACAGAAGGCTCAAGCACAGCAACGATTGTGAGGATGGCACAGGCCCGGGCACTGTTTCATTCTGTTGTCCACAGGGTCGTTGTGAATCAAAACCAACTCAATAGTACCTAACAACAATAACAGATGTTTCAGAGACATGGAGAGAGTGGAGTATACAGTACAAAATGACATCTTTAAACAATTCAGAATTGCACTGATAACAGAAATCAAAAATAAGAAACAGCAAAAACATGAGGTACATATTTCTAATATAATATTGTCCCAATTACTATGGCTGTGTAATAAGCTATTCAAAATGTATTTGAGTGAAACAACCATTTAGTATCTCATGGATTCTGTGAAACAGGAATTTGGACAAGGCACAGTGGGGACAGCTTATTTCTGCTTTATAATGACGGAGGTCTCATTTGGAAGACTGAAGGCTGGGAACTAGAATCATTTGAAGGCTCGTACACTCACATAGCTGACAGGTATAGCTAGCCATTGGATGGAGAACTCAGTTTCTCACTATGTGAGATCCTCTATGTGGTCTTTCTGCATGAGTTAGTGTAGATCATTCACTGCATGGTAGCTGGAATATAATGGTGAATGACAGAGAAAGAACTAAAGAGAGAGAGAGAGAGAGAAACAAAATAGAAGCCATCACATTTTATGACTGTGTTAGTTACCTAACACAGTCATGAAAAATGCACTAACAAAAAAAATCCCACGAGTGAATGGCTTTAAAAACAGGAGTTAATTGTCTCTCAGTTAAGGAGGTTAGAAGTCCAAATTCAGGGCATCAACTCTATGGAAGACCTTGTAGCTGCTGGGAATCCTTGTCATTCCTGGGTTTATAGATGCAGCTGCCATGTGTGTCAGTCTTCCCTCTGTGTGTATATGTCTGTGTTTGTATTCTCCTTTATAAGGCATTACCTGGAAATGATTAAGTTTAGGACTCACCCTACTCTTCCAATATGATATCATTAACATAACAAGAGAAAACCCCTATTTCCAAAAAGGTCATATTTAGCAAAACATGGGTTAGGACATCAATGTCACCCCCCTCCATGCCCCATCAGCATGACTTTTTGGAGGACAAAATTCAATCCATAACAATGACCTGTCCTTGTGAGTCATATGTTGTTGTTGTTGTTATGTGCCGTGGAGTTGGCCCCAACTCATAACGACACCTCCTTGGGTTTCCGAGGCGGTATCACTACAGAAGTAGGATTGCCCAATCTTCCTTCCGAGGAGTGGCTGGTGGTCTTAGGCACTATGCTACTAGAGCTCCTTGGGAGTCATATAGCATTCTGTTTAAGGCATTTCTGTTAATCAATTTACACAGGTCGGTTCAAGTTCAAAAGGAAGGAACATAGACCTTATATCTTGACAGGGGAGTACTGATGACACATTGTAGGAAGAGTTTATAGGCTAGGATATAGGTACTGTCATTTTTGGAAAATACACTCTTCCACTGAAGGAGTATCCGGTGTTATGGATTGAATTATGTCTCCCAAAATTATGTGTTGTAAATCCTAGCCCCTATAACTGTTACTTCATCTCCCATATGTTGGACATGTTATCAGAAGGGATCAGTCCCAGGAGAAGGGCATATAGGGTCAATGAAAAAGAGGAAGACCTTCAGTGAAATATATTGACACAATGGGCTCAGACATAGTAACAATTGTAAGGATGGTGCAGGACTGGGCAGTGTTAAATTCTGTTGTACATTGGGCCAATGTGAGTCAAAGCCAACTATAGGGCACCAAATAACAACAGCATACGGGTGGTAATAATCCCATTTGGGAATGAGTTTTCCTTGTTATGTTAATGAGGCAGTGTTAATATAGTCTGTGTTTTAGGTCTAATCTCTTTTAAGATATAGAAGAGTTTATTAAGCAAGCAAACAAGGAAACACAAATGGAGGGTAAGATAAATGCCACATGAGTGTCAAAGAATCTAGGAATATAAGCTGAAAAGAGACAAGAACCTTACCCCAGAGTGAACAGAGTGAGAGCTTTTCCCTAGAGCCAATACCCTGAATTCAGACTTCTAGCCTCCTAAAATGTAAGAAAATAAGTTTCTGCTCATTAAAGCCACCCACTTTTGGTATTTCTGTTATAGCAGCACTAGATGACTAAGCTGCCTGGCATTTCAGTACCCCAAGTACTGAAACTATTAAATATATACTTTTGGTTGCAGTTTTCAAGACATAAAATGATAAAAAAAACAAGGTGGTATCTTTGATCAATTTTTATCTTAAGGATGACATTTTAATAACATATCTAATTGTTGTTCCAAGTACAATAAAAAGGGAAAAACCTTACTTTAGGAGACTGGCAAAGTAATAGAGAAGGGGGAAACCTTCTTATGCCATTTGAATCATTATGAACAGTTATTGTTCTCAGTGGCACCGAGAAGGTTCTGATTCATAGTGACCCCTTGTGACGTGGAACAAAGCACTGCCTGGTCCTGGGCCATCTTCACAATCCTTGCTATGCTTGAGTCCCTTGTTGCAGCCACTGTGTCAGTCCATCTCATGAAGGATCTTCCTCTTTTTTGCTGCTCCTCTACTTTACTCAGCATGATATCTTTCTCCAGGGACTGGTCCCTTCTGATCACAGGACCAAAGTATGAGAGACCATTCTCACTTCTGGCTGTGCTTCCTCCAAGACAGATTTATTTGTTCTTTTAGCAGTTTACGGTACCTTCAATATTCTTCGCCAACACCACAAGTGAAAGGTATCGATTCTTCTATGTTGTTGTTGTCTTTTTGTTGTTGTTATGTGCCGTCGAGTCGGACCTGACTCATAGTGACCCCTCCTTGGGTTTCTGAGGTGGTATCACCACGGAAGTAGATTGCCCAACCTTCCCTCTGAGGAGTGGCTGGTGGGTTTGAACCACCAGCCTTCTGGTTAGCAGTCAAGTGTCTTAGGCACTATGCTACCAGAGCTCCCAATTCTTCTATAGTCTTCCTTATACATTGTCCAGATCTCACATGCATATGAGGCTATTGAAGACATCATGGCTTGTCAGACACACCTTACTCTTCAAGTGACCTTTTTGCTCTTAAATACTTTAAACAGGCTTTATTTAGTTATTTATTTTTTCAGCAGATTTGCCAAGTGCAATACATTATTTGAATTCTTGACTGCTGCATCCATGGATCTTGATTATGAATCCAAGTAAAATGAAACCCTTGACAATTTCAATCTCTTCTCCATTTATCTAGATGTTGCTTATTGGTCCAGTTGTGAAGATTTTAGTTTTATGTTGAAGTGTAATCCATACTGAAAGCTGTAGGTTTTGGTATTTGTCAGTAAGTGCTTCCAGTCTTCTTCATTTTTAGCAAGCAAGGTTGTGTCATCTGCCTATCACAGGTTGTTCATGAGGTTTCCTTCCTCCCATCCTGATGCCATGATTTTCTTCATATAATCTGACTTCTCTGATTATTTGCTCAGCCTACAGATTGAATAAGTATGGTTAAAAATACAACACATTTTCCTGGTTGTAAATCATGGAGTATCACCTTTTTCTGTTCTAATGACTGCTTCTTGGTCTATGTAAAGTTCCTCATGGGCACAATTAAGTGTTCTGGAATTCCCATTCTTCTCAATGTTATCCATAATTTGTTATGATCCACACAGTTGAATGTCTTTGCATAGTCAATAAAGCACAAGTAAACATCCTTCTGATATTCTTTGTTTTCAACTAAGATCCATCTGATATCAACAATGATATCCCTCATTCCATGTTCTCTTCTGAATCCAGTTTGAATTTCTGGCATTTCCCTGTCAATATACTGCTACAACAATTTTTGAATTAACTTTAGCAAAATTTTATTTATGTGTGATATTAATGGTATAGTTCAATACTCTCACATTCTGTTGGATCATCTTTCTTTGGAATAGGCACAAATATGGATCTCTTCCAGTCAGTTGGTCAGGTAGCTGTCTTCCAAATTTCTTGGCACAAACCATGAGAATCTCTAGAGCTATATCCATTTGTAGGAACCTTGATTTTCGCAAATTTCTTCAATGCAGCTTGGGCTTCATTCAGTACTATTACTTCTTGATCATATGCTCCCTCTGAAATGGCTGAACATCAACCAATTCTTTTTGGTACAGTGACTCTGTATTCTTTCCATCTTCTTTTGATGCTTCCTACATCATTAAATATTATGGCCATAGAATCCTTCAATATTCCAACTAGAGGCTTGAATTTTTGTCTTCAGTTCTTTCAGCTTTAGAAATTCCAAGCACATTCTTCCCCTTTGATTTGCTATCACCAGGTCTTTGCACATTTCATTATAATAGTTTACTTTGTCCTCTTAAGATGCCTTTTGAAATCTTCTGTTCACATCTTTTACTTCATCATTTCTTTGATTTTCTTTAGCTACTCTGCATTCAAGAGCAAATTTCAGAGTCTCTTCTGACATCCATTTTGATCTTTTATTCCTTTCTTGTCTTTTTAATGACCTTTTGTCATCTTCATATATGATGTTCTTTATGTCATTCCACAGCTCATATGGTGTTTGGTCACTGGTGTCTAATGCATGAAATCTATTCTTCAGATGGTCTTGAAATTCAGGTGGGATATACTCAAGCTCATATTTGGCTCTTGTGGACTTGTTTTAATTTTCTTCAACTTCAATTTAAATTTACATGTCAGCAATTCATGGTCTGATACACACTCAGTCCCTGGCCTTGTTCTGACTGATGATATTGAGCTTCTCCATTGCATCTTTCTACAGATGTAGTCCATTTGATTCCTGTGTATTCCGCCTGGTGATGTTCATGTCTATAGTTACCATTTCAATGATTAAGTCATTGGTCTTACAAAATTCCATCATGTGATTCTGGGAACATTTCTATCACCAAGGCCGTATTTTCCAACTACCGATGCTTCTTCCTGGTTTCCAACCTTCACATTCCAATCACCAGTAGTTATGAATATGTCTTGGCTGCATATTTGGTCAATTTCAGACTATACAGAAGTTGGTGAAAATCTTCTATTTCTTCATCTTTGTCTTTAGTGGTTGGTATGTAAATTAGAATAGCAGTCATATTAAGGTCTTCCTTGTAGGAATATGGCCATTATCCTATCACTGACAGTATTGTACTTCAAGACAAATCTTGAAATTTTCTTTTTGACTATAAATGCAACACCATTCCACTTAAATTTGTCATTGCCAGCATAATAGATCATATGATTGTCTGATACTAAATAGCCAATGACAGTCTGCTTCAGCTCTCTAATGCCTAGGATATCAATCTTTTTGCTTTCCATTTCTTACTTCCTTTCTTTCTTTTTTGCATTCCATTTAATTGTTGACAACTCCTAATTTTTCTAGATTCATATTCCATAAATTCCACATTCCAATTATTAATGGATGTTTGCAGATGTTTCTTCTCATTTTAAGTCATGCCACATCAACAAATGAATGTCCAGAAAACTTTACTCCATCTACATCATTAAGATAGACTCTACTTTGAGGAGGCAGCTCTTTCCCAGTCATATGTGGAGTGCCTTCCAATCTGAGGAGCTCATCTTCCTTCACAAAATTAGAGAATGTTTTCCTGGCAACCATAGTGTTTTCAGTGGCCATTTTTTCTTGTTTCAAAAATGGACTTGGCCATGGCCTTTCTCCTTATTTGTCTTAGTCTGGAAGCTCTGCTGACACCATTCCACAGTGGGTGTGCCTGCTGGTATTTGAAACACCAGTGGCATAGCTTCCAGCATCACAGCAACCTTCAAGTTACCACAGTATGATCAACTGACAGATGAGTGGTGACATTAGGAATCAGGCACTTAAAAAATTGTATTGCTTCTTTTCCCAAAGATGTCCCTATTCTCGGGAGCTCTGGTAGCATAGTGTCTAAGGCATTTGACTGCTAACCAGAAGGCTGGTGGTTCAAACCCACCAGCCACTCCCTGGAAGGAAAGTTGGGCAATCTACTTCTGTAGTGATACTGCCTCGGAAACACAAGGAGGGGTCGCTATGGGTTGGATCCGACTCCACAGCAATGGTTACATTGGTTGTGTCCCTATTCTCATTTTTTTCCCTTTCCCAAGAATATACTTCCTTCTCCAAAATATTTTAGAGACTAAATAAAATTTAAAAAATTTTGGCACATGAGTTTGACATAATTCTTAATGTTAATATTGCTTTTCACTTTAAAATAAAACTCATGGATTTCACCCTTAAACACTCCATGATGTCTTCACAGGATAAGAGTAGAGAAAACTACTCTTGGGGATACTGAGACAGATCCTGACCCAGATAAGAGATCGGTCACATTTTTATGTCAGAAACAAACTCTCTGCCCTTCACTTGTATCATTATAACACTCTATGAACTTTTCTTCTTCATTTGATGCCTACAATATTTTAATAATCTTTTCATTCTAGAATGAGAGTTATTCTATTAAATATTAAAAACTTTGGGTTAAGGTGATATAAGTTTGCAAAAGTGTTTAAGTAACATTTGTTGTTGTTTTGGTTGTTGTTATGTGCCTTCCAGTCGGACCACACTCATTGGGTTTCCCAAGCACTATCACTATGGAAAGAGATTGCCCAACATTCTTTCTGAGGAGTGGCTGGTGGGTGTGAACCACCAGCCTTCTGGTTAAAAGTCAAGTGCCTTAGGCACTATGTTACCAAGGCTCCTAAGTAATGTTTACAGTCCTCCTTTATCAAAAAAGGTTTTGCTTAGAGAAGTGGTTAGAGGAGTCATGAATACTGGGCTTGGAGGAGAAAGAACATTGTTGGATGGGAGGGACATGTGGACATGTGGTTAAGTAGGGTCACCTAACCTCAAGTTAGGACACCTAAACTCAAGTTCATTTAGTTTACTCCCTTGCCTAGAACAATTATGCACTTGGTCCTAGTTTAGACATAGAGGAGTATTATGAAGTTAGACAGGAACATAAAGATGTTGTTAAGGATTCAATTATATCCTTCAAAACAAATGTTGAAGTCCTAACCCCTAGTAGCTGTAAATGTTTGGAAATAAGATCATTTAAGATGTTGTCAATTAACATAAAGTCAGAGGAGTAGGGTAAGTCCTAATCTCGTTCTAGTATATCTTATGAAGGAGGAGAACAGACATGGAGGGTGAAATAGAGGAAAAATGGCCATGTAATAAAGGAGAAAGAGGCAAGTATAAGTTAAGGAACTCTAAGGATTGCTGGCCAATACACCCAAAGGCAGGGAGGAGGAAAAGCCAGGGCTAACAGCATCAGGATCCAGGTAAGGGGAGGGAGACAGACAGACAGTCCCCACCCAAAGGCAGGAAGGAGGGAAAGCCAGGGGAGGGCAGAAAGATTACAAACAGCTAAGGGAGATGAACTTGTCTGTCAGTTTGTCTTATTGTGGTGGCTTGTTTGTTGCTGTGAGGCTGGAGGCTTTGCCACTGGTGCTTAAAACACCAATAGGGTTGAACGTGGTGCACAGGTTTTAACCCAGCTTATAGACTGAGACAGACTCGGAAGAAGGAAGTGGCCATTCACTTCTCAAAGAAAACCTTATGAATAGCAGAGAAACACTGTCTAATACATTACTGGACAACTTTACGAATAACCTGGAAACATTGTCCAATACAGTGCCAGAAGATGAGCCCCTAGATTGAAGCTATAAATACAATGGAGAAAGAGCTGCCTCATCAGAGTAGAACAACCTTAATGATATGGATAAAGTAATTCTTTCAGGACCTCCATGTGCTGACATGACACGACTCAAATTGAGGAGAAACAGCTGCAAACATTCATTAATTATGGGAACATGCAATGTACAAAGTATGAATCTAGGAAAATTGGAAGTTGTCAAAAATGAAATGGAAGGCATAAAGATTGATATCCTAGGCATTAGTGAGCTCAAATGGATTGGTTTTGGATTTTGAACCAGACAACCATATGATCTACTATGCCGAGAATGACAAATTGAAGAGGAATGGTGTGGCATTCATCATCACAAAGGATGTTTCAAGATCTGTCCTGAAGTACAATGCTGTCAGTGATAGGATAATATTCATATACATACAAGGAAGATGAGTTAATATGACTATTATTCAAATTTAAGCACCACCAAAGTAAAAAACGAGGAAATTGAAGATTTTTACCAATTTTTGAAGTCTGAAATTGACAGAACATGCAATCAAGATGTGTTGACTATAACCAGTGATTGCAATGCAAAAGTTGGAAACAAAGAAGAATCACTGGTAGCTGGAAAATTAGGCCTAGGTGACAGAAATGCTGGAGATTGCATGATAGAATTTTGCAAGACCAATGATTTATTCATTGCAAATATCTTTTTTCAGTGGCTATACACATGGACTTCACAATATGGAGTACAGAGAAATCAGATTGACTACATCTATGGCAAGAGGTGGTGAAAAACCTCAATATCTTTAGCCAAAACAGGCCAAGAGCTGATTGTGGAACAGACATCAATTGCTCAAAAGCAAGTTCAAGTTGAAGACAACTCAAACAAGTCCATGAGAAACAAAATATGACCTTGACAATATCTCTCCTGAATTTAGAGACCATCTAAAAAATAGTTTTGATGCATTGAACACCAATGACCAAAAACCAGAGGAATTGTGGGATGACATCAATAACATCATCCATGAAGAAAGCAAAATGCCATTAAAAAGACAGGAATGGAAGAAAAGACCAAAATGAACGTCAGAAGAGACTCTGAAACTTGTCCTTGAATGGAGAGTAGCCAAAGCAAATGGAAAAAATGACAAGATAAAAGAGTTGAACAGAAGATCTCAAAGAACAGCTCAAAAAGACAAAATCAATTATTATAATGAAAAGTGCAGAGACTTGGAGTTAGAAAACCAAAAGAGAAGAACACACTTGGCATTTCTCAAGCTGAAAGAACTGAGGAAAAAATTCAAGCCTCGAGTTGCAATATTGAAAGATTCTATGGGCAAAATATTGAATAATGCAGGAAACATCAAAAGAAGATGGATGGAATACAGAGTCACTGTACCAAAAAGAATTGGTCGATGTTCATCCCTTTCAGGAGGTGGCATATGATCAAGAACCAATGGTATTGAAGGAGAAAGTTGAAGCTGCATTGAAGGAAGTGGTGAAAAATAAGGCTCCAGGAATTGAGGGAATATACATTGAGATGTTTCAACAGATGGATGGCCACACTGGAGGCACTCAGTTGACTATGCCAAGAGATTTGGAAAAGAGCTTCCTGGCCAACCGACTGGAAGAGATCAATATTTGTACCCATTCCAAAGAAAGGTGATCCCACAGAATGTGGAAATTATCAAACGATATTATTTATATCACACTCAAGTGAAATCTTATTAAAGATAATTCAAAAACAGTTGCAGCAGTATATTGACAGAGAACTTCCAGAAATGCAAGCTGGATTCAGAAGAGGACGTGGAACAAGGGATATCATTGTTGATGTCAGATGGATCTTGGCTCAAAGCAAAGAATACCAGGAAGATGTTTACTTGTGTTTTATTCATTACGCAAAGGCAATTGATTGTGTGGATCATCATAAATTATGGGTAACATTGAGAAGAAGGAGAATTCCAGAACACTTAATTATAATTATGAGGAACCTGTACCTAGACCAGGAAGCTGTCATTCGAACAGAACAAAGGGACATTGCATGGTTTAAAATCAAGAAGGGAGTGTGTCAGGGTTGTATTCTTTCACCATACTGATTCAATATGTGTAATGAGCAAATAATCTGAGAAGCTGAACTATATGAAGAAAGAACATGACATCAGGATTGGAGGAAGTATCATTAACAACCTGTGATACACTGGTGGCACAACTTTGCTTGCTGAAAGTGGGGATGATTTGAAGCACTTACTGATGAAGATTGAAAAATACAGTCTGCAGTATGGATTACATCTCAACATAAAGAAAACAAAAATCCTCACAACTGGACCTATAAGTAGCATCATGATAAATGGAGAAAAGATTGAAGTTGTCAAAGACTTCATATTGCTTGGTTCTACAATCGACACCAACGGAAGCAGCAGTCAGTACATCAGATGATGCATAAAAAAATCCAAAACCAAACTCATTGCCAGTGAGTTGTATTCCACTCATTGATTTCTAGCTACCCCACCTTGGGTTTCTGAGGCAGTATCGCTACAGAAGTAGATTGCCCAACCTTCCTTCCAACTAGTGGCTTGTGGGTTGGAACCACCAGCCTTCTGGTTAGCAGTCATATGCCTTAGCCACTATGCCATTGGCTGCAAAGGACCTCTTTCAAGTGTTGAAGAGCAAAGATATTTCCTTGAGGACTAAGGTATGCCTGACACAAGTCATGTTATTTTCAATTGTTTCATATGTATGTGAAAGATGGACAATGAATAAAGAAGACTGAAGAAGAGTTGATGCTTTAGAGTTGTGGTGCTGACGAAGAATGCTGAACGTACCATGGACTGCTAAAAGAACTAACAAATCTGTCCAGTAGGAAGTGCAGCTAGAATTCTCCTTGGAAGCGAGGATGGCCAAACTTGGTCTCACCTACTTTGGTCAGGGTGTCGGAATGGACTATTCCCCAGAGAAGTATTTCATGTTTAGTAAGGTGGAGGGTCAACAAAAGAGGAGGACCTCAACAAGATGACTTGACACAGTGGCTCTGGCGATGTGTGCAAGTATGGCAAGAATCATGGAGCTGGTGCGGGATCACGCAGTGTTTCATTCTGCTGTGCATAGGGTCGCTATGAGTCAGAGACAACTCAACGACACCTAACAGAGCAATAAGGATTGCCGGCAGCTAACAGAAAGTAAGAGAAATTCATATTAAATAAATCAAAACTGTTGCAGTCAAGTGCATTCCAACTCATAGTGATCTCACAGAACGGAGTAGAAATGCCCCAAAGTGTTTCCAAGGCTACAATCTTTATGGGAAAATACTGCCACATCTTTCTCCCATGGAGCGGCTGGTGGGTTCAAGGCACCGACCTTTTGGTTAACAGCCGAACACTTTAACCACTGTGCCATCTGGGCTACTTAGGAGAGATGCATGGAACATTACTTTTCTCAGAGTCCTCAGAAGGAATCAGCTGATGCACTGATATTGAACTCCTAGCCTCCAAAACTTTGCGATAATAAATTTGTTTTTAAAGTCACGCTCTTTGTGGTATTTCGTCACCATCGCTCCATGAAACTTAAACTGGCCTACTAAACAATGAAGATGGGTGAAACAAACATTTTAGGGTTACAAAATTTCAAGAAGAACTACTTATGGTGGAATAAGAATGGTAACACACCAGCTGAAGTTGCATATAGAGGTCAAAGTTTAATTAAATAATATCTAAACTTTACCATGAGTAGAGGTGCATATAAACAAGATCCTTCAATGAAAGCACTGATAGTTATGGAGCTTGGTCTGTGTGGGAAGGACCAAGAGTTCAAAGTATCTTTCAGATGTAATCTCAAATACAGATGAGAATATTGATAACAAGAGTAACCTTTGAGTATCAAAGGAGGATGAGGATATCACTATCAAGTCTGAAATTCTTAGGTCTTTATGATCCAAGAAAATAAGGAGATTCTGGATTATTTTTGTGATATTTTGTCATGAAATTTATTGCATGATACTCAAGAACATTTATCTTCTAATTTAGCTAAAATGGAATACCTTTTCCACATTTTCAAAACTGATTACCCCATATATCTTAGTACTACAGTACAAGGGCAGCTTGTGAGTTTACATTTTAAAGCAAGGAAAAATACAGTAAATAGGCAGATGGAATAGGATGTGCAACCTAATACAGAGAAAGTGATGGAAAGTGATAAAGTATATGAAAGTCTTTTTTTTCAACTATAATGCACTTGTTGTCATGTGCCGTCAAGGCGCACTAAACAGATGTAAATGCAGGAATAGCATATACAATACTGTTATTTTAGGGGCAGGTTGTTTATAAGTTTATAAGTTGTGTGGAAGAAGCTTCTAATTTATTCACAGTAAGTCTTTTTAGAAAAAGTTCTTATCTGATATCTAAAACTTTAATATACATATATTTAAAAAAGAATGAACAAATGTTAAAAGATTTAACTTGCATTTAACTCCCTGCGCTGGTTTTCTAATTCATTGTTTTCCCACAGTTCCTTTAATATGGACTTTAATGGCTTCTGTTCTTAATCAGCTTTTCATGCAGCAATATAAAGACAGAAATGCAGGGCATATGTATCACAGAGAAGGGTCTCTTTGTCCCATAGCAATAGGTAAGTAGGTATTAGACAATTATGAATTAAAAAGCATAGTAACCATTAAATGTAGCACATCAAGACAATTATGTAGCCAAACTAATTACTGTTCAGGTATTTCTTTTATCAAATGAGTGAAATTGCACATGATTACTTATCTTGAATATAGTTGTTTAGTAACTAAACTAAGTTTAAAAATACTTTTTAAAACAAATCTGTAAAACAACAGCTTACTTACTACACTGTGAATTGGTTTTGCCCACCGTATAACAGGCTGTTTCACTTCTAACAGCAAGAAAAGATGGAGCCCTGGAATTAGAAGCAGAATCTCTGGATTTCGAGCTCCAGTTGTGACTTAGTAGTGACAAGAATGTGTGCAGAACACATAACATCTCTGAGCCTCATTTTCCTCATCTAGAAATAAGGAAACCTGCCCTTTTTACCTTGTGGGGCTTTGGAAAGGGTCACATGGGATCAAGTATGAGAATGAGAATCCATTTTGTAAACAGAAGCCTAAGCGTTTGACCCATTGGTAGCATCAAGGGCCATAACCCTGATGTGCTATGTTAGCTTCCTAGTACTGCTGTAACAAGATAGCACAAATGGGGTGGGTTATAAGAACAGAAATTTAATGTCTCACAGATCTGGAAGCTAGGTATCCAAATAAAGGTTGTTGACAGAGCCATGTTCTCTACAAAGGCTCTAGGGGAAGATCTCTCTGTGTCTGTTCTCTTTTATAAAGACATCACTCAGACTGGATTAGCACATACCCTACTCCAATATGACCTTATGTTAACTGATAATATTTTTGAAGATCATATTTCCAAACAAGCTCAAGTTCAAATATAGCAGGTATTAGGACTTCACATACCTTTTTTTCAGACACAATTCAAGTCAGAATACAGGTCAACTCCATATGATTCTGTTTGCCTTACCCAACGATCTCTCTGTTATTTTTCCCTCCCTCGACAAGTTGCACTGAACGGAAGAGGAAACCTAAATCACTCTTATTCAACACATTTGTCTGGAGTGAAATTTATGTCCTGGAGACATAGATCTCATATGACTAATTGACACAAAAATATGAAGTTCTATAAATACATAATGGGAGTTCTGGTAGCATACTGCCTAAGGCACTTGACTGCTAACCAGAAGGCTGGCAGTTCAAACCTACCAGCCACTCCTCAGAAGGAAGATGGGGGCAATCTGCTTCCATAGTGATACCACCTCGGAAACCCAAGGAGGGGTCACTATGAGTCGGGTCTGACTCGACGGCACATAACAACAACAACAACATAAATGCATAAAATATATTTAATATTTAATATATATGATAGGTATGAGAAATTCATGCACTGATATTTAGTTCTGTACCTAATTGTCTTTATGTTCACTTTTGTTGTTCTTAGTGTCATTGACTCAATTTCAATTCATAATGAGTTCATGTGACAGGATAGAACTGCCCCCATAAGGTTTTCTTGCCTGTAATCTTTATGGAGGTAGATCACCAGGTCTTTTTCCCGTGGTGAGGCTGCATGGGTTTGAATCACCAAACTTTGAGTTAGCAGCTGAGTGCTTAACCATCTGTGCCACCAGGGATCCTTATGTCCACTGTTGTTGTTGCTATGTGCCTTTGAGTAGTTTCCGACTCATAGCAACCCTATGCACAGCAGAACGAAACACCGCCCGATCTCACACCAGCTCTATGATCCCTGTTATACTTGAGTCCATCGTCATAGCCACCATGTCAATCCATCTCGTTGAAGGCCTTCCCCTCTTTCGTCGACCCTCCACCCTACCAAGCATGACATCCTTCTCCAGGGAATGGTCCCTTCTTACAACATGACCAAAGTAGGTGAGATGACGTCTGGCCATTCTTGCTTCCAAGGAGCATTCTGGCTGCACTTCCTCCAGGACAGATCTGTTCTTTTAGCAGTCCACGGTACTTTCAGCATTCTTCGCCAGCACCACAACTTAAAAGCATCAACTCTTCTTCGGTCTTCCTTATTAATTGCCCGGGTCTCACATGCATATGAGGCTATTGAAAGTATCATGGCTTGTGTCAGGCACACCTTAGTCCTCAAAGAGACATCTATGCTCCTCGGCACTTGAAAGAGTTCCTTCGCAGCCATCTTGTCCAGTGCTATACATCATCTGATGTCCTGACTGCTGCTTCCATTGGCGTTGATTGCAGAACCAAGTAATGTGAATTCTTTGACAAACTCAATCTTTTCTCCGTTTATCGTGATGCTGCTTATTGGTCCAGTTGTAAAGATTTTTTTTTTAAATATATATTGAGATGTAATCCATACTGCAGACTGCAGTCTTCAGTCTTCATCAGTAACTGCCTCAAGTCATCCTCACTTTCAGAAAGCAAAGTTTTGTTGCCGGCGTATCACAGGTTGTTAATGATTCTTCCTCCAATACTGATGCCACATTTTTCTTCATATAGTCCACCTTCTCAGATTATTTGCTCAGCATATAGACTGAATAAGTTTAGGGAAAAGACACAACCCTGATGTATTCCTTCTTCATTTTAAACCATGCAGTGTCCCCTTGTTCTGTTTGAATGACAGTCTCCTTGTCTGTGTATAGGTTCCTCATGAGTACAATCAAGTGTTCAGGAAGTCCCATTCTTCTCAATGTTATCCACAATTTGTCATGATCCACACAATCAAATGCCTTTGCATAGTCAATAAAACACAAGTAAACATCTTTCTGGTATTCTTTGCCTTGAGAACCGCTATGATATCCCTTGTTCCACGTCCTCTTCTGAATCCAGCTTGCACCTCTGGAAGTTCTCTGTCAGTATACTGCTGCACCCATTTTTGAATTATCTTCAGTTAGATCTTACTTGCATGCAATATTAATGATATTGTTTGATAATTTTCACATTCTGTGTGATCACCTTTCTTTGCAATGGGTACAAATATGGATCTCTTCCAGTCAGTTGGCCAGGTAGCTGTCTTCTAAATCTCTTGGTATAACTGAGTGAGTGCCTCCAGTGGGGCATCCATTTGTTGAAATATCTCAATGGATATTCTGTCATTTCCTGGAGCCTTGTTCTTTGCCAATTCCTTCATTGCAGCTTTGACTTCCTCCTTCAATACCATTGGTTCTAGATCATATGCCACCTCCTGAAATGGATGAAGATTGACCAGTTCTTTTTGGTATGGTGACTCTGTGTATTCTTTCCCTCTTTTGATGTTTCCTGCATCGTTCAATGTTTTGTCCATAGAATATTTCAATATTGCAACTCAAGGCTTAAATATTTTCCTCAGTTCCTTCAGCTTGAGAAATGCCAATCATGTTCTTCTCGAGCTGCTCTTTGAAATCTTCTGTTCAGCTCTTTTATCTTGTCATTTCTTCCATCTACTTCAGCAACTCTCCACTCAAGGGCAAGTTTCAGAATCTCTTCTGTCATCCATTTTGATCTTCTCTTCTTTTCTCATCTTTTTAGTGACCTCTTGCTTTCTTCATGGGTGATGTTCTTGATGTCATCCCACAATTCTGGTTTTTGGTCATCGGTGTTCGATGCATCAAATCTATTCTTTAGATGGTCTCTAAACTCAGGAGAGATATATTCAAGTATTTTGGCTCTCATGGACTTGTTTTAATTGTCTTTAACTTCAAGTTGAAGTTGCATATGAGCAGTTGATGGTCTGTTCTACAATCAGCTCCTGGCCTGGTTTTGGCTAAAGATATTACACTTTTCCATTGCCTCTTGGGACAGATATAGTCAATCTCATTCCTGTGTGTTCCATCTGGTGAAGTCCACATGTAGAGCCGCTGTTTGCGATGCTGAAAAAAAGGTATTTACAATGAATAAGTCATTGGTCTTGCAAAATTCTACCATGCAATTTCCAGCATTATTTCTGTCACCAAGGTCAAATTTTCCAGCTACCGGTGATTCTTTTTTGTTTCCAACTTTTGCATTCCAGTCACCAGTGATAATTAACACATGTTTGGTCAATTTCAGACTGCAGAAGTTGATAAAAATCTTCAATTTTCTCATCTTTGGCTTTGGTGGTTGGTGTATAAATTTTAATAATAATGGTATTAACAGGTCTTCCTTGTAGATATGGCTATTATCCTATCAGTTACAACATTGTACTTCAGGACAGATCTTGAAACATCCTTTGTGAGGATGAATGCCATGCCATTCCTTTTCAATTTGTCATCCCCTGCATAGTACCTCATATGGTTGTCTGATTCAAAATGGCCAAAACCAGTCCATTTGAGCTCAGTAATGCCTAGGATATTGATCTTTATGTGTTCCATTTCATTTTTGACAACTTCCAATTTTCCTAGATTCATACTTCGTACATCCCATGTTCCAATTATTAATAGATGTTTGCAGCTGTTTCTCCTCAATTTGAGTGGTGGCACATCAGCAAATGGTCTTGAAAGCTTTATCTTATCCATATGAGTAAGTCTGGTTTTACTCTGACGATGCAGCTCTTTCCCAGCCCAGTTTGAGAGCCCTCTAATCTAAGTAACTCATCCTCCTCCTCTGTATTGGACAATGTTTCCAGAGTATTCAAAAAAGTTGCACAGTAATGTATCAGAGAGTGTTTCTCTGCTATTCATAAGGTTTTCTCTGGCCAATTCTTTGAGAAGTGGATGACTTCTTCCTTCTTCCTAGTCTGTCTCAGGCTGCAAGCCGTGCTGATACCTGTGCACCATGTGTACCCTGCTGGGTTTGAAACACTGGTGGCATAGCCACAAGACTCACAGCAACACATCACCACAACAGGACAAACCCACAAACAAGTTTGTCTCCCTTGGCTGTTGGAAGCCTCTCCAACCTCCCCATACCTGGATCCCTGCTGCTGCCTCCTCAGTCTGTCCTGGTCCTCCCCCTGGCCTTTTTCTGTTCTTTCCCCCACTTTCCCACCTTGCCAGTTTGGGGCCTCGCCTGGGTTCCCTCCCCTCACGTGGATCCCTGTGGCTGACTCCTCGCTCTGCCCGGTCCCCCTGGCCTTTTTCTGTCCTGCTTTCCCGCCTTGCAGCTTATGTCCACTATCAAGCTCTTAATAGGCTTCCCTGATTTCATTTAGGTCTCAAGGACAAAGTCTGTGCCTCATATCCTAGCCTGGTCTAATTTATTTAATCACATAAAATGCATGTTCTCATTTTCAAATGAGTAAAGTGCTGAGAAAATAGTGTTGGCCGTGTTGCTTAAAGCAGAAGTGTGGATGCTAAGAGCCAGTGTAATTTAAGCAAATGCATATGCTTATATAATAGCAAGACTAATGCCTTCTGACAGTTGTTGTGGCCTTTATTTTAACCTCTATTTTCCCAGTTACAAACAGGAAGTAGAATATCTAAGCTGCCCTTGAGGGGTACTGAAGATGTTTTATAAGTATCAATCCCCAGAAGGGGGAAAAGTTCAAGTTCAATTTTGATAATAAGTTTTGGCTCTCTCTTTTGTTGTTATTTTAATATTATACATGCTCAAACCTTTGCATTTTTACCTGAAGATATATCACATGGTCAACATTTTAAAATAGCAGAGAAATTTTTAGACTTTGAACATATAAAACATAAAAATTAAATATATTGTTACATTGAGGTTTTGGCAGTGTGATATATTAAGAAAACATCACTAACAACACTCAATAGCCCCAAATAAGGCCCTTGGGCCTTGACTTCTCCCTCCCACTTATTGTTCCTGTGCCCTTGGGCAATGTAACTTTCTGGGCCTTAGTTGCCTCTGATGAAAAGGAGACTATATGAAGAAGTAACTGAATCAGATAATATTTGTCAGCCCTAAGGTCTTTGAATATAATATTTTAAGAGTGATTTTTAACGCATGGATCAGAGGCTGCTGGGTAAAAATCAACATAACTAAGAATGCTTAATATCCTTCCATCAGAGACCACTAAAACATCATTCTGAGGTTGTATTCATCCATGGGAGGTTAATTCATTTAACAAGAACCTATTAACTAGTTTTCTCTGCGACCCTGGGGGGAATATACAGATGAATAAATCATGATGCCAGCTCCAGAGGGAGTTTCTAATTTACAGGACAAATAGATACAGAAACAAATAATTATAATAGAGTGTGATAAGTATGATGGTCAACAGTTGCACAGAGGACTATGGGCATTGCGTAGGAAATGGAGGCTTTGGGATAAGGTTGTTGGACCAGCATGATGAATTTTTAGACAATTGAGAGCGTTACAGAAAAGAGAATTTTCTGGTTGGACTCAAAAGATTCCTTCCCTATGTTACTAATAGTCAGAGAAGGCAAAAAAAAAAAAAAAAAAAAATTCTCAAGCAGGTTTCTTTATTTTTACTTGGCAAGTAAAAATGGAAGACAGCATTTACTAGAGAGCCACTAAGCAACTGCCTACTCAAAAGGAAATGCTGCAAGGTTTCATAGGTTTTAGGGAAACAGGGAAGTTATATATATCATCAGATTGATGGGGATGGGTGGAGAACAGGTGGGTAAGTAAAGCAGGGTATGTGAGCATTGAGTTTCCAAGATGGAGTTAGAGTCCATTTTGTTTGGTCAAGGCTACATCATCAGGCTGCTTATGTAGTGTGAGGTTGACATGACTTACTTTTCAGTGGCTGCAGTTCAAATCCCAGTTGGTGCTTTGGCTCAATACTGCCACACCAGGAAGGTTATATAATGGTCGTGTGTTTCTGTTGTGTGCTTGCACTGGCATCTGTTGGTTCCTGAAAGTGACTTATCAGGGGAAGTCAGTTCAGATTGCCATCAAGAATAGTCACAAGTTGTTTCTGAAAGATTAAGGTAACTCACTACCTTATGAATTCCTATGTGATGCAGTGAGTTACTTGGTATGGCTTTTCTGGCTATGGTCTTTGTAACTCCCACCAGAGCTCCTAGATTATTGGGTGGGATCATGCAAATAATGTGTATGGAACTCTAATGTGAGGATTGGTTAGTTTTGCTATGCTACTTGGCTTAAAATAAGCCCTCCTAGAAGGAGCAAAGGAGCTCTGGTAGTGTAGTGCCTAAGGCACTTGACTGCTAACCAGAAGGCTGGTGGTTCAAACTCACCAGACACTCCTGAAATGAAGATGGGGCAATCTACTTCCGTAGTGATACTGCCTTAGAAATCCAAGGAGGGGTCGCTATGAGCCGGGTCCAACTCGAGGGCACATAACAACAACAACAATAGAAGGAGAAGAGGGGATCTCACTGCTATCAAAAGACAAAAGCTGGAGGTGAAGTGGAGTGCATCCTCGGACCTGAGAACCCTGCACTGGACCTCCTTGGCAGACAATTGACTGAGATGACTAGCTGAGATGACTGCAGAGGAACTAAGCGGCCTGAGACAGAATGATGGGTTTGCCAACCCATGGAGTGAGAAAACTGAGTGCCTTCCAGGCAGGAGGCTTGCTGGTGGGGTGGGGTGCACTGAGGTGTACCTATAGGCAGAGTTAAAGACTTTGTAAAACTTTCCCAGGCAGGGCAGAGGCCAAGGGCCAGGGAAACACTCTTGATCGAAGAATTATGTCCTGAGAGCATTCCTGAATCTGAGTTGTAGCCTGTTACTTCCCTAGTAAACCCCATAATTGTGTGCATATTCTGTGAGTTCTGTGTGGTCATTGCAATGAATTACTAATCCCAGCAGAAAAGTAGTGAGTACAGTGGGAGAGATAGTTGGTGTCAGAATAGATAAAAAAAACTGGAGGGTGGTGTCTGCCCTTAAAGGAATAAGCTCGGGCTGTTGCTGGTGATTCTGTTTGCCCCTTGTGAGGTTGGTGGAGGTCAGAAGATGCCTCCTCCATGTCCTTTTTGTATCCTATGTTTCAGAAGTATGGAATTTCCAAAGAGTTTTCCTTAACCTGGCTCACCTTGACAATCTCAAGAGCACGATGTGGTATAATCCATGTGCCACTGAATTAGGAGCCGGGGCACCTAGAGTCTGTTCTTAGCAACTTTATTTACTGCCAAAGCTACCAACTTGTGATATAACCTCAAGAAAATCATTTAATCTTTCTATCTAGGAGATGAAAAGGTTTATGTTAGACAATTTCAAATGCTATCAAAACTCTAAATGTCTACAATTCTCTGGCAGACATGCCTATTGTCTATTTAATATTCATTTTCCTTTTATCTTTAACAAAACAGAATCTCAATTTTATTTGAACTTTCAATATGCTCAGATCAACCTTGATTTTCCAGGCTCCTTTTTTTCCTAGGCTTATTCATGTGACACACTTTTGGAGAATGAAAGCAAAATAGA
>NW_006921588.1:17688733-17694852 GCF_000298275.1 Orycteropus afer afer | reverse complement strand
CTCACTGCCGTTTAGTCGGATCCAACTCATAGCAACCCTCCTTGGGTTTCCAAGGCAGTATCACCTACCAGCAGTCACTCCTCAGAAGGAAGGTTGGGCAATCTACTTCCGTAGTGATACCGCCTCGGAAACCCAAGGAGGGGTCACTATGAGTCGGGTCTGACTCAACAGAACATAACAACGACATCACTATGGAAGTAGATTGCCCAACCTTCCTTCTGAGGAGTGGCTGATGGGTTTAAACCACCAGCCCTCTGGTTAGCAGTCAAATGCCTTAGGCACTATGCCACCAGATCTCCTATTGTGATCTAGTTTCTGTTATAAGTAGATAAACTATCCTAACTGATACAGATTCCTAAATATCAGTATCAAAAATGATAACTTCTGAATCCAGAAGCTGGGTTAAATTATCATTCAACATGACAAAGTTTTAGATATTGGAATGAAGGTATGTGTATATATGCATGTCTGAGTGTGGAGGTATACACATGTCCATGTCATACATATATGGATATGATATAAGATGAAGGTCAGTGACTCAGATTTATATCCCCACCCCAAACTTCTCTTCTGAGCTCTACACTTACTACCAGTCTAATCTCTCTCCCTCTCTCTCTTTTTTCCAACCCTAAATTTTGAAAACAGAGGACAGAAATTGAGTCCTGAGGTCAATCTGCATTAACAGTAGTCAAAGGCTAGTGAATAGTACACAGAACATCCCCAGAATAACAATCTGCTCATCTTTTATGGTGGGCAAGTCTTCTTAGGGCTTTTGTATCACCAAGATTACCAGTTCCACATTACCATGTTCAACTATCTCAATCAATGTTGAGGTAGCCCAAAAATTTGTATAGGATTGGTATTATTTCTTCCTTACCATTGTCAGATAACAAAAATATTGAGGCTTGAGGTTTTTCTTTGGGGGAAGTTGTTAAACTCAGAATTTAATTCTTTAATGAATATCAGATTTTTATTCCTTGTTGTACCAGTTTGGGTTAAAAAATGGTTGTGTATATAGATTGTTGAGTGTCATCAAGTCAATTCCAACTCAGAGAGACCCCTGGGATAGAGTACAACTGACCCATAGGATTTTTCTGGGCTTTAATATTTACAGAAGCAGATCTCCAGCTCAGCCACTGGTTGGGTGCAACCCTTCTACTTTTCCTCAATAGTTAACAGCCAAGCCTTAAGTATTGTACCATCAGGGATCCTTTTTGGTATATGCTGTTGTGGTGCAGTGCTATCAAGTAGGATCTGACTCATAGTGACCTTATGTACAACAGAATGAAACACTGCATGGTCCTGCACCATCCTCACAGTCTTCACCATGCTTGAGCCCATTGTAACTACTGTGTCAACCATCTTATTGAGGTGCTTTCTCTGACCATCTACTTTACCAACATAATATCCTTTTGCAGGGACTAGTTCCTCCTGATAACATACCAAAGTGCAAGACATGAAGTCTTGCCATTTTCCCTTCTAAGAAGCATTCTGGCTGTATTTCTTTCAAGATAGATTTGTTCATTCTACTGGCAGTCCATGGTATATTCAATATTCTTCACCAAAATCATCATTCAAAAGCATCAATTCTTCTTCAGTTTTTCTTATTCCAGCTTTCACATGCATATGAAGCTATTGAAAATTCCATGGCTGGGTCAGGCACACCTTATTCTTCAAAGTGACATCTTTCAAAGTGACAGAAAGGGTCTTTTGCAGTAGATTTGCCCAATGCCATACACAATTTTGTTTCTTGACTGCTTCTCCCCTGGGTATTGATTGTGGATCCAAATGAAATGTAATCCTTGATAATGTGAATCTTTTTTCCATTTATCATGATGTTGCTTATGGGTTCAGTTGTGAGGATTTTTGTTTTCTTTCTGCTGAGGTGTAATCCATACTGCAGACTGTAGTCTTTGACCTTCATCAGTAAGTGCTTTAAGTCTTGTTCACTTTCAGCAAGCAAGGTTGTGTCATGTGCTTATCACAGATTGTTGATGAGTCTTCCTCCTATCCTGATGCTGTGTTCTTCATATAGGCTACCTTCTCAACATATTTGCTCAGCTTACACATCAGGTAAGTATGGTGAAAGATACAACTCTGACACATATATTTTTTTTATTTTAAATCACGCAGTATCCCCTTGTTTTATTCAAACAACTGCCTCTTAGACTATGTACAGGTTCCTCATAGCACAATTAAGTGTTCTAGAATTCCATACTTTGCAATGTATCCATAATGTGCTATGATCCACATAGTTGAATGCATTTGCATAGTCAATGAAATACAGGTAAACACCTTTCTGGTCCTTTTTCCATTCCTTTTCTGAATCCAGCTTGAATTTCTGACAGTTCCTGTCACTTTACTGCTACAACTGTTTTCAAATTATTTCTAGCAAATTTTTACTTATGTGTAATATGTAATATTAATGATGTTGTTCAATAATTTTGGCATTTTGTTGGATCACCTTTCTTTGGAATGGGTACAAATATGGATCTCTTTCAGTAGGTTGGCTAGGTAGCTTTCTTTGAAATTTCTTGGCATATGTGATTGAGTATTTTCAACATGGCATCCATTTGTTGAAAGATCTCAAAGAGTATCCTGTCAATTCCCAGAGCCTTGTTTTTCACTAGTTCCTTCAGTGCAGCTTGGACTTCTTCCTTCAGTACCATTGGTTGTTAATCATATGCTACCTTCTGAAATGGTTGAACAGAAACCTATTCTTTTTGGTACCAAATCACTGCCATCGAGTAGATTCCAACTCATGGTGACCACCATAGGGTTTCTAAGGCTACTAATCCTTACAAAAGTAGATTGCCTCATCTTCCTCCCATGGTGTAGCTGGTGGGGTTGAACTGCCAACCTTCTGGTTAGCAGCCAAATGCCTTACCCGCTCTGTATTCTTTCCATCTTCACCATTCAGTGTTTTGCCTGTTGCTGTTGTTGTTAGGTGCTAACAAGTAGGCTCTAACTTATAGTGACTCTATGTTCAACAGAATGAAACACCGCCCAGTTCCGTGTTAGCCTCACAATCTTTGCTATCTTTTGGCCCATAATAGCAGCCATTTGTCAATCCGTGTCATTGAGGTTCCTCCCCATTTTTACTGACCTCTACTTTACCAACCATGATATCTTTCTCCAGGAACTGGTACCTTTTGACAACATGACCAAAGTATGTGAGATGAAGTCTGGCTGTTTGCACTTCTAAAGAGCTTTCTGGCTGTACTTCTCCCAAGACAGATTTGTTCATTCTTTTGATAGTCCATGATATTTTCACTATTCTTCTCCAATACCACAATTCAAATACATCAGTTCTTCTGCATTTTTCCTTATTCATTGTCTAGCTTTCACATTCATATGAGGCTATTGAAAATATGGCTTGAATCAGGTGTACCTTCTTTAAAGTAACATATTCCCCTATAGAATCCTTCAATATTGCAACTTGAAGCTTGATTTTTTTCTTCAGTTTTTTCAGCTTGAGAAATGCCTAGTATGTTCTTCCCTTTTGATTCTCTAATTCCATGTCTTTGTGCATTTCATTATAATGCTTTACTTTGTATTGTTGAGCCATCCTTTAAAATCATCTATTCAACTCTTTTATTGCATCATTTCTTCCATTCTCTTTATCTACCCACCATTCAAGAGCAAGTTCAGGTCTCTTATGACATCTAGCTTGGTCTTTTCTTTCTTTCCTATCTTTCTGTGACTTTTGTTTTCTTCATATATGATATCCTTGATGTTATCCTACAACTTGTCTGGTCTTTGATCCTTAGTGTTCAGTGCATCAAACTTAGAGGTGGTCTCTAAGTTCAAGTGGAACTGTATTCAAGATTGCATTTTGGCTCTTGTGGACTTGTTTTAATTTTCTTCAGTTTTAGCTCAAACTTGCATATGAGCAATTGATGGTCTGTTCCACAGTTGGCACCTGACCCTGTTCTGACTGATGATATTGAGTTTCTCCATTGTCACTTTTCACAGATGTAGTTGATTTGATTCCTGTGTATTCCATTTAGTGAGGTTCATGTGTATAGTTTCCATTTAAGTTGCTGAAAAAGGTATTTGCAATGAACAAGTCATTGGCCTTGCAAAATTCCGGTCCCCAGAATTGGTCCCCAGAGTAATTTCTGTCACAAAGGCCATGTTTTCCAACTACTGATGCTTATTTCTTTCCAACGTTTGTATTCTAGTACATATCAATGCATCTTGATTGCATGATTGATCAACTTCAAGCTATAGAAGTTGGTAAAAATCTTTAATTTCTTAATCCTTTGTTTCAGTGGTTGGTGCATATATTTGCATAATAGTAATATTAATTTGATTTCCTTGTTGTTGTTCTTAGGTGTCCTTGTAGGCATAGGGATATTATCCTATCATTGACAGCATTATCCTTCAGAATAGATCTTGAAATGTTCTCTTTGATGATGAATATGACATCATTCCTCTTCAATTTGTCATTCCCAGCATACTAGGCCGTATGGTTGTCTGAATAAAACTGGCCAGGACGAGTCCATCTCAGCTCACTAATGCCTAGGAAATTGATCTTTATACATCCCATTGAATTTTTAACAACTTGCAGTTTTCCTAGATCCATACTTCATATGCTCCATGTTCTGATTATTAATGGATGTTTGCAGCTGTTTCTGCTCATTTTGAGTCATGCCACATCAGCAAATGAATGTCCTGAAAGCTTTACTCCATCCTTGCCATTTCACTTGACTCTACTTTTAGGAGTAGCTCTTCTCCAGCCATATTTTGAATGCCTTGCAACCTGAGCATCTCATCATCTAGCACTATGTTGTACAGTGCATCACTGCTATTCATAAGGTTTTCAGTGACCAACTTTTTCAGAAGTAGACCACCTTTCCTTCTTGCTAGTCTGTCTTAGTCTAGAAGTTCCTTTGAAACCTGTCCACCATGGGTGACCTTGCTGGTATTTGAAATACTAGTGGCATAGCTTCTAGCATCATAGCAACATACAAGACACCACAGTATGATAAGCTGACAGATGAGTGGCAGTTGTGTGTATATACGTGTATGTAAATAGTAATATTTTTGTGATTAAATAACTTTGATAACTGGAGCTCAAATGGAAGATGTCGTGGAGCCATGCAACTTAAGCACATTTATACCTTTACCTTGTATCAGGCATGGAAACAGCAAAGTTTCTTTAGTAGGACAGAATTTTACTTAGATGATGGCTTACCAAATATCAGGCTTAGGGTATACCCAAGCTACTGCACATTGTCTCATAAGGAACAACTTGTTTCCCTGGAGTGCCAGTGGTTGGGCAGACTCCCCAGGTTACAACCGCAGTCCTGTGGAAGCAGCCTCAAGGACAGCAGGCAGGAACAGGGCTTTTCCACAGAGTATGCTTTCCTGAATCTTTTCCCTGAGGTGATGCTAACCAAGATTTCTCCTCAGACTATGATTATCCTTGTTGTTTATGTTATGTGCTGTTGACTCGGACCTGACTCATAGCAACCCGTCCTTGGTTTTCTGAGGTGGTATCACTACAGAAGTAGATTGCCCAACCTTCTTTCCGAGGAGTGGCTGGTGGGTTTGAACCACCAGCTTTCTGGTTAGCAGTCAAGTGTCTTAAGCACAATGCTACCAGAGCTTCCCTTATGATTATTCCTAGGGATGCCAGAACAATTGTGAATGAGAGGATGCTGAAAAGACGGAATAGAGTGTCAATATCATTTAATTTGGTAGAATGTGACTTACTTTTGTACCTCACTCTGGTAAGCAGGACATATTTATTACATTAGAATGGAACTCTAATATTGATGACATTTTAAAGGCTGGTGGGAGCCTAAATTAGGGTCAAAGCAATGGAAATATCAAGGAGGTCTTTATATGATTTTTAAAATGAGAATTCACTCTTTATGGAGTGAGAACTTTCATATGCTCCAAGAACTGATTTATTTTATGTTTAAGAGATATGGGTTGTGTAAATTTAATCATGTCCAATGTGCCTTTGTGAATACTGTACCATTTATTTAGAAAATTTCACTTCTCTCCACTTACCTGTGTGGCAAAAACCCATTTGCCATTTAAAATTCAACTTTGTTGTCACCTTGTTTAGGATACTTTTACAGACTTTTTTTTTTTTTTTTTAAATA
>NW_006921588.1:17675303-17680097 GCF_000298275.1 Orycteropus afer afer | reverse complement strand
TGTCTGTGTTAATTGGTTTCCCTTTTCTTTGTTGAAGAGGGTCTGTGCAATCCTTCTGCCTAGTCCGCCATCTTGCCCCGCCTCATCAAGTCGATTTTGATCTATAGCAACTCTATGTACAACAGAGCAAAACAATGGCCTGTCTTGTACTACCTTCACAATCATTGCTATGCATTGTTATAGCAACTGTGTCAATCCATCTCACTGAGGGTCTTCCCTTTTTCCTCTAACCCTTTACACTAAGCATGGTATTCTTCTCCAGGGACTGGTCCCTCCTGATAACAGGACCAAAGTCCAAGAGATGAAGTCTGGCCATTCTTATATACAGATTCTTAGAATTAAAAGGAGAAAGGTGGCACAGTGATGAAATATTCAACTGCTAACCAAATGGTCTATTGCTTGAAGCCACCAGCCAGGAGTGAAAGATGTGGCAATCGGCTTCTGTAAAGATTTATAGCCTTGGAAACTGAGTGGGGATCACTATGAATCAGAATGTACTCAATGGCCTCAATGGCAGTGAGTTTGGTCTTTTGATTTTGGAGATGGTGCAAATGGTTTACATTCAACTACTAACCGAGAGATTGGTTGTTCAAACCCACTCAGCAATACCACAGAAGAAAGACCCGGCAATCTGCTTTGATTTAGATTATAGCCAAAACACCCTATGGAGCAGTTCCACTCTGTAACATATGGGGTCACCATCAGTCAGAATGGGCCCTATGGCAACCAACCACAACAGAGAAAATTAAGTCTTCTTTCTTCTTTGTTAGATCTCTGAGTGCCTGTTACTTTTATAAATACACTTATATGTCACTTAACATCTATAATATGTTCTGTGAAATAGGATGTTATATGGTTTGGACATTGTGCAAACACCTGTATCCTTGGCACGCCTGGGGGGCACTGGACAGAGAGCTGTTGTGTGGCTTGTGGTGAGGGCAGTTGCAGAGCTTCAGGTGAGTGCTCGCTAGGTTCCATCCAATATGTGACCTGGGAAACTCCCACTTTGGACACCTCAGGTGAGTCTTCTGCCAAATCCTGCCCCTCTGTTGCTGCTTTCTGTGCTAAGCCAGCTGCAGGAAAGGCCAGCTCACCTATAAGAAGTTGGCTGGGGAAGGGACAGTGTGGGTCAACGGGGTCAAAGGCTCCCAAACTAGGGCTGGATCATCCGGGGCTGATATCTTTCAATAAGCATCCTATAGGACCACACTGGGCAAAATGTAGGGCTAGATCCACCAAAAGTAGCTCTGATGGTGTAGTGGTTAAGGCATTTGACCACTAACCAAAATGTAGGTGGTTCCAACCTACCAGTCTCTCAGCTGAAGAAAGATGAGGCAGTATGTTTCCATAAAGATTTACAGCCTTGGAAACACAATTGAAATGGCTATGAGTCAGAATTGATTAGATGGCTGTGAGTTTGGTGTTTTGGTTTGAGACCCACCATGTCACAGGTACCAAAGGGGACTGGGGTTGTTAGTTTTGGCCTAGGCCTCCATTGTCTATTGCTGCAGACTAGGTAGCTTCCTGCCCTGCCATAGCAGCTGGGCAGAAGTGGGGCTCTGACCTCAAAAAGAGGGTCTGGTTTCCCGGCACTGGGATAGCCAAGTGCCTGGGGCCCACAAATGCATATGTGATAGGAAATTGTCTGAATGGACGATGTTAAGTAATGCATACCTATAATGCATTTTTTTATTGTTGCTCTTGTCACACTGTATTTTATTGATTTCTTCTAGTAGACTATGATCTTCTTAGTTATGTTCATGTCAGAATCTTTACTGACTATCAGAGTGCCCAGAGAAGATGTTAAATAATTATTTGTTAAGTGAACGCATAAAAATTCAACAAGTATTTATTAAGTACTAGCTACATACCAGTTATATTGCCAGTACTGTGGATGCAATAGTGACTAAAAGATTTATAATCTCCATCTTCATAGAACTTTTCATTTATTGGGATTAGACAAACTAAATGGCAATTACAACCTAGTATATATTTAATAGAGAAGTATGGTTTACTATGAAGTATATAGAAAGGATGTTTCCTGTGTTCAAATATTTAAAAATTAAATATTTGTACCTTAAAAGTAATGATATATTCATTAATCAATTGATACTAAAGTACAGGAGGAAAATGTCTTGGACTGTGGATGTCACTGGAATCCGAATATTAAGCTTTATGTTTTATGAGGGTATAGCCTTTCAGTCATATTAATATTCTGAATCCAAAATGGTTTGTAATGTAAACTGGGTCAGTGATTCTTAGTGTGGAGTTGAGAAAATCAACATTTGATTGACTCATAATCTGTATTCAAGACACATTTTTTTTGTTCTGATTTAGTTACTCAGAAAATTCTGAAAATTAATTTCCCTTTTAAGGATTTAAATCCAAGAAAAAGGGTACATTTTTCAACAAAGTAGAGATCATTGGTAATACAGTATAACATAGCTGTATGTCATGTAACACATAGTGATTATCGATATCACAATATGTCAGTCTGGATTCTTCTACCCTAGTCTTTCCTCAACTAACTACTGAATGATTGTAACTTACTGAACCTTAGCTTTCTCATTTCCTTAAATACTTTTGGCCCACAAACTGATTTTATAAACTATGGAATTAAGAAACATTAGGAGCTCTAGTGGTGTAGTGCATAAGACATTTGACTACTAACCACAAGTCTGGCAGTTCAAACCCATCAGCCACACCTCAGAGGGAAGGTTGAGTGGGCAATCTATTTCCACAGTGATATTGCCTTTTATACCCAAGGAGGGGTTGCTATGAGTTGGATCCAACTCAGTGGCAGTGAGTTTGATTTGATTTGGTATGAGCCCATCAGTAATTATATATCCATTTAAAATTAGGTGTGGAGTGTGTATAATTCATATATTTCCATACTATTTGAAATGGGCATACAGAAAATCTGACTAGAATCCCTTTTAGTCAAAATTACATCTAAGAACACTTCTTAATATAATCACTAATGAACATTTTGGTTCTAATTTTATTTTTTAACTCAGTCTGCTTGATTTAACTACTTAATCTGCTAGTTTTGTTACAGCCTACTTGATATAGTACACTTAATGATTTAAAAATACAAATAAAGTTGTAAATTTCTGCTCTTAGTCAATGGGTTTTCATCATGTAGGTTTGTTCAGCGGTGAAGACAACATGGCTTGAGGTATATGTGTCTGCCAATTTCAGAATAAATTCTCAGGGTAAGGATAGCCAAATTTTACTCATGATTATTTAAGTATTTCTAAATGTTACTCTTTCTCATATTTGTTGAATAAGGAGATTATTCTCAAAATTAGATGATGGATTATGTTGTAAAGATGAACAAAAAGGAAAAAAGCTACAATGATCAATATAATAGGTATTTTGATTCTAAATTATGTACCATAATACTGTGTATTATGTGTACTAACTGTAAAAATTTCTGAAAAGTTAAGGGATTTCAATTCCTCAAGACTATCTTCTGCTTGTTATTTGTTTCAATTTAAACTGCAGCTTGCAGTCCTGCACAGGTGTGTTGATATGGATTTTGATTACTTTTCAGTCTACAAAAGGAAGTTTCCAATTTGCATGAATGATTTCCTGTTAAAAAGATGAATGTAGAGTAACAGATTGCACATAACTAGATCCCATAAATAACTTACTGCTGCATCTTCTTCTCTTTTATTTTATTTTCTATATAATGAAGCACTGATGAAATGCAAATAAGCAATAAGACCCCTGATGGTATTATGATATTTGGAAAATATTAAAATGTACATGAATTGTGGCTACAAAGTAATATGACTGATTTTTAAAAATCTCTTAACCTAATGAATGATCTTCATGTCAAATCACTTAAATAGAATGATTTCATTTGCTCAGTTTAAAAACTCCAATTTTGAAACTATCTTCAACATGGGTAGTATACGTGTGTGTGTATGTGTGTGTGTATGTATTTCTATTTAGGCTTTTTTTTTTTCTTTTAGTGATATCAATAAGTGGTGGCACAGACCCTTTCAAAAGATGGTAGTATCTCTTTAAAACATAGTATCATGATTAAGCACAGAACAAAACCCTATAATGCTGCAATAGGGCTGGGCAATGCTCAAGGACTGAATTTAAGGGACTAATTCTATTATTCCTTGTATAAAATTGCCCTTGTCCTCAATGTGTAGAGAACTGCTTTGAATTTTGGAAACACCAAAAAGTCATTTAAGGCTAAAGATTATGATATTGGGGTTAAACAAGCTAAAAACTTCAATATTACATAAGAAAGAAAAGGTCTGACCATACATAATGAGATATGTTGTATGTCTCATAAATTCCCAAATAAGGTTTTCAAGCATAGTGAACCCTTGATTTTCAATCAATCAAAGCATCATTTCAAAATCTTTAGGTCAGAAGTGGGTAGAAGCAATATAATAAAAAGTCGTAGTATTAAAATTTTTACTTGAATATGAAGTATCTCCATTATTTTCATAATGGAATTGAGAGAGCAAAATCTAGGTGGTACAAATGGCTAATAGACTTGGCTTCTAACCAAAAGGTTGGTGGTTCACACCCACCCAAGGCAACTCAGAAGAAAGGTCTGGCATTCTACTTGCAAAATGTCAGTGGCAACTGATTTTTTAAAAGTTCATTAAAATCTTCTTGTCAAGTACAAATATGTAGGAAGGGCATCAATTAAGAAAACACATAGTTCCATTTGTTGTTGTTGCTGTTATGTGCCATCGAGTCGGCCCCAACTCATAGCGACCCCTCCTTGGGTTTCCGAGGCAGTATCACTACGGAAGTAGGATT
>NW_006921588.1:17661214-17674343 GCF_000298275.1 Orycteropus afer afer | reverse complement strand
CGACTCGACGGCAAATAACAACAACAATAACACTATCAAAACAGTGATTTTTATAAGGCAACAGCAAGCAGACATAGAATGGCAGTTTTTCTAGTAAATAACGCTTTAATGAGGTGGCCCCAGAGACACCTTGCTCATGCACCAAGAGAATGGAAAACAGAACTCGCCCTGATACCATCCCAGCCATTTGTTCACACAAGAGGATTGCTCTTGTCAGTTGCAATGGAGTTGGTCCCTGATTTGTAGTGATGCCATACACAAGGAATGAAATGCCATTTGGTTCTGAGCCATCCACATGATTTGTTGTGGGTCAGACTGTTGTGACTACATGGTTTTTGTTGGCTGATTTTTGGAACTTGATTGTCAGACCTTTCTTCCTATTATGCTTTTAATATATGTAGGATCTGGGGTTTTGATTGGGATTGAACTGACTCTATACATATTACAAAAGATAGAGTGAGGACTTAGCAATGTGTTCTATGTTTTCAAACACTGAGCAGTGATACCATGTGACCTTTCTGATTTGAATAGAAATCAGAGAAACATATTTTTAATTATTTTAATGATGTATAGTATATGAGATTAAATGGTAATAAAATATATCAGCAATCTCTGAAGACTGTGAAAGTTTGTTTAAAATAGTCATTTTAATCCTTATGGGGAAAAAAAATCTCTCCACTGGAGAAATTCTTGTAAAACTTTGCATTCTGATTGCTTTGCCAAAACATTACTTGGAGAGGAAATTGAAATGAAATTGTCCAAATATATATCTATTCAAAGCACAATTGAAGATTTAACTGAGGATATTAAGTTCTTAGTTTCCCAAAGATAGACTTATCATCCTCATTTCTTATTAATTCTCATATAGGAAATTTATGCTTAACCCTTACTTATGCTCAGTCTTTTCCTAAAACTATCATGGAGGAAAAATGATGCTTTCTCAAATATGGAACTCTTCACTATAGTTGAATCTGCATCAACATTCTTCATTGCAAACGTGCTAAACAGTGATTGTAGCAGAGGGTGAAGTGGGCAGTTATTAGAAGAAGCAGCGTGATAGTCCAGCAAATTTAGATCTTATGATTTGGGGGATGCACTGAATTGTTCATCTTCAATCATTGACCTTCAGAAACTATGCTCATCCATCTATGAAACGGTCTTGATTTCACCACCAAGGAAGTTCATAATGTAAAAGTTATCTGTCAAATATCAGATCATTTTCCATGCACTATATGTATATGATTGTTGGTCATGAAGTCCTTTTGGTCCATACTGAGGATAACTGTTTATGAAAAGAAAATATACTTGGCCAGATTTATGCACTAAAGTTACAGTTTTCTCAATTTTGTCATAGTAGGCATAAAACAAATTTTCAAAATGTTCAAAAATGAAAAAAATCAGTGGTTATTGGCATATTTAGCAGATTTGAAGTTTCATAAACATTGAGCTTCCATGATATACTTCAAATATTTATAACCAAATATAATTTTGGGTCTGTGAATTTGTGACAAAATTATATTGTCAGTTTCTCAGGGACAAGGTTATAGTCACTTCTTGGTCACAGCCAGCTACTCAGAGGGAGCAAGTAGTTGAACCTGTGGGCTCAGGATCATCGTTGCAGGGGCCATCAAGCTCAATTGGCATAACATACTACACAAAACATTGTTTCACCTCCTACTGTGGTGAGTAGCAACTGGGATCTTAAAAGCTTGTAAGCACCCATCTAGATGCAACAATGGGTCTCTTCTCATCCACAGCAAAAAAGAATGAAGAAAACCAAAGATTCATGGAAACAATTAGTCCTCACGACTGGTACACCATGTGATCCTCAGCCTATATGACTATGAGACCAGAAGAACGAGATGGTGCCTGGCGACCACTGTCAACCACTCAGAGGGGGTCTATGTAGGAGATCCTGGATGGAGAGGGAGAACAATGTGGAACAAAAGTCAAAATCATTTGGAAAAAAAAAAAAAAAATGGGCAACCAGTTTTGCTGGTCTGATAGAGCCTGGTAGAAACACTGAGCCTATGGTCCCTAGCTGCCCTTTAGGTCTGGAAGTGAACCCACACCTGTGACTACCAGCCAAACAAGACAGGCATATGAGTCAAACATGTACCTGAGGTAGATACATTCCTTGGAGAGAACGATCATGGGAGAAAGAAGAGCTGCTTATGCACAGGAAGACAGTTCAGGGGGCAGGAGTGCATGGAGGGAAGAGGTAACTATCAGGAGGAAGTGGGAGGGGAGCTGTTGCATTGTGGTAAACTGTAGTCAATGTCATGAGACAATGTGTGTGTGAACTGCTGTATGGAAAGTGAATTTGCTCTGTAAACTTTCACCCAAATCACAATTAAAAAAAAAAAAATTGTCTGTTTCTCAACTTGACAATGTTCTCAAAGACTTTTTCTCATGAAAAACAATATCAACTAGTCTGAGGAATGAAATCAGGCCACATAATCAGGCCATGATGACATCCAGAATTTTGGGGATATCAGTACCAGCTTCTAGAAATTTATTTTGGGGAATTTGGGGGTGAAATAGCTCCTTTGCTGTGAAATAAGTGAGCAGGTTTTTGTATACTATATATTCATATATCTTTGTGCAGCTTCCAGGTCCTGAATAAGTCTGATTCATGAGATAGAGTAAACCCAAAGCACAAACAGCAGCTAACAGAAGAGATTTCTGTCTGATGCTGGATGTTTATTGAAAGAATCTGAGATCTGTAGCAAGTTCATCTATTTTGGGCTATGAGGGGACCAGTCTGGTTCTGCTTGAGTGACCACCATTTGGAGCCTGAAGATGAAATTTTGGTGGATACTGCATACAATAGAAAAACAGAGAGAAACTATCCTGCCATTCAGTCCTGCTACTCTGGTAGCGCAGTGCCTAAGGCACTTGACTGCTAACCAGAAGGCTGGAGGTTCAAACCCACCAGCCATTCCTCGGAAGGAAGATGGGGCAATCTACTTCTGTAGTGATGATACTGTCTCGGAAACCCAAAGAGGGGTCGCTATGAGTTGGGTCCGACTCGACGGCACATAACAGCATCAACATCACTGGAGATATATACGCAACAACAACACACTGCTGTCAAGTTGGATCTGACTCATAGCGACCCCTCCTTGGGTTTCCAAGATGGTATCACTATGGAAGTAGATTGCTCAACCTTCCTTCCAAGGAGTAGCTGGTGGGTTTGAACTGCCAGCCTTCTGGTTAGCAGTCAAGTGCCTTGGGCACTACGCTACCAGTGCTCCCATACATATGTATATGTATATGTATATGTAAATCTATATCTATATCTATATCTTTCATCTGGTAGTGCTTAAGGCATTTGACTGCTAACCAGAAGGCTGGCAGTTCAAACCCACCAGCCACTTCTCCAAAGGAAGATTGGGCAATCTATGGCCATAAAGATACCACCTTGGAAACCCAAGGAGGGGTCTCTATGATTCAGAATGGACTTGAAAGCAGTGAGTTTTGTTTTGTTTTTTATATGTATATGTGTGTGTATATATATATGTATGTTATGTGTGTGTATGTGTGTGTGTGTGTGTGTGTGTTTCACAGTAATGAATCCTGTGGACGTGATGGTTATTGTTACTGCTAGTTGCTGTTGAGTCATTTCTGACTCATGGCAACTCCATTTGTTACAGAGCAGAAATGTTCCATAGGATTTTCTTGGTTATAATCTTAACAAAAGTAGATTGCTAGGCTTTTTCTTCTGTGGTCCTTCTGGGTGGATTTGAACTGCCAACTTTTAGATTAGCAACCCTTTGAATCTCTCTGAATGTAGTAGTTTGCATTGCCATTTTTGCTGAGTAGTAGTTTGATTTGTTCAGAGTGGTGTTGATTTTCCTCTGATGCTTGGTGACCTTTGGCCTTTTCATATATACAGTATTGTTGACTGAATTCAGTCTATCTAACACAAAGGAAATTGCTTGCTCTGGTTTGTGGGTGCAGATATGTGCCAGAATACCCATCCTTTAGTGTTCAGAGAGTTTGTCTTGTTGGTGACCCCTTGTCCATCATGATGACATTTATTTGTCTGGGGTTACTGTTCTGCTTTTCTTTTCATTCTTGCACTTAATTCTGAGTGCTTTCTTCAGCCAGCCTCAGACTTTACTTAGAAAGCACCATAGTTTTCTCTTGGATTCAAACACCGTAGTTAAAACCAGCGAGATTGGGAAGACTAGGGAAAATATTCCACAGTCTTTAAATTAATTATCTTGCTCACTGCTAGACAGCTAACTGGTACTGCTCCAAGACCCATTATCCCTGATCTTGGCATTATTTTTTTGTAGAAAGATCCATTTTTGGAGAAAGTTTTCTTTCTCCTCAGCTCTGTTGGTTTTCATGGTTGATCTGTTCCCTGCTGTTTTCTACTTTCCAGAAGTTCTTCAATGTTCAGGTCTATTTATAGCAAACTGTATGTGACTTCATGGTTTTATTGTCATTTACATGTTTCATCTGTCATTCTTAATACACTTTGTCAAAAGAAGCAACATAAAGCTTTATGCTTAGCCAGCCATTTTATAATGGGATACCTCCCAGACAGTTCCTTCAATAGTATCATCACTAATCATTTTTATGCTACTTAATACCCTTTTAGGAGCTCTGGTGGCATAGTGCCTAAGGCATTTGACTGCTAACCAGAAGGCTGGCAGTTCAAACCCACCAGCCACCTCAGAAGGAAGACTGCACAATCTACCTCCATAGAGATACCTCCTTAGGAATCCAAGGAAGGGTTGCTATGAGTAAGAATCAACTCCATGACAGTGAGTTTTTTTTTTTTTTTTTAAATACCCTTTTATTTACTATAAAAAGCATGATCTTAAATTCTAATAATTGTTACATCTATAAAGTAGTTTTAAAAATAGAATGGCCCGACAGTTTTACAACTTATCTTTTGATCAGCCTCTTGCTACACAGTGACTTATAACAGTTTAGTGCATATAAAGGTTGGGTTCAATCTATGAGTAGATCAGAATGCTAGACAATCATTTACAGGCTAACAGTGCTTGTCAATCGTCTTTCTCTAGAGCTTTCCGGGGTTTCAAGTTGGAGTTCTAGAGAAGGAAAGTAATCAAAACTGGCAATAGCCAGACCTGCTCTCCACATCTCTGCAAATTCCGATGAAATATGGGAAGAGGATCATAGTGGTGACCGTGACTATGGCACTGAGGTGTGAAGTTGTCCTTTTTTTGCCTCCAAAGTGTTCATCATCTTCCTCCACCTACCAGATCCTAGGCAAAGGGTACATTTACTCTCTTCTCGGTATAAAAAGGTTTAATATCTCTTCTCTGAGAAATTACACTGGAAACTATTCTGTTTACAAACCAGATAATCTCAAGGTTTATCAATCTTAATTTCTTCCACCAATTAGTCTTTCTGTCTCTAAGGATGAAAAGAAAGTAAATATTACTTTACTGAAACTGGAGCAAGCTTTCGTTTAAAGTCAAATGATTAACCTCTTGCATGACTAATGTACATGAAGTGGAAGACACACTTAATGCTGTTTTGTCTATGTTAGAACCTATCAGTTTATGAGGGGGAGAAAGAAGGCAAGATAAACTCATATTATGTGTCTACTAATTTCTAGAAGGGAGCTCTGGTAGTGTGGTGTCTAAGGCACTGGACTGCTAACCAGAAGGCTGGAGGTTCAAACCTACCAGCCACTCCTCGGAAGGAAGGTTGGGTAATCTACTTCCATAGTGATACTGCCTGGGAAACCCAAGGAGGGGTCGCTATGAGTCGGGGCCCACTCGACAGCTCATAACAACAACAACAATTTCTAGGAATATCACTGTGTAATAAAGACCAAGAGATAAATGAAAGCTACATGTAATATACATTAAACATGATTTCCTTTTTCTCTAACAGAGACATTGTTTTTATGAGATGTGCACTAGATGTAATGCTAAATTATATAGTTTGAGATGTCATCCTATTTAATTTGTGTTAATTTAGCCATTGGGGAGAAGGCTAACTGAAGGCAAACATAATATCCCAATGTGAGCTTTATATTACAAAAGTAAACCCATGATCATAATAAACTGCCCCAAACAAACAAACAAACTAAACAAAACAAAAGTAATTTACTAAAATAGTAATTATTTTATGATATTTTTAAGAGGAAGAAACTTGGAGATTTGGTGAATGTAACTATCTGGTTTAGTCTGAAATAAGGACAAGAACATAGATTTGATTCCCAGGAAGACATCTTCATTGGATGCTGGTTTTAAACAAAATATGTCATCATGCTCCAAATCAATGTTCTCCAAAAAGCATGAACCTCTGGTCATAAAGTGAAGGTTTAACCTTGAACTCCTCAATACAATACAATGCTCCTGAAAATCTGAGGGTTTTAGGGTTTAAAAATACTGCAATGTTTTGTTTTCATAGGTTGGCATTGGACTTTTTTTTTTTTGTATTTATGTTATTTCCACAGTGTGACTTCTTATTTTAGTAAAAATGAAACAAAGTGTTTCAGAAATTACTAAACTGAATAGAACTTGAGATGGTTAGCCATTTAACAATTTGTTTTTAACTTATTTTGCTGCTTTAATTTATTCAGCATTTGACTAGATATCAACTAGTCCAACTGGCAAATTTATTAACTCTGGTCTTTTGGGGAAACTCACAGTTTTAGACTGGTGGAAAAACATTGCAGGCAAAATATACAATTCAAATTGATGCCATGGCTTCCATTAGTGTCTAATATGGATTGACAGAACTAAACAGTGTTCTCTGTTCGCCAAGTTGTCATTGATGACTCCTCAAGGTCACTTGACATTTCTGCTTAAAATGGACAGGTTAAATAGAGATCCAAGGAAAATTGACAATGATATCTGAAGAAAAGTGACATTTCTTTATGACAGAAGGTACCAAACTGTGGAGTGCAGTACTACACTGGGAAGAAGATAAGAGTTGATGCCTTTCAGCTACTGACAGAACTAAGTATGATGTCATTATTAATTTACAAAAACAAACATCTTTCTCCTATGGTCTCGTGCTGCATATTTATTCTTGAATATTTAGTGGTTATACCAAATTATAATAACATTGAAATGGCATTGTTCTTACCTATTAAATTCATTTCACCTTCCAATTGTTATTCATAGGCACATGTCTTTTAATAATTTTAATTATACTTACTCAACTTTTCACATACAGCATTCCATATCTTAATTTTATATTTTATATTTTTCAGAGTGATAATTTTTAATGAATTCATAGTTTTTAATTTTGTTGATGGGTAAAATTTGCATCCATTTCCTTCCTGTTGGACTTTAGATTATTTTCATGTTCTAATATAATGCTAGAGCATGCATCTTCTTAAACTTCTGTTCTACCTGAATTATTTCCTTATGACATATTTTTAGAAGAGAAATGTGTTACAGGTGTGAAAAAAATCTACCACCCAAGCTAGTAAGAAAATTTCCTACCATTTGTTAAATATCAATGCCTATTTATGCACTGTAAGATATTATATTAAATATGGTTCTTAAAGTCCACTTTAAGAAATTTGTTTAGATATATTTCTTAAGAAAGATTTTGTTCCAAGGTCTTTGGTGTTATTATGGGAATATGATGATGAGTCATACATAACTTTATTTCTAAGAAAATGAACTCCTAAAATGATAAAAAGCATGAAAACAAATGATAATTACACTACAAAGAAATAGGTGCTGAGTGTAAAAATCTTATAAATAAAGAACCATAAGAATTTAGATATGAAAGATAGTATTTTCAACCATTGGGAGTCAGGATTGCATTTTTTTACTGGGTGCCATTGGAACTAGGATTTGAAAAGTGAGTAGAATTAAGCAACATGGATGTAAAGTCTCTACCAAGTTCACTGCAGTTAGTGAGTACTAACTACTTGTTACAGGATGCCCGGTAGCACTTTTCATATTATTTCATAACATCAGGTGAGGCCCAAATGAGAACAAGTAATCAACATTCTAAAGAAGGCTACCCACCAGATACGTCCCTGCAAAGCTTACTGAACGTCAGCAGAATTGGCCATCTCCTTTCATCAAGACCTTGTCCTGCCATTCTTCCTCCTTTTCAGGCAGTGAAGGTGGAGGTCGATTGTTGGCCTGGCTGAGAAGTGAGGAGTATAAAATATGTAAGGGACTGCAAGATATGTAAGACTTTACATATCTTGATATGCAAGGCTATGTAAGGGACTGCAAGATATGCAAGGGACTGGCTTCCAAGAGAATCACTCTTAGAATGGGGGTGATAATGCATGGGGGGCAGTTGGCTTCTCATCTTTTAGATGCATGGTTAGGCAGAAAGATTCCAGATCTGCTTCTCTGTCTATGCCATCTTAAAGATAGTTGGAAAGAATGGTAGGGTTTAAAGAAACCATGAGGAACACCCTTCCCTCCCATGTTTGGATGTGTGAATTTCCCCTGAATCAAGAAGATATCATAGAAAATAGTTTACTCAAGAAGGCTGTACATCAGGCATGGGGATTCCAGCAGCAAGAGGCTGTGAGATCTACCACAGATGTTAGGAACTAAGGCAGAAATGAGGGGTGAAAGATTCAACCAGAGCAAGATCTCCCATGAGAATGAAGCACATAATAGCAAATGTGCCCAGGAGACACAGATACTAGTCACACAGAGGTCATTGTTGGTCAGTCAGTGTTAGCCAAAAGAGTAGCAATAACCTATAAGCAGAGATTGTGGTCTCACTCAGTGAAAAAGAGACTTTTGCCCTTCTCCTCATGCCCCATGCCCACCCTGCCCCAGCGCTACAGAAACTAGCACCTAGCTAAGAGAGGAGGAGAGAAGTATTCAGGGTCACACCTGATCCTCCATTCCAATATCCTTAAGCCAAAAGTCTAACCCATGCATGCTGGAGGAAAAAAAAAAAGCTTTGAATTATGTAGTACTTTTAATTTTTAAGTTGGACTGGACTACTTACTAAAAGGAGCAGAAAACTTTTGAATTGTGTTCATATTCACAGAGAGAGAAAAAAATAATAGTTCTTAAAAAAGCAACTGCAGTTTTGTAGTTCATGTTTATATCCCAATAATCTGAGAATGTTTGGTTTACCCTGTGAAAAGAAATGTACATAAAGTCATATTTTTAGAAGTAAAATGAATTCAAAGAGAATAATAAGAATTTCATGTTAGATGATGTTGGTGAAATAGTGATATTAATAACAACAGCTAACTTTTATCATTTATTACATGCCAGTCATGTTTTAAAATTTTACACATATTATCTCATGCAATCTTTAAAACAAGAAGCTCTGGTGGTGTCATGACTAAGGCATTTGGCTGCTAACCAAAAGGTTGGCAGTTCAAACCCACCAGCCTCTCTGTGAGAGAAAGAGAAGGCAGTCTGCTTCCATAAAGATTTACAGCCTTGGAAACCTCTTAGGGTCCCTATGAATTGGACATCAATGCCAGTAGGTTTGGTTTAATCCTATAAACAATCAAAAGAGCCAGATACTCTCATTATTCTCATTTTATATATGGGAAAACTGAAGCATAAAGAGGTCAAGTAACTTGTGGAAAGCTGCAAATTTAAAGAGTAGCTGAACAAAAAACAGACATTTTGATCTCTTGCTTCAAGCTACCAAATTATGCCATCAATAGAGGCTCTTTATTTTCACTACCTTTATTGAACTCTATGGGAGCTCTGGTAGTGTAGTGCCTAAGGCACTTGACTGGTAAGCAGAAGACTGGTGGTTCAAACTCACCAGCCACTCCTTGGAAGGCAGGCTGGGCAATCTACTTCCATAATGATACCGTCTGGGAAACCCAAGGAGGGGTTGCTATGAGTAGGGTCCGACTTGAAGGCACATAACAACAACAAATTGAACTCTATACTTTTAAAATCCCACATTCTCACCCCCAAAAAATTATTTTAATTCTCTATATTCAATTTCTCTCTGAATTCTCATACCCTTTTAATTTTTACAGTACATTCTAGCTTTAAGGATAATAGTATTTACTAGTGTGTACCCCCATCTCAAGCATCCCTCAATTTCCTGACCCTCTACCTGTTTCTGAATAGCACGTGACATATTGCAAAGAGCATAGACGGGATTAATTAACATATGTTGGCTATCTTTCCTTAAAGGAGCTCTGGTAGTGTAGTGCCTAAGGCACTTGACTGCTAACCAGAAGGCTGGCGGCTAAATTCCACCAGCCACTCCGCGGAAGGAAGATGGGCAATCTACTTCCGTAGTGATACTGCCTCAGAAACGCAAGGAGGGGTCGCTATGAGTCGGTCCGACTCCACGGCACATAACAACAACAACATCTTTCCTTTACCCATTATTTCGTAGACAGCTGTTACAAAAATCTGACAAAACAAAACAAAACTGTAAGATTCAGTAAGAAATGTAATTCTCTTACTACCTATTCTCAGCTAACAAATTTAAATACTATTTAGAGGGAAGATATTACTCTCATTTCAAATATTTAATACTTCTGTAAATCTATTTTTTGAACTAATTTTATGCCCAGTAATCATTCTGCTTGAGTATCAGTAACCATTTCACATGTCATCCTGGCTCCGCTGGAGAGCTGCTTTCTCTGAGCAACGGTTGGCAAGTACCAAATTTATTCTGCACAAATTGTTTTTATAGCAGCCTGATGTTCTTCAATCTTTTCTTAAATTGAACATTGGTAAGATACAATGTAAACTGCCTTGCAGCTACATTGGATTTGCTATGCTGCCTCTCCACACTTGGAATTAGATTGATGTTTCATTTTACACAAAATATATTTTAAATAGCTCTGAGTATCTACCTCTGTACTACACACACAGCATATTTCTTCATTATTTTAATATTTCTTCCATTTCCTTCTTTTTATTTTATTTTATTTTTAACCAGACAGCAACTTGATTGCTCCCTTGGGTCAAGAGAACAACTCATATTTTCAATGAGCACTCAACATCAGGCTTTCACAGAGTGTGCTTGGAAAGCTGCAGCTATGACAGCGATCCCTGTGAGCTCATTAAAGGATAGTTAAATCATAGAGTCCAAGCATGAATCTTTAAGAGATAACCTCAATTTATGGGTGTATTTTGTCAAAATAAAGTGTTGAAGGAGGAAAAAATATTCATAGAAATGCTTTTTTTCTCTGAGATATTTTTCAAGGAAACAGCTTTCTTAGCAGAGTTTGCCAATTGCCATCAATTCATCTCTTTAAGCACATAATTCAATCTATTCAGTGTTGTACTATGGCAGTACTGATGAGCTCTTAATTCTCCTCTATTTATTACAGCAAATGTAGCAGTGACCTTAATGAAACATCTATTAAAGGAAAAATGTCTGTGCCATATTTTTAAAGAAGGTCTCAAGTGCAGAAGCACCAAAGGTCAACATAATATTTTGAAGTGGGTCATTCAAACATATATTAATTCTTAAAAGAATAGAACAGAAATATCTTAATAACTCGATAGATTTTTTTATAAGTAGGATGTGTAAGCAATCCCTCCTTGGGTTTCTGAGACAATATCACTGCCAAAATAGATTGTCCAACCTTCCTTCCAGGGAGTGGCTGGTGGGTTTGAACCGCCAGCCTTCTGGTTAGCAGTCAAATGCCTTAGGCACTATGCCCCCAGAGCTCCCAGGAAGTGTAGTAATGGCTAAAATTTAGAAAGTATAGACAATGATCTTATTTTACTTTATTTGAGTGGTGTAAATTTCCTAACAGTAGAAAATTTGCCGTCCTATGTATATGTCAGTGACAGTCAAGTCATCGCAAATGTATGGCAACCCCATGTATGTCAAAGTAGAAATGTGCTCAATAGGGTTTTCAGTGGCTGATTTTATTTCAAAGTATATCACCCGGTCAGTATACTCTTACATCCTATTGATAAAGAATTTAAGGCTAAAAAGTGGAAAATATAGCCAGTCAACTAATGTTGGACTCAATACAAACCATGTGAACTAATTTTAAGCAATTTGTTGACAAAGAGTCATTGTCTTAGAGCAGTGCTGTATTCATGGTTGACTCTCAAAATTTAGTAATTAGAGTAATCTTGTTGAATTGATTACTTTTGGAATGAATTAGCTAAATTGAATTAAGTGAATACTTTTGAATTTTTAATGTAACCTCAAGCTGAAATAAATTTAATAAATTAATTTAATAGTAAATTTTGAGAACTTACTACATTCAAGGAGCTCTGTTAGTCTCTGTGGAAATGAGAAATATTTATAGAACCCTATCCCTTTGGTCATGAGTTCCTGGGTGGTACAAACATTTAACGTGCAAGCTAGGCTACTAACTGAAAGGATGGAGATCCAAGTCCACTCAGGAGCACCTTAAAACACAGGTCTTGTGATCTGTTTAAAAAATAAAAACAAAAAATCAGCCATTGAAAACCCTATGCAGCACAGTTCTACTCTGACATATATGGAATTGTCACAAGTTGGAGTCCACTTACAAACTGATCCTGGTCTCATTGCTTTCAAGAAGTTTACAGCCTAGAAGGAGGAATGAGAAACAAACAAAAATAAAGGACAGCTAGTTAACTTCTGAGCCAGTAATGAGATTATTCTATATAATCTCTGTCTTAAACTAATGGCTCTCTTAGTCACTGACTACTGCTAACTAAGTACTTACTTACTTCATGGTACAATCTATAGTCTTCTGTAGGATTGAAATGCAGTTAGGAAATTCCTCATCATACTGAAATAAACTATTTTCTCTATGGTTTTTTTTCCGTGTTTTGATTCTGTTTTGTTTCCAGATTCTTGGTCTGATATTTTCAATCAAAACAGTCTACTCCCTTCTCTTGCTGAATAATCCTTTTTTTTTTTTTCCAATTCTTCTTTTTATTTTTTTATTGTTCTTTGGATGAAAGTTTAAAGAAGAAATTACTTTTCCATTCAACAATTTATATGCATTTTGCTTCATGAAATTAGTTGTAATCCCTTCAACGTATAACAGCCTTCTTCCCACTTTCTTCCTGGGTTCCCCATTTCCATTCTTCCTTCCTTTCTGCCCCTTCCTGCCTTCTGAGCTTTGTTTTTGGACAAGTGCTGCCCTTTTGGTCTCATATGGTTGATTGTATCGAGTAGTACATTTCTTCCTGGTATTAGTATTCACTTTGTTGTTGTTGTTGTTGTTGTTATGTGCCGTCGAGTC
>NW_006921588.1:17653150-17660924 GCF_000298275.1 Orycteropus afer afer | reverse complement strand
TATGATTTTGAATTTTGTTCTTTTTTTTTTCCCCCCTCCCTCTCTGTCCAGGTTCTTTCACTGTGATCTTGATCAGAGCAGTCAGTAGTGGTAGCCAGGTACCATTTAGTTATTTTGGTCTCAGAATAGTAGAAGCTGTAATTGATGTGGTCTATTAGTACTTTGGACTAATTGTTTCCTTGATTATTTGATTTTCTTTACTCTTTTATGCTCTAGATGAGGAAAGACTAATAGTTGCACCTTAGATGGCCACTCACAAGGTTTTAAGACCTCAATCGCTGCTCACCAAAGTAAAATATAGAACATTGTCTTTGTGGACTCTTTTATGCCAGTTGACCAAGAAGCTCCCAGAGCTGGTGGTCCTGAGTCCCCAAAACCAGTGACTCATTTGGTCAAGGTGTTTGGTTATGGCTAATAAGATTTCATAACTTTGCCCCTGTATACTTTACAATATTGTTGGGCATATTTATAGCACCTATAAATGCATACGTAGAATTACCCTCTGCCAAACCTATATATGCTCATGGGTATACTACCATTTGCCTTTCAACATTTGTTCAACTTGCATTGTCTACCTATGTATCTATTTATAGATATTGTTTGTTGTTATTATTATTGCAAGAGTGTGTATGTAATAGTATTTACTTTTTTTTATCTTTTACTATCGTGCACCTCTTAGTATCTTCTTTTGACATCGATCATTGTCCTGTCCTTCCTCTTATTGTATATTGCCTTTCACTTCACTCAAGTTAATACATGTCTGCTCTCTAGTTAGTGGTTTACTCGTTCTTACCCTCCCATTCTTGGTAACCATCAAAGAATCTTTCTTTCTGTGTGTAAACCTTTTCTTGACTCTATAATAGTGGCTTTATACTATTGAGACATTGAACATCTTCTCCAGAATTGAAATAATAACACTTATTTTTGGAGGATTATGCTAAGGGTTAAATACATGTAAAGTTAAATACAACAATAAGTTGAGTACTACCTATATTCTATCTCAGCTTTGTATATCAATCCAATTCACATAGTACATTTCTAATGAGACCTTGTTGTATCTCCATCAGTTGTTTATGTGCTTGCTTAGAATCCTGGTGCCAGGAATTCTCTCTTTTAACTTTATATATTGTTGTTGTTGGGTGCCGTCAAGTTGGTTCTGACTCATAGCAACCCAATGAAAAGTAGAATGAAAACTGCCTGGTCCTACACCCTCCTCACAATCTTTGCTGTGCTTGAACACATGGTTGCAGCCATGTGTCAATCTATCTCATTGAGGTTCTTCCCCTTTTTTGCTGACCCTCTGCTTTACCAGCATGATAGCATTCTCACTGGCCTGGTCCCTTCTGACAACATGACCAAAGTACATGAGACAATGTCTGGCCATTCTCAGTTCTAAAGAGCATTCTTACTATACTTCTATGATACATTAGTTCATTCTTCTGGCAGCTCATATTTTCAATATTCTTCTGGCAGCTCATATTTTCAATATTCTTATGCCACAATTCAAATGCATGCATACATTCTTCAGTCTTCCTTATTCACTCTTCAGCTTTTGCATGTATATGAAGCTATTAAAATACCATGGCTAGTCTATAACCATGCCACCATGAATATGCCTGATCTCATTTGAAAATATCATAGCTTGGGTTAGGTGCATCTTAGCTTTCAAAGTGTTATCTTCGTTCTTAAACATTTTAAAGAGATTTTTTTGCAGCAAATTTACATCATCTGTCTGATTTCTAGACTGCTGCTTCCATGATCATTGATTGAGGATCCAAGTAAAATGAAATTCTTGTCAATTTCAGTCTCTTCTCCATTTATTGTAATGTTGCTAATTGGTCCAGTTGTGAGGATTTTTGTTTTCTCTACATTGAGGTATAATCCATACTGTAGGCTGTAGTCTTTGATCTTCACCAGTGTTTCAAGTTCTCTTGACTTTCAGCAGGCAAGGTTGTGTCATCTGCATATAGCAGGTTGTTAATGAGTCTTCCTCCAATTCTGATGCTCTGTTCTTCTTCATATAGTCTAGCTACTCTGATTAATTGCTCAGCATACAGAGTGAATAATTAAGGTGAAAACATACAGCCCTGACAAAAACTTCCTGATTTTAAACTACACAGTATCCCCTTGTTCTACTTGAACAACTGCCTCTGGGTCTATGTACAAGTTCCACATGAGCACATTTAAGTTTTCTGGAATTCCCATTGCACTCAATACTATCTATAATTTGTTATTATCCACACAGTTGAATGCCTTTGCATAGTCAATACAACACAGGTAAACATTTTTTCTGGTATTCTTTCCTTTTAGCCAAGATCCATCTGTGATAAGAAATGATATCTCTCATTCCACATCCTCTTCTCAATCTGGCTTGCATTTCTGGCAGTTCCCTGTCAATATACTACTCCATCCATTTTTTAATTATCTTCAGCAAAACTTTACTTGCCTGTTATTGTAATGATCCTGTTTGATAACTTCTGCATTCTGTTGCATCACCTTTCTTTGGAATGGGCACAAATTTGTATCTCTTCCAGTCTGTTGACCAGGTTGCTGTCTCCCAAATTTCTTGGCATAGACAAGTGAGCTCCTCCAGCACTGTATCCATTTGATGAGATATCTCAGTTGGTATCCCATAAATTTCGGTAGCCTTATTTTTCGTTAATACTTTCAGTGCAGCTTGCACTTCTGTCTTCATCATCACGATCAGTTCTTGATCATATGCTACCTCCTGAAACTGTTGAACATCAACTAATTCTTTTTGGTACAGTGACTGTGTGTTTCTTCCATCTTCTTTTGATCCTTCCTGAAACATTCAATTTTTGCCCACAGAATGCTTTTGCATTGCAACTAGGGGCTGAATTTTTCCCTCAGTTCTTTCAGGTTGAGAAATGCTGAGTATATATTTTCCCTTTTGTTTTTCTGACTCCAGGTCTTTGCCCATTCCATTATAATACCTTACTTAGCCTTCTTGAGCTACCCTTTAGAATCTTCAGTTCTTTTATTTCATCATTTCTTCCATTTGCTTTAGCTATTTTCTATTCAAGAGCAAGTTTCAGAGTCTCTTGTGACTTCTACTTTGGTCTTTTCTTTATTTCCTATCTTTTCAACCTTATATGTCCAGTTATAAATAATAAATTATTTTGGGTAAAATATTCCATTTTGAAAATAGGGACTTGCTTAAGTTGTCATCCTTACGAGTGTGGTTTACCTCCTAGGAATACAGGGCTGGGCTCAGAACTTATGACTAGACAATATTAGAGAAGAAACTGATGTATTGAGTTATCACTTTTCCTCTTCTGTTTTAGCTAATGTTCTCTAAGGTATATATCTCTATCTCTCTGTTGCAGAAAGAGAGAGAGAGACTTATTTTAAAGAATTGGCTCACTCAGTTGTCGGGGCTGACAAGTCTGAAATGTGTAGGGAACGTATCCCAATAAAGAAGAATCCCATTTCTCAGATGGATCATGGCAAAAGAAACAAAATGTAAGTGAGAATGTGCTTCATGAGTGTGATGAGAAGATTTGGTCACATGCTGCTTTCAACTTTTATCTCTGAAGTGGATGTCAGTTCACCAGATATCTACCTGTACAGCATCAATTTCTCTTTCTTCTGATAATAACATCCTGGATTTCCCTTTTCTACCTCAATTCTTTTGGTTGAGGTATGACTGAAACCACTAACTCCATATTTTGGCACATAATTTAAAGCCTATCAGTATATTCTATCACCTGCTCTGAGAGATTGGATTAGGAAAGGATCTATAATTCAATTCCAGAATCAGTTCAGGAAAGGCTCTGTAATGGAATACTAGAATTGTGTTCAATTCTTAGGAGAAAGAAACCCTCTCAGAATATGCTAAGCTGAAAGGAATTAGACATGGAGCTGATGATGGCCTGTTTGCCATCATGAAGGGAAAGTATGTCTGGCAGTAAGAGCAATAGAGGGTATGACAGGATGCTCGGGATGGAGATACAGCCCTGAGGATATCATATCAAGGTGTGTGTGTGAGCCTCTGTTTGCTCCTTCAGAGCCACACTCTACCTTTCTCCCCTAGCTCTCTACTCCCAGGTGCCTGACTTGTGGAGACTATTTAGAGATTGTGTCTCTGGCCACCAGATAGGATTGTGCACTGTAGAGTCCCAAAGAGTTAGGTGAAGTGGTCTGATCCTCTGGTACCCTCTGCAGGGTTTTGTTAGACTGAGTCTGTCAAGGCTCCTTCCAGTTTCTGATTCCTCCTAGATTAGGCTTAAGGTTGGTAACAACTTCATTTCTGGTAACTTCTTCACTTCTTCTTCACTCTTTTTTCATTTTTTATTCCCACACCTTCATAATAGTCCTTTTGTAAATGAACTGTTCTCATCTTAATATGAGTGTGCCAGCTATTTTCCTTTTGAGATCCCTAATGATACACCAACCTTGCCTGATACAAGCTCAACCCCAGATGTTTCACATACTCGAACATGAACATTCCATTTTTTGCTTAATCCATTTTGAGAAGTGTTTCTATCATTTGCCACCAGGAAGAGTCATGACTAATACAATCCCTTTTAACCCCCTTGGGATCACCTCGTGCCTTCTACTTGGAAAATAATTGCTTTAGAAACATGGACAGATACATTATGGGAGTTAAAACTCACTTAGGTTGGGATGTAATTCTCAAACCAATCCATCATGTCATTCATGATCTATTAATCCTTGTCCTATAGAATTAAAACTAGTCTGTTGGCCACAATAAAAAATATGACCTCTGGTGCCTACAGAATTTCAACCAAATTCTTATGCACATAAGTTTCTAACACTTAAATGTAGTATGAATCAGACCAAAACATATTTCTTCCAATTAAAAGGTGTGAAAAGAGCAAGGAGAAATAGCCTTTTATATTTACTGAACTCAGCAGCTGAGCAGTTCATTAGCAAATCCTGAATGCAGGTAGGTCATAAGCTCCAGGAAAGTGTAGAATGCTTTATAAAGCAATCTTAGAAAGGCAACCTTTAAGTCAAAAGTACTATTCCCTGGTGAAGTTTATTAATTGAATCATTTGTTTACAAAAGGTGAACGTGGCTCTAAGTGACAGTACTGTTTGCACAGTGGCACCAATATTAGGAAAGCTTATGTGTAATGCATTAGTAATATAGAAAAAGAGATTGCTTAAGTCAGGGGTATTTGTTTAGTACATTGAAATCCAGTAATTTCAGCAACTCCCTGAGCAGGAATTGAATTAGTTTATTAAGGTTAAAAATAGTCTTTAAAAATCTTGCTAATGAGCACCATGAAGTAAGGATATTTACCACCTTCGGCTTACTTGCCAGAGACTAACTGTGAATCCTTGGTTGGATGTTGGGGAAGGATAAAGGGATGGGGCACTCAGGTTCCATTTTTCACTTCTTTATTGTTCTTCCTCAACAGGAGTTAGATTTTACTAAAACTGATTTCCAGAATGATGGTTTAATTTAATAATCATTATCAACAAAAAAATATTTCCTCCTGTTTAAATTATGATTCCTTGCAGACTGTGTGGCAAGAAGCATAAACTAAAAAAATAAAAAACAATTGCCATTCAGCCAGCTTTGACACAAAGCAACCCTCTGTGCGTCAGAGCAGAACTGTGCTCCACAGGGTTTGATGGCTGAGGTTTAGGAACTAGCTTGCCAAGCTTTTCTTCTGAGGTGCCTCTTATGGCACCAAACTGAAAGAACTATTGACCAGACGTCTGACTGAGCAAAACATTCAACTTTTCTACATTGGGGCCTAGGAGACAAAGCCTGACCAAGAATTTTAAAGAAACCTATTCCTTCCTCTGTCCAGAATTCAGGACTGAAAAAGTTAGCTTGGGGACACCTGGATACAAGATGTTTAGCTTAAACATTGGCATTCTCAAAGTCAGCACCATCAGTGGGGGCTGAAAACAACTTCTCTCCCTAAGATATGACATTGATGGCTTTTGTTGTTGTTGTTATTTGCCGTCGAGTCAGCCCCAACTCATAGCAACCCCTCCTTGTGTTTCCGAGGCAGTATCACTACGGAAGTAGGATTACCCAACCTTCCTTCCAAGGAGTGGCTGGTGGGTTTGAACCGCCAGCCTTCTGGTTAGCAGTCAAGTGCCTTAGGCACTATGCTACCAGAGCTCCTGACATTGATGGCTAGCATTTATTAATTATTTATCAGAGGTCACGCATTGTTCCAAATATTTTACAGGTATCTCAATTATTCCTTGTAACATTACTGTGAGGTGGCAGTTGCGATGAGGTAGGGAGATAGTATTATTCCTGTTTTACTAATCTGAAAACTGAGGCATGGAGAGATTAAGTCAATTTGCCCAATGTTACATATCAAGTAAATATGAAAGCTGCAATTCAAATCTAGGCTGTCTGAATTCAGATCTTAAGCTTGTAATGACCAGGCTACATGATTTTCTAAACCACAGAAGATGGCATTTCCAGAGGAGCGTGAGCCTATTGCCAAAATCAACATTTGAGTCACACAAGAGCAACAGGCCCCTCTCGAAATTAACAAGAATGCCTGGAGAAGGGGTAGTATATGGAATTTCAGAGAAGTAAAGGCTCCAAATAATAATTTGGGCAAAAATATAAACACCATGCTGTTTGGAAGTCATGGTCTGGTAAGTCCAAAGAACTTGGACTTTATCAACTCATCTACTTCTCTCTAAGTCATAATCAATAAGATTATGCCACAGGTAGATAGGTGGGCATAGATTTAAATTACCAGATGTTTGAATATAAAGGAATACATTAGTATGGTTGCAGCAGAATATCATGGTATATTTTCTTACTGTAAATTAAAAATAAATTCTGGGCTACTTATATATAACAAGTGGATTTTTAAGGAGAAAAAAAACATTATATATTAAGACAGTGAAAGGAAAAATATATTTCTGCAATGGCCTATGTTGTTACTCATTTAACTGTTCCTTTGGGGTTAAGGGTGACTTCCTCTGTGAATGTCTTATTTATGTGATCATAAATGACTAATGGAGCCAATCTGGTCACATATTTCCCAGGGGAATGGGTGGTCCTGGGTGGTTAATTTCATGTGTTATTTCTGCTGATCCTATTTCTCTCTCTCTGCAGTTGAAATATCGAAAAATACTGCATTTCATTTGGAGGTCCCCCCCCCTTTTTTTTTTTGTTTTTGATATTAGGAGGACTAGGCCTGGTTGTATTGAACATTGTTTCTGTTTTTAACTGAACGATAAAAGTAGAGCTTAGAAAATCAAATTACCATGCGGTTCTGCTCCCATCTTTTCCTGGAATGTTAGCCATTCTGAGGGTTCTATCTCAACCCTCAAATATTACTGTGGAGCCATTAGTGATATCCCACAACTACTAAGAGTAATTCTCTGTGCTCTTCCAGTTTCTACACTTGTAAAATATAGGTCAGATCCAGTTCCTCCTCTGATGAAATTCACCAGTGGCTAACCAGCTCACATCAAATAGTATGGGAAGGCCTTACCAAATCTGCCCCTGGCTGTATTTCCAACCTCATTCATAGGCTACTATGTTCTCTTTGCCTTTCTTCGAGCCTCTGCTCTTGCTTTCCTGATTCCTTTTTCCCCAAATGCCATGATGACTGTGCTATCATTTTGAACGTTATTCTCTTATAGAATATTCCTGCAGAATTAAAAATAAATGTTTATCTTCTGCTCACTGAAAATTACGTGTTCCAACTAGAAAAAAAAAAGAAAGAAAAAAACTCATAACAAATCCTTCTTTGAGGCTTTTTTAAAACTTAGAATTATTTAATATATTTTATATT
>NW_006921588.1:17636269-17652870 GCF_000298275.1 Orycteropus afer afer | reverse complement strand
GAAGGTTGGGCAATCCTACTTCTGTAGTGATACTGCCTCGGAAACCCAAGGAGGGGTCGCTATGAGTCAGGTTTGACTCGACGGCACATAACAACAACAAATATATATATACATATATAATTTATATATGTATATAAACCCTTTTCCTGGAATATCACAATTATTATCCATTTACTATGCATTAGATTTAAGGATTTTTATTTTAATGACTTTATAGAGATACTTAATCTCACAGAGCCAGAATACTAATTACTGTATTTTGTGGCAATAGGAAAAACAGCAAATTACTCAAATTTTAATTATGATATTCAGTTTTAAACAAGTGTATAATAATTGACTTTGTGTGGAATAATTGATTTGTCATTTAAGCAGTAATTTTTTATGCAAATGGACTACTTTATATGTGTGAACTAGCTATTATAAAATTAATTACTGAATATAATATCTTGCAGAACTGACTAATAAGAGTTCTTCTAACTGGCTTATCCATTCATGAAAAAGCTGGGTTTTTATGTACATTGATGAGCTTTATTACTAAAAGAAATTAAACCACATTCTGCATGTCTGTAATTATCCTTTTCAATTGTTTTATAAATACGTTTCCTCCAGGCTCTTCATTAATGAATTTTTGCAGTAAACCTAAAAGCTAGATAACCATTTTAAATCTTCCCTTTTGGAAATGTAGAATTTCATTTTGTGGCTAAATATTTGGACACTAGTTACCTTGTGGTAACACTAACTATATTTGCTGGTCTGGATTCCATTGTAAGAGGGATCTTTTTTCCCCCCAATGTTTTTCTTCGGCAGATGGAGAAATCAGAGCAAAAATAAAAGGTAGTGAATGGGAGAGTCATCTAAGCACAGAATTCGGAGAGAGAGGGATCCAGAAGACTCCGAATATTTGTACATGTTAACGTAGCACATGGCTTCAGGACATCATAGTGCAGCTGGGACGGCACTATAGCAACTTCTAGAAATTCTTTATATCCTACTACGAATCTTCTCAGATCTTTTAATTAACTTAGACTGGATATTTGCTCAAAGCTATTTGACATCATTTTTCTCCCAATCACCATGCCTAGCCATACGTTTGCCATTAGGAGAAGCCAAGCAATCATTTTTTCAACAATTATTGAAACCAACAGTGTCTTACAATTGAGTTTCTAATGGCTGATTTTGATTTCCTGGGTGGTGCAAACAGTTAATGTAGTTGGTTCTTAACCAAAAGATTGGTGGTTCAAGTCCATCCAGAGGTTTGTTTGTTAAAGCACTTTCCCTTCTAACTAGGAAAGCTCCATGAGGCAGAAATTTTGGCTGTTGTTTACCAGTCCTATCTCTGACATCTAGAACAATGCTTAACATACAGTAGGCACTCAGTAAATATTTTCTGAACAAACAGATGGTTACAAAGCAGTCTCTTCTATTTTTACTAAGAACTGAAAATGCTGCCACCATTTATCTGTCGGTTCATGGCACTGTGGTGGCTTGTGTGTTGTCATGATGCTGGAAGCTATACCACTGGTATACCGAGTGAAAACAGAATCTCCCCTGGTGGACAGATTTCAGCAGAGCTTCCAGACTATGTTCAGCTACGAAGAAGCACCTAGAGGTCCACTTCTGAAAAAAATGGGCCAGTGAAAACCTATGAATATCAGCGGAAGATTGTCTGAGACAGTGCCAGATGATGAGTCCTTCTGGTTGGAAGGCAATCAAAATAGAACTAGGAAAAAGCTGCCTCCTCAAAGTAGGGTTGACCTTAATGATGAGAATGAAGTAAAGCTTTCAGGACCTACATTTGCTCATGTGGCATGATTCAAAATGAGAAGAAATAACTGTAAACATCCATTAATAATAAGAATGTGAAATATATCTGTGAACCTAGGAAAATTGAAAGTTGTAAAAAAATGAAATGGAATACATTATTATCAATATGCTAGGCACTAGTGAACTGAAATGGACTAATACCAGTCATTTTGAATTGGTAAATCATATGGTCTACCACACCAGTAATGATAAAATGAAGAGGAATGGTGTTTCATTCATCATCAAGAAGAACATTTCAAGAGCTATCCTGAAGTTCAACATTGTCAGTGATAGGATAATATCCATATGCCTACAAGGAACACCAATTAATATGACTATCATTCAAATTATGCACCAACCACTAATGCCAAGGATGAAGAAATTAAATATTTTTACCAATTTCTGCAGTGTGATATTGATCAAACATGCAATCAAGATGCATTAATAATCACTGGTGATTGGTATACAGAAGTTGGAAACAAAGAAAATCAGTGGTGGAAAAATATGGTCTTTGTGATAGCAACGATGCCAGAGATTGCATGTTAGATTTTTTTTCCCCCCCACAGTTATGGAGTTTATTAAGGAAGTAACAGGTTGTATTCAGGATCAGAAATAACTCAGGATACAGTTATTCTATCAGGACAGCATCTTCTCAGCAATGCCTGCAAGCATGCCTCTCTTTCTGGCCTTTGGCCTCTCAGCCCCAAGGAGTCTTTAATTTCTTCATTTTGGCATTACTGATAGATGCATAAATTTGAATGATAGTCATATTAATTGGTCTTCCAGAATGGATGTCAGAAGAGACTCTGAAACTTGCTCTTAAATGGAGAGTGTCTAAAGCAAATCGAAGAAATGATGATATAAAAGAGCTGAACAGAAGATTTCAAAGAGCAGCTTGAGAAGACAAAGTCAATTATTATAAGGAAATGTGCAAAGGCCTGGAGTTAGAAGACAAAAGGGAAGAACATGCTCAGCATTTCTCAAGGTGAAAGAACTGAAGAAAAAATTCGAGCCTTGAGTTGCAATATTGAAGGAGTCTATGGGCAAAATATTGAATGATGCAGGAAGCATCAAAAGAAGATGGAAGGAATACACAGAGTCACTGTACAGAAAAGACTGGTTGATGTTGAACTATTTTAGGAAGTGGCATACAATGAAGAACTAATTATACTGAAGGAAGAAGTCAAAGCTTCACTGAAGGACTTGGCAAAAAACTAGGCTCCAGGAATTGACACACTACCCAATGAGATGTTTCAACAAATGGATGCAGCACTGGAGGCACTTACTTGTCTCTGCCAAGAAATTTGGAAGACAGTTACCTGGCCAACTGACTGGAAGAGATTCATATTTATACCCATTCCAAAAAAGGTGATCTAATAGAATGTGAAAATTATCTAACAAAATCATTGATATCACATGCAAGTAAAAGTTTGCTGAAGGTAATACAGAAATGATTGCAGCAGTATATTGACAGCGAATTTCCAGAAGTGCAAGCTGGATTCAGAAGAGGCTGTGGAATGAGAGATATAATTGCTGTTGTCAGATGGATCTTGGCAGAAAGCAAAGAATACCAGAAATATGTGTTTTATTGACTATGCAAAAGAATTCAACATGTGGATCATAACAAATTATGAATAATGTTGCAAAAATGAGAATTCCAGAGCACTTAATTGTGCTCATGAAGAACGTGTACATAGGAGGCTGTCATTCAAAAAGAACAAGGGCATACTGCATGGTGTAAAATCAGGAAGGGTGTGCTTCAGGGTTGTATCCTTTCACCATATATATTCAATCTGTATGCTGAGGAAATAACCCAGGAAGCTGGACTATATGAAGAAAAACATAGAATATGGATTGAAGGAAGACTCATTAACAACCTGTGATATGCAGACAACACAAACTTGCTTGTTGAAAGTGAAGATGACTTGAAGCACATACTGATGAAGATTAAAGGCTACAGTCTCCAGTATGGATTACTCCTTAACATAAATAAAATGAAAATCCTCACAAATGAACCAATAAACAGCATCATGTTAAATGGAGAAAAGATTGAAGTTGTCAAATATTTCATTTCTCTTGGGTCTACAAACAACACCCATGGAAGCAACAGTCAAGAAATAAGATGACATATTGCAGTGGGCAAATATGCTGCAAAAGATTGCTTTAAAGTGTTGAAGAGCAAAGACATCACTTTGAAGACTAAAGTGCACCTGACCCAAGCCATGGTATATTCAATTGCCTCACATTCAGGTGAAAATTGGACAACGAATAATGAAGACCAAAGAAGAGTTGATGCTTTTTAATTGTGGTGTTGGCAAAGAATATTGAAGGTGCCATAGACTTCCAGAAGAACAAACCGATCTGTCCTGGAAGAAGTGCAGCTAGAATGCTCCTTGGGACAAAGAATAGCCAGACTCATCTCACCTGCTTTGATCATGTCAGAAGGGACATGATTCCCTGGAGAAGAATATCATGCTTGGTACAGTGGAGGTTCAGCAAAAAAGGGGAAGACCCTCAACAAGATGGATTGACACTGTGGCTGCAATGGTGGGCTAAGTGTAGTAAGAATTGTGAGGCTGGCACAGGACTTAGCAGTGCTCGTTCTATTGTACATAGGATTGCTATGAGTCAGATTCAACTCAACAGCACCTAACAACAACAATGACTATTAGTTTTATTAGTAAGCAGATGTAAATACCTATGATTCAAATACTTCCAAAGGCCATAATAGTATGTGCTTGGGCTCCAAGAATGATTTTTACCTTTGGTCACACTCACATGCTCAATCATTCCTTACTCAAACTCCACAGCATGCCAAAATGAGTGGGTTTAAAGCTCATATGGGCCAGCAGGAGCACTCACACTCTGCCACCTATAGTCTTTCAGACCTTATCTCCTATCACTTATGACCACTCCTGTGCCCAACCAACTCTAATTACTTTGACCCAACCACATTGTCCTTATTGTTCTTTGAACTGACCAACAGTTTAGGCATCACTTGAACAGTAACCTTTGGTTATATACATGTAGAGGAAGGAGGTGGTGAAAATTTTTATGACTTGATCAAGGTTGTCACTCCTTGAAAAATTATCACTTGTGAGGGGGGCTATATCTATAGCCTATAAAAAGAGTTTCCAGAAAAAAAAGAACCTGTAGGAAGACATAACTTACCAAAGGAAATACCTGTCAGTTCAAAATTTTCACTTGGCTTTTTGTTAGTTTTCCCTGGAGCCAAAGCAGAAAAACAGACCAAAACCTCAAGAGAATGCCCCATTACCATCATGGAACAGGACATACTGCTAGCCTGGAAGGATTAGAGATTTAAACAGATTAGGAGTAAAGGACACAGGGATAAAGTTCTGAGACTAAGGGTACTCATGACACCATCTTCTATCTTACTCTTCTCTAGCACTGAAGGTCCTAACAGAGAACAGAGAAACTCAACATTTACATTTTCAGCTTCACTTTTAAGAGGAAATTTACAAAAGATTAGATAAAGAGTTGGCAGTGTCAAAGAGTTGCTAAATGCAAAAAAGCAACCACTGCCATAGAGTGGGGTCTGACTCATAGCGACCTCTCCTTGGGTTTCCAAGGCAGTATCACTATGAAAGTAGATTGCCCTATGTTTCTTCCAGGGAGTTTGAACCGCCAGCCTTCTGGTTAGCAGTCAAATGCCTTAGGCACTACTTCCCCAGAGTTCCCAAAGAATTGCTACTCATGCTCTTTTGACATAAGTAGGAAAACCATGTGGGATTGAAACTAGTGAACGTAACTAAGTAGAAAAAAATCCATATATAATCTATGCAAAATTCTACAACCACAATGAATAAATTAATACAGTATGTAAAAACAGTCAAAATATACACTTGGAAAAAAGTATTTTTTTCCAATTTGATAAAGAATATTTTAAATTACAACTGTGTTATATATTCTCAAGGATATTTTTAAAAAAATGAACCCTTTATTAATGCATGAAATTTGGATGATAAGACAGAACAAAGAAAATAAATTTAAGAGAAATTGTGATGTTATTACAGTACTCAAAACTAGAACAACTAGAGCAGAATCGATACTGTGAAAAATCAAATATGTAGAAAAACATGATAAAATTATACTAAAAATAAAGAAACTGGACAAGAAATAGGAGCAAGTAGAGAGAAGATAACTGTTATGAAAATAATACTGGAGATTCAACAGAAGTATAATTTGTGTGCTTAAAGAAGAAAACAGAATAAAGAAAAATATTGAAAAATGTAACAGAACAGAAATGTTGTGAAATTAAGGAAGGCATAGACTTTCATATATAAAATGCAAACTCTGTCCTGGAGATAATTTATGTTGAAGACACCATACAAGACCATAAGAGAATATCTATTGATTGAAAAAAAAAAAAAAAAAAAGTTCTATTTAATAACTGAACAATGGAAGGACAGAATCTCAGTTCAAAAAATAAACGAAACCTACTGCCACTGTGTTCATGAGGTAGGCCACAGTAAGCAAACCCCGGGAGAATCTCAAGGTGGGAGTTTATGTGTGTGGAGTTAGACCTGGTAAGTGAGCAGGGTAGGGGAGACCAGGAAATGAGCAGAGCAATTTGGAACAACTAAGGGAGACAAAATGTGTCTGTCAGTTTGTCGTACTGTGGTGGTTGTGGTTTGAGTGTGCTGTGAGGCTGGCGGCTATGTCACTGATGTTTCAAATACCAGCAGAATTACCCATGGTGGACAGGTTTCAGTGGAGCTTCCAGACTAAGATAGACTCAGAAGAAGGAACAAGCCATCCACTTCTCAAATAATTGGCCAGGGAAACCTTATGAATAGCAATGAAACACTATCTGATATATTACTGGAAAAATGGAGACTAGCCTATATTGTGTGATATAGTGCCGGAAGATGAGGCCCTCAGGTCAGAAGGCACTCAAAATATGACTAGAAAAGAGCTGCCTCCTCAGAGTAGAGTTGACCTTAATGATGTGGATAGATTAAAGGTTTTGTGACCCCTATTTTCTGATGTAGCATGACAAGCAACAGCTGCAAACATCCATTAATAATTGGAACACGGAATTATGAAATATGAATCTAGGAAAACTAGAAGTTGTCAAAAAAAAATGGAATGCATAAAGATTGATATCCTAGGCATTAATGAGCTGAAATGGACTGGTTTTGGCCATTTTGAATCAGACCTTCATATGAACTACTATGCCAGGAATGACAAGTTGAAGAAGAATGATGTGGCATTCATCATCACAAAGAATGAATTGATATCTATCCTGAAGTAAGCAGAGCACTACTGCAGAAGAACAAAATGGGAGGTCTAACACTCCCGGATCTCAAAACCTACTGTACAGCCACAGTGTCAAAACAGCATGGTATTGGTACAATGATAGACAGATAGACCAATGGAACAGAATCGAAAACCCATAAATAGGCCCATCCATCTATGGACAGCTGATCTTTGACAAAGGTCAAAAACCCATTAAACGGAGAAGGAATGTTGTTGTTGTTATGTGCCGTCGAGTCGGCCCAGACTCATAGAGACTCATAACCCCGACTCATAACCCCTCCTTGGGTTTCTGAGGCAGTATCACTATGGAAGTAGATTGCCCCATCTTCCTTCCAAGGAGTGGCTGGTGGGTTTGAACCACCAGCCTTCTGGTTAGCAGTCAAGTGTCTTAGGCACTATGCTACCAGAGCCTTTTTAAAAAATGGTGCTAGCAAACTTAGATATCCACCTGCAGAAAAATGAAACAAGATCCATACCTCACCCCATACACAAAAACAAACTCAAGTTGGATCAAAGACTTAAATGTAAAACCCAAAACTATAAAATTCATCAAAGATAAAATAGGGCAAATCTAAGGGCCCTAATTTATGGCATAAATAGACTATCAAGCATAACCCAGAATGCACAGGAGGTGGAAGAGTAGCTAGATGACTGGAACCTTTTAAAAAATAAATTCTTATGCATATCAAAAGCTTTCATCAAAAGGGTGAAAAGAGAACCTACAGATTGGGAGAAAATATTTGCCTATGACATATCTGACAAAGGACTTATCTCCAAAATCTATAGAAAACTTCAATACCTCAATACCAAAAAGACAAATGATCCAATTACAAAATGGGCAAGGGACATGAACAGACACTTCACTAAAGATGATATGCTGGCGACCAACAAACACACGAGGAATTGCTCGTGACCTTTAGCCATTAGAGAGATGCAAATGAAAACTGATGAGATATCATCTCACCCCAGCAATAATAGCAAAGTTCAACAGGGCAGAAAATAACACATGCTAGTGAAGCCACAGAGAGATTAGAACTCTCATACACTTCTAGTGGGACTGTAAAATGGTACAACCATTGTGGCAAATGGTATGGCATTTCCTTAAAAAATTGAAAATAGAAATACCATTTGAACCAGCAATTCCATTACTAGGAATATATCCTAAAGAGGTGAGAGACAGGACACAAACCGACATATGCACACCCATGTTCATCGCAGCACAATTCACTATAGCAAAGAGATGGAAACAACCTAGATGCCCATCAACAGATGAATGGATAGCCAAACTATAGTACATTCACACAATGGAATACTATGCTACATTAAAGAACAATGAAGGATACATGAATCATCTCATAATGTGGATGAACCTGGAGGACATTATGTTGAGTGAAATAAGTCAATCACAGAAGGACGAATATTGTATGAGCCCATTACTGTAAAAAGAAGAAGAAGAGTTTGCTTAAGGAAGGGAACTCACTTTGTAGGTTACTGGGAATGGGAGAGAAAGGAAAGGGATAATTTTGGGCTTGTTGAGGGCCACACACTGAGGTGGGCAAGGGAAGGGATGGTATGGAAAGAGTCTGTGACCAGTATGATAACATTGGGGAAAGCGAGGACACTGAATTATGCACATAAGATATAGATGACAGAGGCTAATACCAGTATACTCACAATACTGCATTACTATTAGCACCAAACACCAGGCTACAGATAAACAGACAGCTGAGAAGGTCAGATGAGGGTCAGTGAACAGGATTATACTCTAGACCAAGGATAGATTCAGCTAAGGCTAATCTTGCACGGATACCAGTGATACAAAATACTGGCAATCGTTACAGAAACAACAGAAGACAGACATAGAGCAATCCCTCACAGACAGCCAGACACTGTGGGAGAGAAATCCAATGAATCTGCTTATCCAGGACCATAGTACTGGGGAACACTAGACTCAATTGGCACAACAAAATGCATAAAAATCTTGTTCCACAACCTATATTGGTGAGTAGTAACTGGGGTCTTAAAACTTTCAAGCTGCCATCTAAGATGCAGCTCATGGTCTCCTATTGAAGTGAAGAAGATTGAAAATATCAAGGACATTTGAAAACAAGCAACCCTAGGACATGATGGACTTCAAGATCAGAAGAACTAGATGGTGTCCAGCAGCCAATGCCAACCACTCAGGAAGGGATCAAAACTTGAGATCCTGGTTAGAGTGGGAGGAAAAACATAAAACAAAATCCAAAAATGTGGATCATAACAAATTATGGATAACATTGAGAAGAATGGGAAGTCCAGAACACTTACTGGTTGGAGGGAGATTGGTGGGACCCCCAAGCCTATGGCCCTGGGATACCCTTCATCAACTTCTCATAGGCAAGTTCAAGTTGAAGCTGAAGACAATTAAAAGAAGTCCATGAGAGCCAAAATATGACCTTGATTATCTCCCTCCTTAATTTAGAGGCCATCTAAAGAATAGATTTGAAGCACTAACACCAATGACCAAAAACCAGAGGAGTTGTGGGATGACATCAAGAACATCAGCCATGAAGAAAGCAAAAGGCCATTATAAAGATAGGAAAGGAAGGAAAGACCAAAATGGATGTCACAAGAGACTCTGGAACTTGAATGGAGAGTAGATAAAGTAAATAGAATAGATAGGATAAAAGAGCTGAACAGAAGATTTGAAAGAGCAGCTCAAGAACACAAAGTCAATTATAATGAAATATGCAAAGACCTGGAGATAGAAAACCAAAAGGGAAGAACACACTTGGCATTTCTCAAGCCGAAAGAACTGAGGAAAAAATTTAAGCCTCAAATTACAAAGATTCTGTGGGCAATATGTTGAATGATGCAGAAAACATCAAAAGATGGATGGAATACACAGAGTCACTATATACCAAAAAGAAATGGTAAATGATCATACATTTCAGGAGGTGGCATATGATCAAGAACCAATGATACTGAAAGAAGAAGTTGAAACTGCACTAAAGGAATTGGTGAAAAACAAGCCTTCAGGAATTGACCAAATACCCACTGAGACATTTCAACAAAAGATGTCACTCTGGAGGCACTCACTTGGTAATGTGTCTCTTCTTCCAAGAGATTTGGAAGAATGCCACCTGGCCAGCTGACTGGAAGAGATTCATATTGGTACCTATTCCAAAGAAAGGTGATCCCATAAAATGTGGAAATTATACAAAAATATCATTGATATCACACACAAGTAAAATCTTACTGAAGATAATGCAAAACTGATTGCAACAGTATATTGACAGAGAACTTCCAGAAATGCAAGCTGGATTCAGAAGTGGACGTGAAGCAAGGGATATATATCATAGCTGATGTCAGATGGATGTGAAAGCAAAGAATCCCAGAAAAATGTTTACTTGTGTTTTATTGACTATGCAAAAGCATTTGATGTGTGGATCATAACAAATTATGGATAACATTGAGAAGAATGGGAAGTCCAGAACACTTGATTGTGCTCATGAGGAACCAGTACACAGACCAGGTGGCTAAAATTCAAAAAGAGCAACAGGATACTGCATGGTTTAAAATCAGTAAAGGAGTGTGTCTGGGTTGTATCCTTTCACCATACTATTCAATCTCAATGCTGGAACAAATAATCCAAGAAGCTGGACTATATGAAAAAGAACATGGCATCAGTATTGGATGAAGGCTCGTTAACAACATGAGCTATGGAGATGACATAACTTTGTTTGTTGAAAGTGAGAATGGCTTGGAGCATTTACTGATTAAAATTAAAGACTACAGGCTGAAATACGGGTTACAGCTCAATATAAAAAACACAAAAATCCTCACAACTGAGCCAATAAGCAGCATCACAATGAATGGAGGAAAGACAGAAGTTGTCAAAGACTTCATATTACTTGGTTTTACAATCAACACCAATGGAAGCAGCAGTCAAGACATCAAAGGACATATTGCATTGGGCAAATCTGTTGCAAAAGACCTTTATCAAGTACTGAAGAGCAAAGACATCTCCTTGAAGACTAAGATGTGCCTAACCCAAGCCGTGGTATTTTCAATTGCCTCATATACATGTGAGAGCTGGACAATGAATAAGGAAGACCAAAGAAGAGTGGATGCTTTTGAGTTGTGGTGCTGGAAAAGAATGCTAAGAGTACTATGGTCTGCTAAAAAGACTAACAAATCTGTCTTAGAAGAAGTACAGCTGGAATGCTCCTTGGAAGCAAGAATGGCCAGACTTCGTCTCACCTACTTTGGTCATGTTGTCAGAAGGGACCAGTTTCCGGAGAAGGATGTCATGCTTGGCAAAGTGGAGGGTCAATGAAAGAGGGGAAGGCCCTCAACAAGATGGCTTGACATGGTGGCTGCAGTGATGGGCTTAGGTATAGCAGGGATCATAAGGCTGGCACGGGACTGGGCAGTGTTTCGTTCTGTTGTACATAAGATTGCTATGAGTGCGAGATGACTGGACAGCACATAACAACAAAAGCAACTGCCACCGAGTCAATTCCAACTCACAGTAACCCTACAGGACAGAGTAGAACTAACCCATAGGATTTCCAAGGCTGCAAATCTTTATGGAAGCAGAATTTGGGAGCCTGAGGTTAGTCACAGGATGATGTTAAGGCAAAAGATAGTAAAGATAGCCTGGACAGGGAATCGTCAGAATATGTGAACTAGGCAAGTTGCTGGACAGTCTATTTTCTTATATTCATAAAACATGAGTCCTTGCAGAGTTACTATTAGATTAGTTTTTCTGAGATCTTCTCTTGTAGTCTATGAATCTGAACAACAGGGAAAAAATAAAATAAAATAAAACCCTCACTGCCATCAAGTTGATTCTGACTCATAACAACCCTCACCGGATTTCCAAGGCTGTAAATCTTTACAGAAGTAAAGATAGCCCCATCTTCCTTCCATAGAGTGGCTGGTGAGTTTGAACTGCTGACCTTCTGATTAGCAGCTGAATGCCTTATCCACTATGCCACCAGAGCTCCTTATGAATCTGAACAATGTGATGATAAAATAATTAAGGTTACTTTATGTTGCATAAGAACAAAGAAAATAAATTTAAGAGATAGTATGATGCTATTGCAATTGCCTATTATGCATGTGAGAGCTGGGCAATGAATAAGGAAGACTGAAGAGAGTTGATGCTTTTGAGTTGTGGTGTTGGAGAAGAATGCTAAGAGTACCATGGTCTGATAACAGGACTGACTAATCTATCCTGGATTAAGTGCAGCTGGAATACTCATTGGGCATGAGAATGACCAGAATTCATCTTTCCTGCTTTGGTCATATTGTCAGAAGGAACCATTCCCTGGAGAAAGATATCATGCTTGGTAAAGTGGAGGGTCAACAAAGAAGGGGAAGACCTTGAACAAGATGGCTAGACACAGTGACTACAATGATGGGCTTGGGTAGAGCAAGGATGTGAGGCTGATACAAGGTAGGGCAGTGTTTTATTCTGCTGTATGTAGGGTCAGTATGAGTTGGAGATGACTCGACAGCACCTAAAAACAACATGATGCTATTACAGTATTCAAAGCTACTTTAGAAAGAGCATAGAGCAGAACCAATACCGTGAAAGAACAAATATGGAAAGAAAACATGATAAAATAATACTAAAATATTATTGTACCCTCTAAAGAATACTGGTGGCACACTGGTTAAGTGCTCAGCTGCAAAATGTCAGTGGTTCATACCCACAGGGGAAAAAGATGTGACAGTCTGCTTCCATCAAGATTTACTGCCTTGGAGACACTGTTTCTGCAAGTGTATTTGTATGTCTTTCAGAATTCCCAGGTATATAGTAGAGCTGACAAGGGACAAGGTAGTAGTCACTTCTTGGCCACAGCCAGCTACGCAGAGGGAGCAAGTAGTTGAACCTGTGGGCTCAGGACAATAGTTGCAGGGGACACCAAGTTCAGTTGGCATAACATAAGACACAAAAACATTGTTCTACATCCTACTTAGGCAAGTAGCAACTGGGATCTTAAAAGCTTGCAAGCAGCCATCTAGGTGCAACGATAGGTCTCTCCTCATCCAGAGCAAAGAAGAACCAAATATTCATGGAAACAATTAGTCCAAGTGACTGGTACACCATGTAATCCTCAGCCTATACAACTATAAGACCAGAAGAATTGGATGGTGCCTGGCTACCATTGTCAACCACTCCGAGGGGGATCTATGTAGGAGATCCTGGATAGAGTGGGAGAACAACATGCAACAAAACTCAAAATCATTAAAAAAAAAAGGGGGGGGGGCCCGGGTTTGCTGGTCTGATAGAGCCTGATGGAACCCCTGAGACTATGGCCCCTGCTGCCCTTCAGGCTTGGAATTGAATCCACTCCTGTGGCTTCCAGCCAAACAAAATTCAGAAAAAAAAAAAAAAAAAAAGAGAGAGAGAGAGAGATTTACTGCCTTGGAAACCCTATGGGGGCATTTCTACTATGTCCTACAGGGTTGCTATGAGTCAGAATCAACTTGATGGCAGTGGGTTTGGTTTTTGGTTAGTTTGTGTTTCATATCAATATTGGATTAAGTTCACCTCTTTTAAAAGTTATGTTTTCTGTTCCATTTCTCTTTGTAAAAGACCAGTCTACATTAAGATACAACCTGGTAGTTTTTGTTTGTTTTAATGAAGTATTTTACTGAAGAAAGGATTCTACAAGCACCTGGAAAAAAGAAAGGAGGCTACAACATCTGTAAAAAAGAAATATGTCATCTACAAGGAAGGAAATATGTATAATAATCTTGGTAAATTAGATGTCAGTAAAAATGGAGAAGTGTCTACATTTATTTAAGTGGATAGAGTGTGATCCAATAACTTCTACACCCCGTCAAGTTGTCATTTATGAGATTAAGTTTATAAATTAAGCAAAAAACAAAACAAAAAAGCATTGTTAAATATTCAATAATTCGTGAAATATGCAACTGAACCATGTTTCCTGAAAGTGGCTGCATCTTACATTCCAGACAGCTGAAAAATGAACCAATGTAAAGGACTCATGGGGAAGTTATAAAAGAATAGGGGGAAATCTGTTTTGTGTGTGTGAGAGAGAAAGAGAGAGAGAGGGAATGCATTAGAGAGAAGAAAGCCAATAAAAGTGTTATTTTTAAAATGGTTTGCTATCACTATATTTTCAACGGACTTTTGACAAAGAAAGGGGAGAAACGCCTTAAGTTCTTTGTTTATGTCAGAAAGGACCAATAGTAGCTGCTTAAACAATTAATATTTACCTATTGAAGGACTACTAGAACATTTTCTAGGATCACAGTACAAAAAAAAAAAAAAAAAAACTTACCCCGAAAAGTTACTTTAGTTCCCTAAAACCACAGTACCTGATTATGGAATCATAATGTTCAATTCATGAAACATCCCCCGAGTGGCAAATGACTGTTTTTATATCTTGTAGTAAATAGAAAAGAGCAATGAAATGTAGTGTCCCCAGATACCCTGCTGACTTTAAGTTTGTATAAAGTCCTCATTTGCCTTCTCTGGCAGCTGTATTTCTTGCCTGAAAGACATTGCTCCTGTCAGCTTGATTCAGTTTTTTCTTTCCTTCATTGGCGTGTGAGTAGTACAGACCAGTGAGAGAGGGCACAGACTTGAAAGTTCTCAAGTGTGAAATTGATCCCTCAGCCAAACATTGGAAATACTCTCTTTGTGGTTCAGCAAAAGTTCCATTAACTTTTGTTTATTTCCTGGTGCCACAGTAGTTTTTCTTGATTATATCTAGCCCCAGCTGTGGAAGTAATAGAACTGTCTTGTGAATCAATTAGTACATGGGGAACTGTTGTAGTATAAAAAGACATACAAACACCTCAGTTTGAGAGTGTTTATCTCACCTGTACCTTAAATTCTAGTAGCATAGTGCCTAAAGCATTTGACTGCTAACCAGAAGGCTGGCAGTTCAAACCCACCAGCCACTCCTGAGAAGGAAGATTGGGCAATCTACTTCCATAGAGATATGGCCTCAGAAAGCCAAGGTGGAGTTTCTATGAATCAGATCCGACTCAACAGCAGTGAGTTTGTTTTGTTTTGTTTTGTTTTATTGCAGATTAGCTTGATTTTTACAAACATTTAGAAGTTTGGCTTCAAAACTAATGAACCAAGATTTTGTTGCCATCTTTTTCTGCCACAAAACTTATCTTCACGTGGAATGGTGTAAGAAAAGGGACTCCTTTTTGGTTTGTTTACAACAAAGGGCTTTTGGTACATTTGTGCAATCATTTTTTAATCCACTTCTCCCCTTGGAATAGTTGATTTTCAATATTCAGAACTATTATCATTATCTTTATGTGTTTCTGACGTGGAATAAATTATCTTTGGTAGGCAAATCATCTGAGAAGGTGTGTAACACAGTTCTTGTACAGAGTTTATGAGTTTCTTTCTTTGATTTTTAGAGATTTTTTTAACATAAAATATTTTCTCATCTTTTTGCCAAATACAGCGCTTAATACATCTACTTTCTCTCTTTAAAATAGATTTCTTAATGTCAAGAAATCACAAACCCAATAGAGTATTTCACATATCACAAAAGGGATTTCTGTTTAAGAGCAACTCATTATTGGACAAAGAGAACCTAACTCTTTCCCAAGCAGTCATGATTTTCAATAAGTCCCATACAAGCAGTGAAGTATAATATAAATGTTAATGTATCAGGAGAGATGAAACCTTAGTCAGGGGAAATTAAGTATATACATCAGTTATGATTAATAGTGTTCACCTGCCCTTTCTGGGGTATGGTCCATTTCCCGTATTCAGCATGACCCTATGATTATAAGATTCTAAGCTCCTATGTATCCACATAACTGTGTAGGGTGATATATAACACCTAGCCCACTAGAAGCCTTCATTAAATATTAAACAATCATAATGCTCATGCTGCCTCACTTTCAAAGTAAATACTGCCTCATTTCAAAAGGTCTTAATTTTTCATCTGTGTAAGGGACAATGCACTGAATTTATAGGGATCTTTTTATATGATTTACTTTATGGCACTAGTTTTTAAAAGGGCTACCTTCTCGGGTTTTCAGCCTCACATCAGAGCAGCTCAGCTCTACCAGAAAATTATACAGGTGGGGCTCTCAAGATAGTGGGTGTATCCAAGTGCAGGTGATGATGCAATTGCTTCCTCTTATTTTCTCCTGAGATTAACATCTGCTGTTAGAAGGGTAGAAGCACCTGGCCCTCTTTCTTTCTTCCTTCTATGATATCTAGCATTAAAAAATTCAAAAGAGAGATTTCACTCTATTGAAATAAATTATCATGCTAGATTTCAAATGACACTAAGCCAACTTTCAGAACTCTTCGGTGGATCAGGCATACATTTTACCATAGAGATATTAAACTTCTTTTTTCTTATAACGCATATCTGTATAGGTAATACTACCCATATACAATTCTTGGTGTTACAATTTTATTATGTTGAGGAATGTCCCTTCTATTCCTATTTTGCTGAGAGTTTTGATCAGAAATGGGTGTTGGATTTTATCAAATGCCTTTTCTGCATCAA
>NW_006921588.1:17623935-17631394 GCF_000298275.1 Orycteropus afer afer | reverse complement strand
GCCTCGGTGTTACAATTTTAATAGCACACTCTCTTGCTTCATAGGAAAGCATATCATAACCCAAGTGAGTTGTCAACCCAGTACCACCACCGCTCCCTTCTGAGCTGGAGATTTGTTTGTCATTTGATTTCTTGATTGCTGTTTCCTTGGGCACTGATTGTGGATCACAGTAGTACAAAATCCTTGACAAGTTTAATCTTCTGTTCATTTATCATGATGTTGCTTATTGGTCTAGTTGTGAGGATTTTTGTCTTTATGTTGCAATCCATAATTCAGTAATATATGTTGAAGACTGTAGTCTTTGGTCTTTATGAGTAAGTGTTTCAAGTCTTCTAGGTAATGTATAAAACTATATCTCCTGAAAATATTTAAAGATACTGATAAAAGCCAAGAATACAATAGGTTTCTACTTTCTGTCTTGAAAATTCTGTTTGTGCCTATGCAGCTAGAGAACAACAGGATTGTTATTATTTAATAAGATAAAAATTTTATATGATTCTTTGGTGGCGTAGTGCCTAAGGCATTTGACTGCTAAGCAGAAGGATAGAGGTTCAAATTTACCAGTCACTCCTCAGAAGGAAGATTGAGTAATCTACTTCTGTAGAGATACCACCTCAGAAAACCAAGGAGGGGTCACTATGAATCAGATCTGACTTGATCGTAGTGAGTTTGGTTTTGGTAACAAGCACTATTTAGTGCTTACCTAATATGTCCTGGGAAATTCTAATTCTCTCCTCTTAGAATCTTTGTCAATAAACTTAATAATACTATGACTATTGAGAGCAAAGATCTGTGATTTTTTACTTGCCGGTTTTGTTTTGCCTTTTGCCTCCACATGCCTTCCTCTGATACTCTCTTTTCCTTGCTACGTCTCAGTTCTCTTTATATTCCATCCTTGGTCCTTCTTTCCTTTCTTCATTTCTTTCTTTCCTGACTTCAATTTCTTTCTCTCCTTCCTCTGCTTTGTTTTAATTATTTCTTCACTACCTTTAAAGGTGTATCACAAGTATATCCATCATCCCTTCTCGGAACATGCAGTCAACCCAACAGAAGACACAACAAACATTTTCCGCAGTGCTCAGGGCCAGAGTTGGTGCATTTGCATCTCTTGGGTCAGCCTGGTTACTTTGTGTAGCAGATACTTTTTGTATTTAGTGCTGCCTAACACTTGTGCTCTGGTTATAGCATTGGGCTGCTAACTGAAAGGTCAGAGATTGGAACCCACCAGCTGCTTGGCAGGAGAAAGATGAGGCAGTGTGCTTCTGTAAAGATTCACAGGCTTAGAAACCCTATGGGGCAGTTCTACTCTGTCGTATAGGGTCACTATGAGGTAGAATTGACTCAATGGCAGTGGGTTTTGATTAACTCTGGGACACATTTTATTTCAGGAGAAGCCCCTGTTCCCTGCCATGAATGTGATGAGCATATGAACTAGACTCGGCCAATTGGCAGCACCTTCAGGGATTTTAGACTTTTGAAGGGGTCATACACCAACACTGTGAGAGTTGAATTCTCCCAAAATAATGGAGAGGAGGCACAGAGCACTAAAGTGTCCATAAAGGGCTCACAATTGGCATCTTACATAGACTATGCCCGTAATTTGATTCTGGCAATGTTCTCTTTCCAGAGCTTAGTTTTGTTAGTCTTTCTATAGACTCAATGAACTGCCTGAGATCTTCCAGTGCTTTGGTCCTGTTCTGGTTCTCTTTTCTGCCCACTTAACCAGTATAATTTCTGTTGTTAGGAAGCAGTAACCTTGTCTGGCTAACACATTTTAAGAATAATCTGTCATTTCATGTGTGTTTTGGTTCGGTAGCTGAATGATGTGGGAGGAGGGCCAGTACTATGTTTGCTGTTTGGAAAGCCCTCTGTAACTCCTGGTACCCTGATACAGAGACTATGGCTGCTTAATAAATGGTGGCTGTTAGACTGGGAGAAAAATGTGGAATAAAACTCAAAGTCATAAAAAAGACCAGACTTACTGTTCTGATAGAGACTGATTAAACCCCCATGGCTATGGCCCTTAGTCACTCTTAGCGAACTGAAATAGAACTGACTTCCATGACTCAACTTTCAGCTAAACTATAGAAAGTCCTATGAGATGAACAATCACACCAGGGAGGTATTCACTCTTTAGAACAATCAACCATAAGAGATCAAAAGGGCAGCATTTTGGTAGGGAGAAAGCTCATAAGGCAGGGATGCATAGGAAAGAAGGCCACAGGCAAAAGGCAACACAGTGAGAAGTGGCAAGGGAGCTGTTATATTGTGGGGATTGAAAACAATGTCACAAAACAAAATGTGTATGAACTGTCGAATGGAAAATGAATTGGCTCTATAAAGTTTCAACCAAATCACAATAAAAAGTTTAACAACAACAACAAAAATTAGAGTACCACTGCTAAAAATGAATTAATGAATTAATTAATTAATTAATAGTGGTTGTTGTGTGCCATCAAGTTGATTCCAACTCATAGCAACCTTATGGGACAGAGTAGAACTGCCCCATTGGGTTTCCTAGTGTGTAATTCCTATGGAAGCAGATGGTCAGGTTTTTTCTTCTAAAGAAGGACTGGTGGTTTCAAACTGCTGACCTTTCCAGTTAGCAGCTGAGCACTTAAAAAAAAGGAACTAGACACAGTCTAACAACCACCATTTATTAAGCAGCCATAGTCTCTTTATCAAGGTATCAGGAATTACAGAGGGCTTTCCAAACAGCAAATACAGTTACTGATGCTCCTCCCACATCATTCAGCTACAAAAAAGCACAACACACATAAAATGACAGATTATTCTTAAAGTGTGTTAGCCAGACAATGTTCTTGCTTCCTAACAACAGAAATTATACTGGTTGAGTGGGCAGAAAAGAGAACTGGTGCAACCAAAAAAGCAACCATTGCACTACCAGGGCTGCTTTAAAAAATGGTAGCAGTTTGATAATATCCATTACCAAACTTGAAACCTTGACAGTGGCTTGTGCTGAAAGGTCATTCTTAAGACCATGCAGCAGTTTGCTCCGTGAAGTACTGCAGGTTACTCTTTGTGCTTGTGAAATGAAAAGTCAGTCTCCAAAAAAGCTGAGAAGGATGTCAAAGAAAAAATGAGTGAATATATGTGAAGCATTTACAACTTCTTGAAAGAAAAGATATAGAAATGATAGGTTTTTGTGCTATTAGTAATTAACCAAAATTTAGAATTATTCCTCTTATTATGAAATTAGTAAATTTCCAGACCATAAAAATATTAACATTCAGAAAGACATAACAAAGACATAATTTGTAATCTGTGTTACACAAGTCCATAAACAAGTTATTCTATTGCAATTTTCTAGTAGTATTGCTGAGACCATGAACAGAAGCAGTGAGAGTGACATGAAAATTAGGAAAAGACTACAGAATTACTAAGTAAGAGTAACAAGCAAATTTGGTGACTATTTGGATGTGAATTAAGAATGTACCCTTACTAAAGCTATGTTGTCAGTTCCCCTAATCTTAACAGCAGAAGCGAAAGGAAGCTGCTTTGCCATCTCTAAAATCCACTGTCTTAGCAAAATTCCTGAATAATGAAGATGGAGGAACAAAATCAGTGGTTAAACTCACATTCTTGCCTAACTTGTTCTTACTTCTCAAGGTTCTATCAAGAAATTCTCATCTTTTTTTCATAAGAAAGTAATAAAAATAAGTTAATATTAAGATGTCAGAAAGTGGTTTCAGAGAATATAGATGTATTATCTGCATCTAAAATCTAAGAGGGGTGGGTTCTGAATATCTACATTTTAATAAGCCTCCCAGATTATTTTATGCATAGTAAATTTTGATAGCCACTATGATAGAGAGAGGGGGAGCTCTGGTAGCATAGTGCCTAAGGCACTTGACTGCTAACCAGAAGGCTGGCAGTTCAAATCCACCAGCCACTCCTCGGAAGGAAGATGGGGCAATCTACTTCCATAGTGATACTGCCTCAGAAACCCAAGGAGGGGTCACTATGAGTCAGGTCTGACTCGATGGCACATAACAACAACAACATGATAGAGAGGAGAATAGGAGACGAGAATACAAAGAAAGAAGGAAGGAAGGAAGGCAAGGAAGCAGGGAGGGAGGGATGGGAGGGAAGGGGGAAAAAGGGGAAGGAGATGGAAGAATTAGATCTGCTCACAGGACAAATAAGTAAATGGATAATGCTAGAATTTAGATATTCATCAGGAGGCCAATATATTCCTGCCAGGATTCCTTAAATCCCACTCCTTGGGTGAAGCCCTACTTTAACTATACATAAATTCTCTTTCTAAGAGAACTCAGAAGATAAACGGAATCTTACAGATTTTTCCAACTATCATTAGAGCTAGAAATAGGACTTCAGCCCTTCTATAAGCTTTTACTGCCTTTGTAAAATGCAACTGTAAATTATTTTGTAATGTTATAAACATAATTGATTTTAAAAAGAAATTTGCAATAAAGCTCATTGAGGAGTCTTCTGCTCTAAGTTTTATGTTATAACTTTGGAAACTTATTAAAAAAAAAAAGAACTAAGAAATGTAAAACTTGATTGAATCTTATAAACCAGTAGATGATCTAAAATAAAATTTCACACCACAAAACAATTACCCCCTGTGGTAGTTATGTTTGTGTGTTAACTTGGCTGGGCCTGGTTGAGTGGCTGGGCAGCTGGTGGTAGTTATTGTCCATGATGAGACTGCCAATCAACTCCATGGTGGGATCCACCATAAGCAGCTGAGTAACTGCCTTTGAGATGTGGTCTGCTTCCTGTATATAAGGAGACGCTTTGAGAATGGTCTCTAGCCTTTGGCACACTTGGACCCCACATGTAGCCACATCATTGCTCAGTAGCCTGCTATGTTCTACTGACCTTGGGAACTTACAGTGGACTTACATTAATGTCCTGCCGTGTGGATTGGTAACATCGGGAGTGTGCCTTTTTACTTGTCAATCTTGGGGCTTCTCAGCCTCAGCAACCAACAGCTGTCTGAGTGAAGAAATGTCTCTAGCTCCAGTGGGCTGGGAGCAGGAGGCAGAGCTGGACCCCAAGGCTGAGGGGCTTTCACCCAGCCCTTAGAGCCTGGCACTTTGAACTTGGACTTAAAGCCTCCAAATTGTAAGAATAATCTCCTGTTTATTAAGGCCATCCCATTTGTGGTATATTTCTTGTCAGAGCATCACTAGGTAACCAGAACACCCCCAATGATTTAAAGGGAAAATTTAGAAGTCTGATTATTTCGTTTTTAGCTCTATGGGGGGAAAGAACTCAATATACGAGACTGACAGTGTTTAAAATAGGAAATGTGTTCAATATCTGCTTAACATCAATTGGAAGGAGCTCCCGTTGAAACTATTATATATATTTATATATATATCTTCTAGATTGAGCAATCTACTTCCGTAGTGATACCGTCTCAGAAACCCAAGGAGGCGTCGCTATGAGTCAGTTCCAACTTGAGGGCACATAACAACAAAAACAAGATTGCTTCATATTATCAAGGAACTCCATTTTCATTATATAGAACTACTTATTTAAAGTGCTGAACAACTTTGCAAGGGGATTGGGCTGAAGTTGAAATATAAGAAATTCAATAAACATAAAAACTTGCCTTACTTTCCTTTGCTATTGTCATAGAGTAATGCTAGATGATTTTAGGTTAATAGAGCAAAGGATTTTTTATAAATTATTGGACCTGAAACATATTCTAAAGTCATATAAATAAGATTTGAGAACTTTAAGAAATAGAAAAATATTCACATTTACAGTTTCGTCTAATGTGAAAGTATTAGAAAAAAATTAGACTTATGATTTTAAAACAATTAAGCCCTTATTGAGCATAAGATGAGCTTGGAAAGGAAAATTTACTTCAAGAGTAATAGTTAATTTTCTGTAAGGTTAATATGAGTATCCATATCTAACTACTTCCTTCCAGTTGACCAGTGAACAGGAAAATAGAATATAAAAATGTGGAAAAGCAACATCAAGTAGAAATTAGTAGAATATATATATATATATATAATATTATGTGTGTGTATTCATACTCTACAGGGTGAAGGGAATAAAAGATTATGACCCAAAAACTCTATGCTGTCAAGTTTTGTTTATGAACAAAGATAACTGAAAGTTATTTTCATTTATGGAAAGATCCAGAAAATGATACTCATGTACTTTCCTGGGTTGGAGAGAGTCTCTCAAATAATTAACTTGTTAGAGGAAGTTTAAGTAGAAGGCACAAGAACTGATAAGCAGTCATTTTATATATATATATATATATATATATATATATATATATATATATATCAATGATATTAGTTTTGTATTGTTCCTATAACATATTATTGCAAACTTAGTGGTATAAAACAATTCAAATTTATCATCTCACAGATCTGTAGGTTACAAGTCTGACACAGGGGACTTCTGATAATATGGTGGAGTAGGCAGACAAACTACACAGACCCTCTTCAACAAAGAAAAGGGGAACCAATTGACACAGATACAGAAGATAATCCTGGAGCCCTGAGCTTTGAAAGGAAGGATATAGAACTGGACTAAACTCCAACTAGTAGAAGAACCTGCATGAAAACACTGAAAAGGAGACATATGGAGCTGCTGCGTGTAAGCAGTCCTGACGTCACAGACAGCTTGGATATTGCCAAGAGGTATAAGGACCTAAGAATTAACCCAAAAATTGTCCTGCTAGCCAGGGGCTGCATGGAGGACTTCACTAGTGGCTGTTGAATAAAATGGGAAGCAGCAAAAACAAAGGTAGGCTGAGCTGTGGACTTTCCCTGTTGGGAAGGTGCAGCCATTTTGAAAATTTACAAGTTGTTTGACCATTTTGAATATTTAAAGCAACAGCATTCTCTCAGATTCCAGGGTTCTAAGAAAAGGCTGCACTTGCCGGGGACTGCAAGGACATTCCAGACACAAACAACTGGAAAGTTAACAGAGATTTAAATACAACAACATCACAATGTTGTGGAGACAACAGACCAACAGCAGCACAATATGCATTCTTTTCCAGTGCACATGAAACATTCTCCAAGACAGACAATATATTAGGCCATAAAGCAAGCCTTACTAAATTTAAAAACATTGAGATACTGCAAAGCATCTTCTCAGATCACAATGCTATAAAATTAGAAATCAGCAATAAGAAGAACAAGAGAAAAAGAACAAATGCATGGAAGCCAAATAACACCCTCTTTAAGAACGACTGGATAATAGAAGAAATAAAAAATGAAATTCAAACATTCCTTGAATCAAATGAGAATGAAAACACAACATACCAATTTCTTTGGACACTGCAAAAGCAGTGATCAGAGAGACCAATTTATAGCAATAAATGCACACATCAAAAAAGAAAAAAGAGCCAAAATCAACACCTTAAGCCAACATATCTGTGTTAGACTGGGTTCTCTAGAGAAACAAAACCAGCAAAGCTTATATATATATATATATA
>NW_006921588.1:17573601-17598293 GCF_000298275.1 Orycteropus afer afer | reverse complement strand
CTGCATTGTAAATTTTGGTCAATGGCATGAGACAAAGTATATGTGAACTGCTGTATGAAAAGTGAATTTACTCTGTAAATCTTCACCCAAATCCTAATAAAAAATAAAAAATAAAATAAAATAAAAATAAATAAAAGGATGAGAAAAGTATACCATGCCAACACTACTCAAATGAGAGCTGAAACGACTATAGTGAAATTAGAAAATGTAGCCTTCAAATCAATAGGGAATTATATAATGATAAAGGGTACAATTTAACAATAAGACACACCATTCCTAAATGTGTTTGCGCCTAACAACAAAACATCAAATTACACAAAGCTAAAACTAATTGAACTGAAAGGAGAAATAGAGAAATGTGCAATCAACTGTGAAGACTTCTACACTGGTCTGTCAGTAATCAGTAGGACAAGTAGACATAAAACCCATAAGGATATAGAAGATCTAAGCAACATTATCAACCTCTTCCTCATTATCAACTTACATAACCTAATTGATATTTGTAGAGTATTCCACACAACAATATCAGAATACATATTTTTCTCAAGAACTCATGGTACATTCCCTAAGATATACTGTATTCTAATGAATATGGAAAATGTTAACAAGCTTCAAATAATTTATATCTTATGATATGTTCTCAAACCATAATAGACATAAACTAGAAATCAATAATAGAAAGGCATTTGAAAATTCTTTTAATATTTGGGAATTAAACAAATCTATGAGACAAAAAGTCACAAGGGAAATTATAAAATATTTTAATTGAATGAAAATGAAAACACATCATATCAAACTTTTTAGAATATTTGTTCTTGATTAGTACTTACAAAGAAATTTATACATCAAATGCATCTATTAGGAAAGAAGAAAGGTCTTAAATCTATTATCTAGAATTTGACCTTAAGAAAGTAGGAAAAGACAAGTAAATTAAACCCAACACAAACAGGAAAGGTAGTTATAAAATAAGAGAAGAAAACAGTTTAATCAAAAACCAAAAAGAAAACAACAGAAATAACACAGTTTAAAAAAAAAAAAAAAGATTAATGAGACTGATACTGTAGCTAGACTGATCAAGAAAAAAGAGAGAAAAGAACAATTACCAATATCTGGGGGGAAAAAGAGAAGGAATAGGCCTGCAGAACCTACAGATGTTGGAAGAGCAATAATGGAATATTGCTATAAATTTATGCCTGTAAATTTAACAATTTTTTTTTAAAAAAATAGACAAATTCTTTTAAATACATGAACTACCAAAGCATACTGAAGAAGAAATAGGTAAGCTGAACAATCTTTAAGAACCTAATGCCATTGAATCAATTTTTACTCAGAGTAACTCTTTAGAACAGAGTAGAATGCCTCCCATAGGGTTGCCAAGGCTGTAAATGTTTATGAGAGCAGACTGCCTCAGCTCTCTCCAGCAGAGCAGCTGGTGAGTTCAAACGGCTGACCTTAGAGTTAGCAGCTGAATGCTTTAACCATTATGCAACCAGATCTCCCTTGAACAATCTAGTGTCTATTAAACAAATTGAATTTATACTTTACAACCTTCCAATAAAGAAAACTCCAGATCTAAATGACATCCATTGAGAATTCTATTATGTATTAAGGAAGAAATTATATGCAAGTTCCACAAAAAGTTTTCCAAAGAATACAAAAATGAAGGGACATTTCCTAACATGTTTTATGAGGCCAATATAATTCTGATAGAGACAGCACAAAAAAATGAAGAGGTCAATCAATAGCCTTAATGAACATATAAACAAAACTCCTCAACAAAATACTGACAAATCAAATCCAGCAATACGAGTTGTGTTGTTGTTATGTGCCATCGTGTCATCTCTGACTCATAGTGACCTTATACACAGCAGAATGAAACACTGCCTGGTCCTGCACCAGCTCAGTGATCACTGCTATAATTGAGCCCATCACCACAGCCACTGTGTCAATCCATTTCGTTGAGGGCCTTCCTCTCTTTCATGAACCCTCCACCTTACCAAGCATGACATCCTTCTCCAGGGAATGGTCTCTTCTGACAACATGACCAAAATAGATGAGATGAAGACTGGCCATTCTCGCCTCCAAGAAGCATTCCAGCTGCACTTCCTCCAGGACAGATTTGTTAGTTTTTTTTTTAGCAGTCCCTGGTATCTCAGCATTCTTCTCCAGCACCATATCTCAAAAGCATCAATTCTTCTTCAGTCTTCTTTATTCATTGTCCATGAATGGCTTGTGTCAGGTGCCCCTTAGTTCTTAGAGGGACATCTTGGCTCCTCAGCACTTGCAAGAGGTCCTTTGCAGCAGACTTGCCCAGTGCTATATGTCGTCTGATGTCCTGACTGCTGCTTCCATTGGTGTCAACTGCAGAACCAAGTAATGTGAATTCTTTGACAAACTCAATCTTTTCTCCTTTTATCGTGATGCTGCTTATAGGTCCAGTTGTGAGGATATTTGTTTTCTTGATATTGAAATGTAATTCATACTGCAGACTGTATTTTTCAATCTTCATCAGTAAGTGCTTGAAGTCATCCTCACTTTCAGCAAGCAAAGTTTTGTCATCAGCATATAGCAGGTTGTTAATGATTCTTCCTCCAATCTTGATGCCATGTTCTTCATATAGTCCAGGTTCTCGGTTTATTTGCTCAGCATATAGATTGAATAAGTATGGTGAAATGATACAACCCTGACACACTCCCTTCTTGATTTTAAACCATGCAGTGTCCCCTTGTTTTGTTCAAATGAAAGCCTCCTGGTCTATGTACAGGTTCCTCATGAGTACAATTTAGTGTTCTGGAATTCCCATTCTTCTCAATATTATCTACAACTTGTTATGATCCACACAATCAAACGCTTTTGCATAGTCAATAAAACACATGTAAGCATCTTTCTGGTATTCTTTGCTTTGAGCCAAGATCCATCTGATATCAGCAATGATATCCTTCATTCCACATCCTCTTCTGAATCCAGCTTGCATCCTGGAAGTTCTCTGTCAATATACTGCTGCAACCGTTTTGGAATTATTTTCAGTAAGATCTTACTTGTGTGCGATATTAATGATATTGTTCAACAATTTCCACATTCGTGGAATCACGTTTCTTTGGAATGGCTATAAATATGGATCTCTTCTAGGCAGTTGGCCAGGTAGCTGTCTTCCAAATCTCTTGGCATAACCAAGTGGGTGCCTGCAGTGGGGCATCTGTTTGTTGAAACATCTCAATGGGTATTCCATCAGTTCCTGGAGCCTTGTTCTTAGCCAATTCCGTCAGTCCAGATTCAACTTCATCCTTCAGTACCTTTGGTTCTTGATTATATACTACCTCGTGAAATGGATGAAAATTGACCAGTGACTCTGTGTATTCCTTCCATCTTCTTTTGATGCATCCTGCATCATTCAATATTTTGCCCATAGAATCTTTCAATATTGGAACTTGAGGCTTAATTTTTTTTTCCTCAGTTCTTTCAGCTAGAGAAATGTCGAGCCTGTTCTTTCTTTTTGGTTTTCTAACTCCAGGTCTTTGTACATTTCATAATAGTAATTAACTTTGTCTTCTTGAGCTGCTTTTTGAAATCTTCTATTTAGCTCTTTTATTGTCATTTCTTCCATTTGCTTTAGCTGGTCTCCATTCAAGGGCAAGTTTCAGAGTCTCTTCTGACATCCAATTTTGTCTTTTCTTCTTTTCTAATCCTTTTAATGACCTCTTGCTTTCTTCATGGATGATGTTCTTGATGTCATCCCACAATTCTGATTTTCAGTCATTGGTGTTCGGTGCATCAAATCTATTCTGTAGATGGTCTCTAAATTCAGGAGGGATATATTCAAGATCATATTTTGGCTCTTGTGGACTTGTTTGAATTGTCCTCAACTTCAAGTTGAACTTGCATATGAGCAGTGGATGGTCTGTTCCACAATCAGCTCCTTGCCTGGCTTTGGGTGAAAATATTGAACTTTTCTGTCACCTCTTTCCAAAGATGTAGTCAGTCTGATTCCTGTGTATTCCATCTGGTGAAGTCCATGTGTATAGCCATAGTTTGTGGTGTTGAAACAATATATTTGCAATGAGTAAGTCACTGGTCTTGCAAGAGTCTATCATGTGATCTCCAGCATTATTTCTGCCACTGTTCTGGTTACCTAGTGCCACTCTGACAGAAATATACCACAAATGGGATGGCCTCAACAAACAGGATTTTAGTCTCTTAGTTTGGAGGCTTTAAGTCCAAGTTCAAAGTGCCAGGCTTTAGAGGCTGGGTGAAAGCCCCTCAACTTTGGGGTCTAGCTTTGCCTCCTGCTCCTGGCACACTGGAGCTAGAGGCATTTCTTCACTCAGACAGCTGCTGACTGCTGATGCTGAGAAGCCCCAAGGTTGACAAGGAAAAAGTCACAGTCCCGATATTACCAAACCACACTGCAGGCCACTAACGTAAGTCCATTGTAAGTCCCAAGGTCGGTAGAACATAACAGGCTGCTGAGCAACAACACGGCTACATGCAGGGTCCAAGTGTGCCATAGGCTAGAGACCATTCCCAAGGCTTCTCCTTATATACAGGAAGCAGACCACATCCCAAAGGCAGCTACTCAGCTGCTTGTGGTAGATTCCACCATGGAGATGATTGCCAGTCTCCTCATGGGGAATAACCACCACCAGCTGCCCAGCCACTCAACCAGGCCTAGCCAAGTTGACACACAAACATAACTATCACAGTTACCAAGGACAAATTTTCCAACTACTAATGATACTTCTTTGTTTCCAACTTTTGCATTCCAGTCACCAGTGATAATTAACATATCTTGATTGCACATTCAGTCAATTTCAGACTGCAGAAGTTGATAAAAATCTTCCATTTCAAAATCTTTGGTTTTGGTGGTTGGCTCATAAATTTGAATAATACTAGTATTACCTGGTCTTCCTCGTAGGTGTATGGATATTATCCTATCACTGATGGCACTGTACTTCAGGACAGATCTTGAAACATTCTTTGTGATGATGAATGTCATGCCATTCCTCTTCAAATTGTCACTCCCAGAATAGTAGATCATATGGCTGTCTGATTCAAAATGGCCAAAACCAGTCCACTTCTCACTAATGCCCAGGACGTCAATTTTTATGTATTCCATTTCATTTTGACAACTTCCAATTTTCCTAGATTCAAACTTTGTACATTCCATGTTCCAATTATTATGGATGTGTGTCACTGTGTCTTCTCAATTTGAGTCATGCCACATCAGCAAATGGAGGTCTCAAAAGCTTTACGTTATCCATATCAGTAAGGTTGGTTCTACTCTGATGATGCAGAACTTTCCCAGTTGTATTTTGAGAGCCTTCTGATCTAAGGGGTTAGTCCTGCACTCTATTGGATAATGTTTCTGGGCTATTCATAAAGTTGCACAGTAGTGTATCAGACAGTGTTTCTCTGCTATTCATAAGGTTTTCCCTGGCCAATTCTTTGAGAAGTAAATGGTCTCTTCTTTCTTCCTAGTCTGTCTCAGTCTGTAAGCTACATTGAAACCTGTGCACCATGTGCAACCCTACTGGCATTAGAGACACCAGTGGCACAGTCTCAAGCCTCACAGCCACATGCAAGCCATCACAGTATCACAAACTGACAGACAAGTTTATCTCCCTTAGCTGTTCCAAACATTTCCACCCTCCCCTTACCTGGATCCCTGGCACTGCTCTGCTGTGTCATCCCCTCTGGCTTCGCTTTCCCCTGCTTTCCTGAATCTTGGGGGTGGGGCCTGGGTCCCTTTTCTTACCTGGATCCCTGGCTGCTGCTCTGTTCTGTCATCCCCTCTGGTTTCTCTTTCTCCTGCTTTCAATATATAGAAAGAATAATATATCAGAACCAAATGAATTTATACCAGGAATGACAAGCTGATCAAACATCTGAAAATGAATATAAAGTCTGTTTTACTCTGGGTTCTCTAGAAGAAAAGAACCAATGACATGGATACATACACACACACATACACACACACACACACACATATTCATGGAGAAAGAGAGATTTCATTCAAGGAAATGGCATGCAATTGTGGAGGCTGACAAGTCCTAAGTCCATGGGTTAGGCACCAGGCTGGAGGCCTTTCCTGACTCATGCAGTTGCAGGGGATGATTAACTCAAAAATCAGAAGGTCAGACAGCAGGCTGCTTATTCACAGGACAATGAGAACTGGTGAATCCCAAAATCTGCTTCACATTCCAAGAACACAAAGTCAGATGGTGATGTGTTGGACACAGAATTTGGAGCAAAAGGAAGCCTTGATGGAACATCCATTTACATATTGGAGGCAGGTCACACCCCCAGGGAAACTCCACTTTCAACTGCTTGGCTGCTCACATCAGATCTCATCATGGAGCTGATTACATTATATCAGATCTCAGAATGAAAATGTTATATCAGATCTTGTCATGGAAGTGATTACATTATGGAAAAGCAATCAGTCCAATGTCTGCTAAACTACTGGGAATATAGGCAAAGCTATAGTGACAGAAAAAATAGTCAGTGGTTGACAGTGGTTGTGGCTGTGGCTGGGTAAAGGATATGACTACAAAGGTACCTGATAGAATCTTTGCAAAGGAGAGTTGTTTTTCTGAACTCATTGATAGTGGCAATTAAATGACTACATGCATTTGTAAGAACTCAAAGATCTATGCATTATAAAAGGTAAATGCTGCTGTTTGCAATTTACCTCAACAAATCTAACTTTAAAACAATTTTCTCCCTATACTAAAATGAAATAAGTAAAGAACAAATTTATTTCCTAAAATATTTATTAAATATTTGCTATGTGAGAAACACTATTTGAGGACTGCTATTTATATATATTCTTTTTATTTTCATTGTCTTTTAAATATAATCTGAGCTGTTTGTGACATGATTTTTTTTTCATTGTATGTTCTCATTTTCATAAAATACTACCTTTAAGGTTCACTTTCACGCCTAACTTTATTTAAGAAAGTTTTTGTATTTTCTCTTATTCTAAATTCTCTTTAATCTCATGACAAATGTCATTTACCTATATAGAAAGAAATGTAATAGTGAAATATATCAGAAATGACAGTGAAGTCTTTGAATTACTTTTTTACTTGCAGTGCATTGATAATCGCTTAGTTCACACTATAACCCACACTTAATATACTGTAAAACTCATTACTGTGAATTAGAAAGAAATGAGAAATGTTAGTTTATATGTTAAGCCTTAAAGTTGTACTGCTTAACAGAGTAATTTCAGTGAGGTGCCTTGTGACCAATTCATCATCCAGCTTTAATTGAAATAAAAGATTTTTCAGGTAATAGTGCATATTGAATACATAAAGAAACTATTTTTTTTTTTTTTTTGGAAATAAACTGAAACTCTTTATAGAATTTCTTTTTCAAAACCACATGTATTTTGGGTAACAAATCATCATAAATTTAGATTTAGAATACATTTGTAAGGGAAACTATTTGTTCTCCTGCCTAGGACTCTCAATGCCATATATTGGCTGATGCTGGCTGAAATCTGCTAGAAGACAGGTAAATAAATATTAACTAGTGAACTGGGTCATCTCTCTCCTTCAGAAGAGTATTCAGTAATGTACTGATTTGACCAGCATATTTATTCAAAATATTACCTGCTTTGTACAAAAGGGAAAAAAACAATTCCTACAAGTTTTCATTTTTTGTTTTATTTTTCTTATATAAATATTTTAGAAATATACAATTAAAAATAAAAAGAGAGCATTTTCTCATAATCCTGTCAATCAAGAATTCAAACTTGTAAAATTTTTCACATTCCTTTGGAAGCCTTGACAATATGTATGCAGAAGTTTTACCATACTAGTAAGCAAAATGACAATACTTTTAGCCATCCATTCAAAAAATATGTATCGATGTCAGAAGAGACTCTGAAACTTACTCTTGAACATAAAATAGCTAAAGCAAAAAGAAGAAATGATGAAGTACAAGAGATGAAAAAAAGACTTCAGAGAGTGGCTCAAGAAGACAAAGTAAACTATTACGATGAAATACGCAAAGACCTAGAGATATAAAACCAAAAGGTAGGAATACAATTGGCATTTCTCAAGCTGAAAGAAATGGAGGAAAACTCAAGCCATGAGATATACTATTGAAAGATTTTATGGGCAAAATATTGAATGATGCAGGAAGCATCCAATGAAGATGAAAGAAATAAAAAGAGTTCCAAAAAAAGTTTGTTGATGTTCAACTATTTCAGGAGGCAACATATGGTCAAGAATCAATGGTATTGAAGAAAGAAATTCAAGTTTTACTGAAGGCAGTGGGGAAAAGCAAGGCTCTAGGAATTGATGGCATACCAGTTGAGATGTTTCAACAAATGATTGCAGTGCTGGAGGTGCTTGCTCATCTATGCTAAGAAATTTGGAAGACAGGTCCCTGGCCAACCAACTGAAAGAAATCTATATTCATGCCCATTCTAAAGGAAGTTGATGCAACAGAATGCAGAAATTATCAAAAACTAAGACAAAAGTAAAATTTTGTTGAAAATATCCAAAAATTGTTGCAGCAGTACGTCCACAAAGAGCTGCCAGAAATTCAAGTGGATGCAGGAGAAGACATGAAAGAGGGATACCATTCCTGATATCTTGTGGATCTTGGCTGAAAGTAGAAAACAGTAGATAGACATTGGCATTTCACTGTGTGTATCATAACAAAGTATGGATAACATTGCAGAGAATGAAATTCCAGAACATTTCATTGTGCTCAAGGAAACCTGTACACACACCAAGAGTCAGTCATTCAAGTAGAACAAGGAGACACTGCCTGGTTTAAAATCAGAAAAGGTATGCATTGGGGTTGTATCCTTTCACCATCTTCATTTAATCTGTGTGCTAAGCACATAATCTGAGACACTGAATTACATGAACAACACAACATTAGGATTAGAGGAAGACTATTAACCATTAGCTATACAGAGATGGCATATCCTAGCTCTCTGAAAGCAAAGAGGATTTGAAGCACTTACCAATGAAGACCAAAGATTACAGCCCTCAGTATGGATTTCACCTCAACATAAAGAAAACAAAAATCCTCACAACTGAACCAATAAGTCACAACATGATAAATGGAGAAAAGATTGAAGTGATTGAAGTTGTCAAGGGTTTTAGTTCACTTGGATCCACAATCAATGCCCATGGAAGCAGCAGTCAAGAAATCAAATAACATATTACATCAGTCAAACCTACTGCAAAAGATTTCTTTAAAGCGTATAAAGCAAAGATGTCTCCCTGAAGACTAAGGTGCACCTGACCCAAACCATGGCATTTTCAATGACCTCATATGCATGGGAAAGATGGATAATGAATAAGGAAGAGAAAACAAGACTCAATGACTTCAAATTATAGGTTGGCAAAGAACATTAAATGTACCATGAACTGCCAGAAAACACAAATATGTCTTAGAAGAAGTACAACCATTATAATCCTTGCAAGTAAGGATGGCAATACTTCATCTCATGCACTTTGGACATGTTGTTAGGATGGACTAGTCCCTGGAGACAGACATGATGCTTGGTAAAGTAGAGGGTCAGTAAAAAAGAGGAAGACCTTCAATAAAATGGATCGACACAGTGGCTGTAACAATGGCTCAAACAGCAACAATTGTGATGATGGTTCAGGACCAGGTAGTGTTTTGTTCTGTTGTACATAGGATTGTTATGAGTTGGAACTTGCTTCATAGCACCTAACAACAGCAACATGGGATGTCAGGTGTAGAGGAAATCACAATTTTAAACAAAATCACTGGAACAAAGACTTAAAGAGGTGAAGCAGTGAACTATGTGGCTACTTAAGAAAGGGTGTTGTAGACAGGGTCCAGGGCCAGACAAAGACCTCAAGGCAAGAACATGACTGAGATGACTGAAGAGGCAGGGATGCCAGTGTGGCTGGAGTGAGTATGGCAAGGTGGAGAATATTGTCGTTAGGTGCCGTCACGTTGGCTCTGACTCATAGTGACCCTACATACAACAGAATGAAACACTGCCTGGTTGTGCACCACCTCACAATCCTTGCTACACCTGAGCCAATTGTTGCAGCTACTGTGTCAATCCATCTCATTGAGGGTCTTCCCCTTTTTCTCTGACCCTCCACTTTACCAAGCATGATATCCTTCTCCAGGGAAGGGCCCTTTCTGACAACATGATCAAATTAGGTGAGATAAAGTGTGGCCATTCTCGCTTCCAAGGAGCATTCTGGCTGTGCTTCTTCCAGGACAGATTGGTTCATTCTTCTAGCAGTCCATGGTACTTCCAGTATTCTTTGCTAACACCACGACTCAACAACATCAATTTTTCTTAGTCTTCCTTACTCATTGACCAGCTTTCACATGCATATGATATTGAAAACACTATGCTTTGGGTTACAAAAAAAACTCACTTCCATCGAGTTGATTCCAACTCATAGCAATGCTCTTTGGGTTTCCAAGGTGATAAATCTTCACAGAAGTAGATTGCCCAGTCTTCCTCCAGTGGAGTGGCTGATGGGTTTGAACCACCAACCTTCTGGTTAGCAGTCAAATGCCTTGGGCACTATACCACCAGAGCCCATTTAGCTTGTGTTAGATGGCCTGTAGTCTTCAAAAAGATGTCTTTGCTCTTCACCACTTTAAAGAGGTCTTTTGCAGCAGATCTGCCAGTTTAATACTTCATCTGATTTCCGAACTGCTCCTTCCATTGGTGTTGATTGTGGATCCAAGTAATATAAAATCCTTGGCAACTTCAGTCTTTTCTTCATTTATCATAATGCTGCTTATTGGTCCAGTTGTAAGGATTTTTGCTTTCTTTTTTGTTCAGGTTTAATCCATACTGCAGACTGTAGTCTTTAATCTTCATGAGTAAGTGCTTCAAGTCATCCTCACTCTCAGCAAACAAGGTTGTGTCATCTGCATATCACAGATTATTAATAAGTCTTCCTCCAATCCTGATGTCACAATCTTATTCATTTACTCCATTTAGTTCTTTGCTCAGCATACAGATTGCATAAGTATGGTAAAAGGATACAACCCTGACACACACCCTTCCTGATTTTAAGCCATGGAATATCCCCTTGTTCTGTTCAAAGGCAGCCTCCTGGTCTAGGAACAGTACAGGTTCCTCATGAGCACAAATAAGTGTTCTGGAGTTCCCATTCTTCTGAATGTTATCCATAATTTGTTATGATCCAATACTTCTGCATAGTCAATGAACACATGCACACACAAAAATATCTTTCTGGTATTCCTTGCTTTCAGCCAAGATCCATCTGATATCAACAATGATATCCCTGCTTCCATGTCCTTCTGAATCCAACTTGCATTTCAGGAAGTTCCATGTCAATATACTACTATAACTGTTTCTGAATTATCTTCAGCAAAATTTTACTTGCATGTGATATTAATGATATTGTTGGATAATTTCCACATTCTGTTGGATCACCTTTCTTTTGAGTGGTTGCAAATATGGATTTCCTCCAATCAGTTGGCCAGGTAGCTGTCTTCCAAATTTCTTGACATAGACAAGTAAGTGCCTCCAGTGTGGCATTCACTTGCTGAAACATCTCAATCAGTATTCCAACAATTCCTGGAGCTTATTTTTCTCTAATTCTTTCAGTGCAGCTTAGGCTTCTTTCTTCAATACCATTCGTTCTTGATCATATGCTGCCTCCTGAAATAGTTGCATATCAACCAATTCTTTTTGGTACAGTGACTCTATGCATTCCTTCTATCTTCTTTTGATTCTTCCTGAATCATTAAATATTTTGCCCATAGAATCATTTGGTATTGGAACTCGAGGTTTGAATTGTTTCTTCAGTTCTTTCAGTTTAAGAAATGCTTCCCTTTTGGTTTTCTAACTCCAGGTCTTTCCACATTTCAATTATAATAATTGACTTTGTCTCCTTGAGCTGCTGTTTGAAATCTTCTGTTGAGTTCTTTTGTCTTGCTTTGTTGTTGTTGTTGATATGTGCCATCGAGTCAGACAGGACTCATAGCGACTCCTCCTTGGGTTTCAGAGGCAATATCACTATGGGAGTAGATTTCCCAACCTTCCTTCCAAGGAGTGGCTAGTGGATTTGAACCCTTGCCTTCTGGTTAGCAGTCAAGTGCCTTAGGCACTACGCTACCAGAGCTCCTTCTATTTGTTTTAGCTACTTTCCATTCCAGGGCAAGTTTCAGAGTCTCTTCCGACATCCATGTTGGTATTTTCTTCCTTTTCTGTCTTTTTAATGACCTTTTGCTTTTCTAGTGTATGATGTTCTTGATGTCATCACACAATTCATCTGGTTTTCTGTAATTGGTGTTCAGTGCATCAATTCTATTCTCCAGATGGTCTCTAAATTCAGGAGGCATATAATCAAGGCTGTATTTGTCTCTTATGGGCTTGTTTTAATTGTCTTCAGTTGCAACTTGAACTTGCATATGAGCATTTCATGGTCTGTTCCACAATCAGCTCCTGGTCTTGTTTTGGCTGAAAATATTGAGTTTCTCCATTGCGTCTTTCCACAGTTGTAGTCAATCTGATTCCTGTCTATTCACTCTGGTGAGGTCCACATGTATAGCCACCATTTATGTTGTTGAAAGAAGATAGTTGCAATGAATAAGTCATTGGTCTTGCAAAATTCTATTATGAGATCTCAGGTATTTCTATCTTTCCAACTACCAGTGATCCTTCTGTGTTTCAAACTTTTATATTCCAATTACCAATAATAATCAATGCATCTTGATTGCATGTTGTGGTGGTTAAGTTTGTGTGTCTACTTGGCCAGGCCTGGTTGAGTGGCTAGGCAGCTGAATGTAGTAGTTATTCCCCATGGTGAGATTAGTAATTAATTCCATGGTGGAATCTATTGGAGCAGCTGAGTAGCTGCTTTGGGTATGTGGTCTGCTTGCCATATATAAGAAATAGCTTTGGGAATGGTCTCTAGCTTATGGCACACTTGAACCTTGCATGTAGCTCTGCCATTGTTCAGCAGCGTACCATGCTCTGCTGAGCTAGGAACTTTCAATGGATTGAATTAATGGCCTACTACATCGTTTGGTAACGTCAGGACTGTGCCATTTTATTTGTTGACCTTGGGCTTGTTAGCCTCAGCAGCCAGTAGCAGCCTGAGTGAAGAGAAAGCCTCTAGCTTCAGTGGGCTGGGAGCAAGAAGCAGAGCTGAAGCCCAAGGCTGAGGGGCTTTCATCCAGCCCCTAGAGCCTGGCACTTTGAACTTGGACTTAAAGCCTCCAAACTATAAGAGAATAAACTCCTGTTTGTTAAGGCCATCTCATTTGTGGTATATTCTTGTCAGAGTGGTACTAGGTAACCAGAACACATGTTTTGTCAATTTCAGACTTCAGAAGATAGTAAAAACCTTTAATTTCCTCATCTCTGGCTTTGGTGGTTGGTGTGTAAATTTGAATAATAGTAGTATTAACTGGTCTCTCTCTTAGGTGATGGGATATTATCCTATCACTGACAGTATTGTACTTCAGGTTAGATCTTGAACCATTCTTTATGTTGATGAATGCTATGCTATTTCTCTTCAATTTGTCATTACCAGCATAGTAGATCATAAGATTGTCTGATTCAAAATGGCCAAAACCAATCCATTTCAGCTCACTAATGTCTAGGATATCAATCTTTATGGTTTCCATTATTTTTTACAACTTTCAATTTTCCTACATTCATACTTCGTACATTCCACATTCTAATTATAAATGACTGTTTGCAGCTGTTTCTTCCCATTTTGAGTCATGCCCCATCAGCAAATGGAGGTTCTGAAAGCTTTGCTTCATCCATGTCATTATGGTCAACTCTGTTTGAGGAGGCAGCTCTTCCACAGTCATATTTTGAGTGCCTTCCAACCTCAAGGGCTCATCTTCTGACCCTATATAAGACAATGTTTCAGGGCTATTCATAAAGTTTTTAAGTAATATATCATTGTTTCACTGCTATTCATAAGGTTTTCACTGGCCAATTCTTTGAGAAGTGGATGGCTCCTTCTTCTGAGTTTGTCTTAGTCTAGCAGCTCTGCTGAAATGTATCCACCATGGGTGTTCCTGCTGGTATTTGAAATTCTGGTGGCATAGCCTCCAGCCACACAGCAACATGCAAGCCACCACAGTACAGCAAATTAACAGAAGAGTAGTGGAGGGAGAGAGTAGTAGGAGATTAATTCAGATATCTGCCAGGGAAGGGCTGTGTGACCCACTGTAAGGTCTTCATCTCTTGAGTTGTATAGTTATCTTGTTATCTTTTTCACTTATTTTGGTTCTCTAGTACCACTCTAACAGAAATACAACAAGTGAGTGGCTTTAACAAACAGGGGTTTGTTCTCTTACAGTGTAGGAGGCTAGAAGTCCAAGTTCAAAGTGCCAGCTTTACAGGCTGGGTGAAAGCCTCTCGACCTTGGGCCACACCTCTACCTCTTATTCCTGACCCACTGAAGCTGGATGCTTCTCTTAACTCAGACAGCTGCTGGCTACTGAGGCTGACAAACCCAAGGTCAACAAGTAAAATGGCACAGTCCCAAAATTATCAAGCAACATCACAGGCTACTTGTTCAAGTTCAGAAACAGTCTAAAGATCAGAAGAAAACAAGGCAGGCCACTGAGGTAAAGACTTGGCCAAATGCAGGATCTGGATGTGCTAAAAAGCTAGGAGAATCTTCTTATATACTGATAGAAGACCATATCCCTAAGGTAGCTATTCCGCTGCTCACAGTAGATTCTATCATGGAGTTGTTTACCAGTCTCATCATGGGGAATAAATACATCTAGCTGCTCAGCTACTCAAAACCAGGCCCAGCCAAGTTGACAAAAACTTAACTACCACCATTTCGCCCCTTGTCACATTGGCACCTATACAAATCTCCTTCATTGGGTAGCCCAAGTTTCCTAGTCCATCTGAGTGGCAACCTCATCCCCTTGGCCTGGCAGGTCTATTCCTCTGTCCCTTGGGAATGACAGGCCTGCCCCCTCACTCTGGGGCAGCAGCTATGGCCCCATGTCACTGGTCTTCATGAACAGCAGCCCCGCACTCCAGAATCAAGTTTGTGAAAATCTGACCCTTTAAAACCTAGAAAGCTATGGTGGTTCTACCCCTAGAGGCTATGGTCCTACTTTCTGAGGCTGAGGCAGCTCTGCTTTCCATCTCCCTGGTCCCCCAGCTTCTGCCAGTCAATGCTCAAAGACAACCGACTCTCCCAGGAAGCTTCTTGTTCCAAAGCTTTCTGCTCCATGGGCCAGCAGGCCTATTATTTCATCTTGTGCTGGTCCCTTCTACCAATTAGTGCCCAAAGGCAACCCATTCTGCTGGGAAGCTGCTTGCCCAAAGATATCCAACTTTCTCCTCTGTGGGCTGGTAAGCCTGTTGATCTGTCTCATGCCAGTCTTTTGGCTCTGCTGCCACTGTCTCTGTGCCAGGACTCTCTGCTGGTTTCAATGCAAGGATCTTAGGTCCAAGGATGCACTCCACTCCTGTTTCCACATTTTAGGTATCTGTCAGAACAGCACCCCATTCTCTTGGTACCAAATTCTGTGTTGGTCCTCTAGTGCTGCTCTAACAGAAAATACCACAAATGCATGGCTTTAACAAACAGGGATTTATTTTCTTACAGTTTAGAAAGCTAGAAGTCTGAGTTCGAAGTAACAGCTCAAGGGGCTGGGTGAAAGCCTCTTCACCTTGGGCTTCAGCTCTGCCTCTTGTTCCACTGACAGGCAGTATAACAGGCTGCTGACTTTGGTGGATGATGAATCCAAGATCAGCGGGCAAAATGGCAGATTATTGGCTCACAGGACAGTTGTAGAGACTGGCAAGTCCCAAGTTCATGGGCCAAATGTCAAGATGGAGACTTTTCCCAACTCACACAGCTGCAGAGGCTGAAGAACTCAAAGCAGTCAGGCAGCCCAATAGACTTTATTCTAGCACCCTTTTCTTCTGCTTTCAGATTTTATGCACCACACCCTTGACTGAATCATGCTTAATTAAGACTATGATAAAAAATATTTTGTTCTCAGAGAGAATGCTTGTAACTCATGTATGACAAAGTTATAGTTTATGGTTAACAAGTGATAATAATGTTCCAAGAAAGGAATGATGAGAATGTTTCTCACAAAGATAGTTATGTATGCAATTTACTTGTGCAGAAAGTCTGTGATGGTAAATATATGTACTAACATTATGAAAAGTTTACTTATAACTCATATCTAACTCATATGTAACCCTCAGCCCTCCTAATTCTTGTGTAACCCCCTGCCTTCCTGTGTAAGGGTCTCTCTTCTCTTTTTGGACTTTGGAGCAGTTGGTGTTTTACTATGTGTTATCCCAGCTCCAGCTGTTACAAATCAAACAGTAAAATGATAATTTCTCTCTTTGTACAGGAGTTTACTTATCTTCTACTCTGTGGCATATTTGGTGTCAGAAGTGGGATTTCATCTGTGCACTATTTTTCACGATCCAAAGACCCTGAGGATTCAGGCCCTGCTCTCCACATCCACAGTTTCTCAGAGTTGCCTTAAGGTCAACAGCCTCTCAAAATAGAGCCTTTGCTTTCTTTCATCGGTTTTTTGCATTTTATTGTTGCATTTAGTTTTCTCCTAAGTTTTGTCTTTCTTTCTCTTTGTAATTAAAATTTAAAGATGGTTCTGGTTCTAAGAAATTGCTGCCAAGGTATCCAAAATCTCTTACTAATCATGCGTTTGGCTCAGGGAAACTGAAATTAGCCTTCTTTCTTCTTGTTTTGTTTCTCTTTCTGTGTGCACATTAAGAATTCCAAAGGGGTAGACTGAGCTCAGTGACTCTCAGGTATCTCAAAGAAGATAATATATTAATTTTTAGTTCCATACAAAGGACAGTTTCAAAATTAATGACCAGTAGCAGCATGCATTAATGTTTGTTAAATCAGTGGCCATTTTGATGTTCATTTGGTTAAAGTTATTGATGTACATAAAAGTTTAATGCATCAGATTAACAGTTTTTGTAAGAATGAAGGTTTAATGCATAAGATTCCTATTTTAATGAGGTTTTTTTTTTTTTGGCTTGTCTGCTTCTTTGTTTGGGAGTGATTTAAAGCTAGTTACATAGAAATGCCAGCTATCATGAAGAATTTGAGATCCCTGTGTTAAAGCTTGCCGGCCAGGACTCCCTGATTTATAAGTAACTAGTCTATATAAAAGGAGCTCTGGTCTTGGAGTGATTAAAGCTAACTAAAAAGTTCAGCAGTTTGAGCCCATCATCCATTCCTTGGCAGAAAGATGAGGCAGTCTGCTATTGTAAAGATTTACAGCCTTGGAAACACTATAGAGCAGTTTTACTCTGACCTATGGGGTCTTATGAGTCAGAATTGACTCAATGGCAGTAGGTTTGAGTTGGAATATAATAATCAGACAAAGGGAAGTCTCTAGTTTAAAAAATAAAAGATCTGATTCAAGTAATAAAGAAATAAGAAGTAAAAGTCTCACAGAACTGGGAAAATTTAGACTCTGAAGTCTCTACCACTGACAACAAAGTAGAAAGCAAGAAAAACAAACTGTAAAGCAAGAAAAACAAAGCAGAAAGCCCTTCAAGACAGATTTATGTTGAGCAGCCGTGAAGAGACTTTAGAATCTTCCTCTGGAATGTACTGATAAATAAGCCTAGATTTCCATCTCCTACTGGAAAACTGGTAGTATTTGACTGCTAACCAGAAGGCTGGCAGTTCAAACCCATCAACTACTCCTCAGAAGGAAGATTGGAAAATCTACTTCTGTAGCGATGTTGTTGTTGTTATGTGCCGTCAAGTCAGACCAGACTCACAGCAACCCCTCCTTGGGTTTCCGAGGCAATATCACTAAGGAAGTAGATTGCCCAACCTTCCTTCCAAGGAATGGCTGGTGGGTTTGAACCACCAACCTTCTGGTTAACAGTCAAGTGCCTTAGGCACTACACTACCAGAGCCATAGTGATACCACCTCAGAAAACCAAGGAGGGGTCACGATGAGTCTGTTCTGACTCAATGGCACTGAGACTAGGAAACTAACTTAAGGTTTGTGTTTAAAAACAAGATAAATTTAATGTACTGAAAGTAATTTGAAAATTTTAATAATCACTTTGAGAAAATAAGTTTCTATCTGCTTTAAGAAAATAAGCTCCCATTTACATTGTCCTTTTTAGAAAAATTTTGTTTAATACTCAATTTTAATCAAATGGTCTATATAAAATTCCTCCAGTTGAGACTCTAGTAAATTAGTAAATTTTACTAGAACCTATTTTTTGTTGTTAAATTGGGTCAATCTCACCAAAGAATTATTGTATAAATTTTAAGATCCTGGATTTCCTGTATGTTTGTGTTATATACATTTATATAAACTTACCTTGATCTTTTTCCTGTTTTACTTTGTTCTGAGAACTTGCTGTGTCTAAGCTTTTTTCATATCAAGTTGAAGGCCATGGCTGTTTTTTTTAAAACAGAATCCAAAAATCTCAGTTATTTTAGTAGTTCCTCTAATAATAAACTTTGATATAAATCACTGTTTTTGAAAAATGCACTGAGAAAATGACAAATTGTTTATTTCAATTGGTATAACAAAGCCTTAAAAAACAGAGACAAATTTTTCTAAATTACTTCTCTAAATGATCCTTTGAAGTATGCAAACTATGAGGCTATGAAAATATAATAATTTCCTACCTCAGGCTGATATTGCTGAATTATATTACAGTATTTCTTAAATATCTTATTCTGATTAGTTTAATACTACATAAGTGCTTAAATAAATTGAATAGTCCAGATTTTCCCAGAAATTAATGAAAACAAATTGATTCACATAAAGTTTTTGTTTTATATCTATTTAAAAGCAATTTATCTTTTTCAATAACTTAAGCTAAATTAGTATATGAAAAAAATTTGTCCTAAAATGAAAGAAACTGGTTGTTCCAAGTTTAAAAGAGAGAAAAACAGAACCAAGATGAGAAAAGAAAAGAATTGAGATGAATATAGAAAGTAATAGGTCAGAGTAAGTCATAGTTGGTCAGAGGAAAGTGAAATAGATTCTTAAGAAGGGTAAAAAAAAATTTCAAACTTTTTATCATGATTTGGTTGAAATTTTACAATGCAGATTTGTTTTATATTCTACAGTTCATACACATTTTGTTTTGTGATACAAGTTACATTCCTCATAATGTAACAGCTCACCTCCCATTTCCTCCCTGTGGTTACCCTTTCCCTGTGTCATTCTTGCCTATCCATTCCTGTCTCCCTACCCTTCTCCCTGTACAAATGCTGCCCTTCTGATCTCCCAGGGTTGATTGTTCTAAGATTCCCTGGTGTAGGTGTTCAGTTCAGTTTAGCTCTCTAATGTTTAGCTGAGAGTTAAGCCATGGGAGTGAGTTCAATTTCAGGCCTGAAGAGTGACTTGAAGCCATGCTTCTCAGGGTTTTACCAATCTCTATCAGACCAGTGGGAGCTCTGGTAGCATAGTGGCTAAAGTACTTGACTGCTAACCAGAAGGCTGGAGGTTCAAACCCACCAGCCACTCCTTGGAAGGAAAGCTGAGCAATCCTACTTCCGTAGTGATACTGCCTCGGAAACCCAAGGAGGGGTCGCTATGAGTCGGGGCTGACTCAACGGCACATAACAACAACAACAACAATCAGACCAGTAAGCTGGGTTTTTGGTGTTTTTTTTTTTTTTAAATGAATTCAAGTTCCACATTCCATTCTACTCAAGATCTCCAATATTTATCCCTTTCTGAGTGATCGGCATTGGTAGTCAGCCACCATCTAGTACTTCTGGTCTTAAGGTCATAGAGGCTGAGGTTCTAATGGTCCATTAGTCCTTTAGACTAACTGTTTTCATGATCTTTGATTTTTGTCACTCTTCTTTGCTCCAGATGAGGAGAAACTAATGGTTGTCCCTAGCTGGCTGCTTGCAAGTTTTTAAGACCCCAATTGCTACTCACCAAAGTATGAGGTAGAACAACATTTTTATATACTATGTTGTGCCAATTGAGCTTGATGTTCCCTGTGACCATTGTCCCCAGCCCACAGGCCCAGTGACTCAGTCCTTCACGGTGCTTAGTTGTGGCTAAGAAGTTACCTTAATTTTGCCTGCTGTTATGTTTAAACTGCATATGGACATTTTTATAGCACATACAAATACATATGTAGGAATATCGTCTGCCAAACCTATGTATGGTCATGGCTATATTCCTGTTTGCCTATCCATACCTGGTCTTCTTGATTTCCTACCTATGTATCCACCTGTAGATCAGTGTTTGCTGTTACTGATAATGAATTATTGTGTGTGCAACAGTATTTGCCTTTATTATTTGTACCTCTTGTGTACTTCTCTATGTCTTCCTTTTCCTTAGTGATATCGTGCTACTCACATAGTTTTGTTATATTGCTTTTCCCTTCCCATATCAAAACTATATCTTACTTATCCATCCATTCTTCCTCCATTTCCCTCACATCCCATCCCTGGTAACCAACAAAGGAAATTTCCCACCCTTTGTAAACCTTTCCTTGACTTTTTAAAATAATAATGGACTCATACAGTATTTGTCCTTCTTTGTTTGGCTTATTTCACTCAGCATAATGTCTTCCAAGTTCATTCACATGAATTGGATTGAACTTCCAAGATCAATCCCATGAGGTGATTCACTGATTCTTCATTATTCTTTGAAGTTGCATAGTATTGCATTGTATGTATGTACCATAGTTTAGTTATCCTTTCATCTGTTGAAGGATACTTAGGTTGTCTCCATCTCTTTGCTTTTGTAAACAGTGTTGCAATGAACATGGGTGTGCATATATCTATTCATGTCCCGTATTTCACCTCTTTAGGATATATTCCTAGTAGTGGGATTGCCGGATCAAAGGATATTTCTGTTCCAGCTTTTAAAAGAAGCACTGTACAGTTTTCCAAAGTGGTTGTACCATTTACAGTCCCAGAAGCAGTGTATGAGAATTCCAATATCTCCACACTCTCACTGTTGTTGTTGCTATGTGCCATCAAGTCAGCCCCAACTCATAGAAAACCCTCTTTGTGTTTCCAAGGCAGTATCATTACAGAAGTAGGATTGCCCAACTTCCTTCCAAGGAGTGGCTGATGGGTTTGCATCACCAGGCTTCTGGTTAGCAGTCAAATGCCTTAGTCACTATGCTGTTATTTTCTGTCTTGTTGAACTTGGCTGTTATTGCTAGGGTGAGAGGATATCTCATTATTATTTTGATTTGCATTTCTCTAATAGCTAATGATGTGAGCATGTGTACTTCATGTGTTTGTTTGCTGCCTCAATATCTTCTTTGGTGAAGTGTCTGTTCGTGTCTTTTGCCCATTTTTGAGGTGGAAAGTTTGTCTTTTTGATACTGAGGTGTTGAAATTATCTATAAATTTTAGAGATAACTCCTTTGTCTGATATGCCATTGCCAAGTATTCTTTCCAAATCTCTACACTCTCTTTTTACTCTTTTGGAAAAATGTTTTGATGCACATAAGAATTTAGTTTTTAGAAGGTCACAGTCATCTAATTTATCTTCTGCTGTTTGTGCATTTTGGGTTACGCTTGAGAGTCTATTTCAGCCAAAAATTAGGGCCCATAAGTTTGCCCACATTTTTTCTTTGATGAACTTTATATTTTGGGGTTTTACATTTATTTAGGTCTTTGATCAATTTTGAATCAGTTTTTGTGTATGATGTGAGGTATGAATCTTGTTTCCTTTTTTTGTAGATGGATATCCAGTTTTGCCAGCACCATTTGCTAAAGGGACTATCTCTTCCCACTGAATGAGTTCCTGCATTTTGTCAAAGATTAGTTATCCATAGGTGGATGGATCTATTTTTGTATTCTCAATTCTGTTCCACTGGTCTATGTATCTATCACTATACCAATATCAGGCTGTTTTGACTACTGTGATTGTATAGTAGGTTTGGAGATCATGGAGTGTGAGACCTCCTACTTTGTTTTTCTTCTTCAGTAGTGCTTTGCTTATCTGAGCTCTCTTTCCTTACCATATAAAAATTGATTTTTTCATGTCCTTAAAGAATGTGGATGGAATATGGATTGGGATTGCATTGAATCTATATACTGCTTTGTGTAGTATTGACATTTTTGTAATATTCAGTCTTCCTTTCCATGATCATGGCATATTCTTCCATTTATGTAAGTCTCTTACATTTTCTTATAGTAGATTTTTGTACTTTTCTTTATAAAGGTTTTGTGTTCCTGGTAAAATTGATTTCTAAGTATTTTATCTTCTTTATATATTATAAATAGTATTGTTTTACTTATTTCCTTTTCAGAGAATGTTTTTATTGATGTAGAGTAATCTAACTGATATTTGTATGTTGATCTTGTGTCCTGACACTTTGCTGAATCTTGCAATTAGTTCCTGTAATTTTCTTGTTAAGTCTCAGGTTTTCTATGTATAGGGTCATGTCATCTGCAAATAGAGATAGTTTCACTTCTTCTTTGCCAATTTGGATGCCTTTTATTTCTCTTTCTTGCCTTATGACTATGGCTAGGACTTCCATAACAATGTTGATTCAAGTGGTGATAAAGGGCATCCTTGCCTGGTTCTCACTCTCAAGGGGAATATTTTGAGTCTCTCGCCATTGAGAATAATGTTGGCTGTTGGCTTTGTGTATATGCCTTTTGTTATATTGAGAAATTTCCCATCTATTCCTATTTGATTGAGAGGTTTTTTTTTTTTTTTTTCTTGTTTGTTTGTTTGTTTTATCAAGAATGGGTGCTTGATTTTATAAAATGCCTTTTCTGCATTGATTGATATGATCATGTCATTCTTTTCCTTTGTTTTATTTATGTGGTGGATTACATTGATTGTTTTTCTAATGTTGAACCATGCTTGCATAGCTGGAATAAATCCCACTTGGTCATGGTGTATTATTGTTTTTGTATAGTGTTGTATTTATTGGCTAGGATTTTGGTGAAGATTTTTGTGTCTATATTCATGAGGGATATTAGCCTGTAGTTTTCATTTTCAGTGATGTCTTTGCTTGGTTTGGTATCAGGGTTATGCTTGCTTCATAAAATGAATTTGGGAGTATGCCATCCTTTTCTATGTTCTGGAACAGTTTGAGTAGGGCATGCATCAACTCTTCTCTGCACATTTGATTGAATACTCTTGTGAAGACATCTGGGCCAGGACCTTTTTTTGTAGGGAGTTTTTTTTTCTATAACCTTCTCAGTTTCTTCCTTTGTTATAGGTCTATTCATATTTTCTACCTCATACTGTGCTAGTTTACATAGGGCTTAAGTTTCTAGAAATTTGTCTATTTCTTCTAGGTTTTCAAATTTTTTGTACTACCATTCTTTACAGTATGCTGTTATTATCCTTTTTATTTCAGTTGGTTCTGAAATAAACATTTTTCATTTATTATTAATGTTATTTGCATCTTCTGTTTCTTTTCCTTACATTGCTTTTAATATGTCCCAAAGGTTTTGGTACGTTGTATTCTCATTCCCATTTGTTTGTAAGAATTTTTTTCACCCTTTCTTTCTTCTGTTACCCAGTGGTTCTTGAGCAGTATGTTTTTTAGTTTCCATGTATTTGATTTTTCCCCCAGTCTTCCCATTGTTGATTTCTAATTTTATAGTGTTGTGATCTGAGAAGATGCTGTGTAGAATTTTGATATTTTTTAAATTTTTGAGGCTTTATTTGAGGCCTAACATATGGACTATTCTGAAGAATGATTCATATGCACTGGAAAAAAATGTGGATTGTGTTTTTGTTGGGTGGAATGCCTATATATGTCTATAAGATCAAGTTGGTTGATTGTGTTGTTGAGATCTTCTGTATTTTTGTTGAGTTTTTTCCAAGTTGTTCTGTCCTTCATCAAAGTGATGTGTTAAAGTTTCCCCCTACTATTGTAGTATTATCTATTTCTCTTTTCAGTTAAGTTAATGTTTGCTTTATGTATTTTGGAGCTCATTCATTAGGTACTTATTGTTTATTTATTTATTATTGTATCTTCTTGGTGTATTGACCCTTTTAACATCATATAATATCCTTCTTTGTCCCTTATTGATTTTTTCCTTGAAGTCTATTTTATCAGAAATTAATATTGACCCTCTTGATCTTTTTTGGCTGCCATTATCTTGATATATTGTTTTGCATCCCTTTGCTTTTAATTAATTTATTTTTTCTTTGTATCTAAGGTGAGTCTCTTGTAGGCACCATATTGATGGGTCTTGGGTTCATGTACAACTTGCCACTTTCTTTTGTTGACTGTTGCATTTAATTTATGCACATTTAGTGTAATTAATGACAAATAGGAATTTATTGCTGTCACTTTTTTTGTTGTTTTTTGCTGTGGTGCTGATGAGTTTTTTGTTTAAAATATTTTTCTGTGCTGAGTTCATTTTGTTGGCAAGTTTCCTTTCCCTTTTCTTCATTATTGTTGTTTTCATGTTTACTAAGTACTTGTAATTTTCTCCTTTCTTGTTTTGATTAGAAAGTTTATTAATGTTCTTTGTGGTTACGTTGTGGTAAATTCTTATCTGCCTAAGTTTGGAATAGTCTATTCTACATTGACATCTTCTCCATATGGAATTTTTATAATTATACCACTTATTCTATAGTTTAAGTATAGGTACTGAAACAAGGCGGGCTTGTGCTTACTCACTAATCTGCACTGAACACTTTCCCTTGTTACCCTCCCGAGAGGGACAGGGTCTCTGGCAGCAAGGTAAGCACAGGCGTAGAACAGAGTAGCAGGC
>NW_006921588.1:17551100-17570431 GCF_000298275.1 Orycteropus afer afer | reverse complement strand
AGGGTGGAGGGTCGATGAAAGAGGGGGAGGCCTTCAGGGAGATGGATTGATACAGTGGCTGCGATGATGGGCTCGAGTATAGCAGGGATTGTGGGGCTGGCACGGGATCGGGCAGTGTTTCGTTCTGTTGTGCATGGGGTCGCTATGAGTCGGAAACGACTCGATGGCACTTAACAACAACAACAACAACATTCTATTTACTTTGTAGTTGTTATTGTTTACAGATTTACTCTTCTGGTTCTCTATTTTCTATTTTGTACTTGCTCTCCTCCACCTTTTGACCCTTTCCCTCCCTCAGGAAAGCAAGTTAACTGTTTATCATCCACCATTCCTCCTTTATTACCTATACAAACTAAGGTACAAAAGGCGAGGGCCATGGATAAGGACATTCCATTAGAATTAAAACATGTTTTTCCCTTAACAGAATAAATAAATCAGTAGACTAATCAACCGATGTGAGAACATAAAGCATTTTCTTTCAAAACTCTTAAAGATTTGAAACAAGCTGCTGCTACCTATGAGCCAACAGCACCATTTGTAAAAATCTTAACAAATACCAGTGCTCAAGAAATTTTATGTCCTTTTAATTGGTATATGCAGGCTAAAACTGAATTAGAAGAAGGAGATAATTAATCCAGAGGATAGGGCTTTTTGTTGCACCCAACCAAAAGCCCAAAGCCATATACATTGAATGGAACAGTAATCAAGGTGAAAAGATGAACCTGCAATGTTTTTAAAGGATTATGTGTTTTGGATTATGTGTTTATTTGAATGTACTCCATACTGTTTTTGAGCCAATTAAGAAATTGTCATTATTGAAGTAAAGCATTTTGGGGTGGTGAGTACACATAAAATGACTTAGTATAATCTAAACTACTGAATTAAACCACCTTAAGAACTAAGTAGAAAGTTTTAATGTGGCCTGAAAAGCAAAAGATGAAAGTAAAAATGACTAGTAAAAGATTTTTTAAAAAAAAGAGTGGGGAAAAGAGAGTAGTTTTGTCTTAAAGTAGAATGTCTAGTCATCCCAGAACATGAAAAATAATAAAAGTTAAATCTGAAAATGTGTAGTAAGTTGTAGAAGATTTGAGGAAAAGTGAACTTTATTTGCCTTAGTTGGGTAAGGTAGTCAGTTCAGTAGAAATAGCTGATGAGTGTAGAGTTAATACCCTTCTCCTATTGGATGAAGCAAGAAAAGAAAGGGAAAAAAATCCAAGGAGATGAAGAAGAGAAGGAAAATGAGAAAATATAGAAAAAAAAAAGAGAGGTGTGGTCTAGCTAAAAGATTGCCAAAAAATTTAAGAAGGCAAAAAAGAGGAGAAAGAAATACCTACAAATAATAAGTGTGAAGAAACAATGAAGTACATTGAAACTTTGATAACTTTCGATGAGTTTTGGTGCATTTATTCATAAGATGGAAAAAGAATGGTGAATCTTTCATTGCAAAATGTTACATTGACAATATACTTTCTATTAAAATAACAATAAAATCATAGTATTTAAGAGAAGTTAAGTGGTATGAACTAAAACCCTATGTCATGACAGGTTTCTAGCAGTGATGAGTTCAAGAAAATGTTAACTATTACATGAAATATATTTGGTCAGTGGAAATGAAAATTGGAAAAGATTGTAAATAGATCACTACAAATGATTTTTTTAAAAAAATGAATTTTAAGCGTATCTTTCTGGACTCAAAAGACCCTTACCTTGACTCCGTTCCTCCCCATCTCTGACTCGACGGCACATAACAACAACAATAACAACAACAACAACAACCTTATTTTAGATTTTAGAATTCTTTTCCTGGGTTCATTTCTGGGTAGTGTGATAGTGTCGTCTCATGTCTTAATCTTAGGTAGTTGTCTTCCATTGTTGCTTTTCTATTGGAAGGATTTCCTTTACCATTTCTTGTAGAGTTGGTCTGGTTTTTACAAGTTCCCTTAATTTATCTTTGCCTGGAAATGTCCTCATTTTGCTATCATATTTGAAGGACAGTCTTGCTGGATATACAATTTTTAGTTGGTATTTTTCTTCCTTCAAGGTTTTGTATATGTTATTCCACAGCCTTCTTGCCTGAACAGTTTCTGCTGAGAAATCAGAGCTTAGTCTTATGGGTTGAACATTTGTAGGTAACATATTGTTTTTCTTGAGATGCTCTCAAGATTCTTTCTTTGTCTTTGGTTTTGGAGAGTTGGATTTTGATATCTTGGTGACTTTCTCTTGGGGTGCATCCTATATGGATTTCATTGAGCTTCTTGGATGGATAGCCTTTGTCTTTCATGATATTATTGATGTTTTGTGTTAGCACACCTTCAACAATTCTCTCTATGGCTTTTTTCCTGCCTCCTCTTGTTCTGGAATTCCAATCAAGCTATTAGAAATATTATTTCAACTGATACCATCCCATATAACTTATATTTCCTTCATTTATCTTCATTTTTTTTTCCTTTGATTTTTCCTCATAGAAGCTGGTGTTAAGGGATTTGTCTTCTAGCTGAGATATACATTCTTCAGCCAGTTTGATTCTACTCTTTTGTACTTCCAATGTGTTATCTGTCTCTGTAATTTTAGTGTTCATATTCTAGATATGTAATTGCTGCTTTTGTATGATTTCTAACTATTTATTTTGATATTTGTTCTTGTGTGATTTTTCTGAATTCTTCAAAGATATTGTCTGTCTTTTTCTTGCTTCTGTTTGTGGTTTCCTTGAGCTCTTGGAAGGATATATAGATATCTATACATATAAATTTCAAGTTCCTTCTCAAGTAGTTCTAATATTTGTTCTTCCTCAGGGAGATTTCCTAGTTCTTTATTTTGGTCACTTGCATCTGTTATCTTGTCTTGTTTCTTTGTTTTAATCGAAATTGTCTGTTGTCTCTGAGACAGTTTGAAGTTGTTATTTTTATTAGTTGATTGTGTGTTGGTTTGTTTCAATATATCCAGATGAATGGTGGGACAGGTGTTCTTCTTTGATTGTTAACTTTGCAGCACTGAGATGTTCCCAAGCTATCTCTGAATTTGGGGTAATATTGATGGAAATATGGGTGTAGGCTTCTGTTAGACATGAAGTGGAGCTGCTGTTGGGATGAGTAGGTGTTGTTCATTAATTTTTGTTGATCCAGTGGTGTTGGAGTTGATAGTGGTGCTCATCTGTTGGGTGAGGTGGTCCATGCAGTAGAAATAGCTGACGAGTGTAGAGTTAATGCCCTTCTCCTATTGGATGAGGCAAGAAAAGAAAGGGGGAAAAACCCAAGGAGAAGAAGAAGAGAAGGAAAAAGAGAAAATATAGGAAAGAAAAAAAGAGAGGTATGGTCAAGCTGAAAATTGCCAAAAAATTTAAGAAGGCAGATAAGAAGCGAGAAAAATTGGGAAAGAGGAAAGGAGAAAATTGGGAAAGAGAGAAAGGAAATAAGGGAAGCTGAGGAGGAGGGATTGTTGTAATTGTGGCCAGCCAGCAGCCCTGGGAGCAGGCCAGTGCAGCAGAAACCACAGTCTGCAGTGTGTGTGGTGTCTGCCTGCAGAGGTGAAAGGAGCCTGGGTTCCACCAGCTGAAAGAGCTGCAGGTGTTTCCCTGTTTCACTCAGTGTGAGAAGGATCAACCAGCGATACATGCAGATGAAGGGATAGCTACAGCCTCTGAGTCTGTCTGTTTGGAATGGGTTGCTGTACATGGCTATGGGATTTCCTTGGCCTCTGGCTTGGTGGTGGTGAGGAGAAGTTTTGCTTCTATTTGCAGGGAAGCTGTAATTTGTGGAGCAGAGTATGGCTCACCAGTCATGATTCACTGGCATGGTCTGGCACCCTTCTGGACAGACATAACTCCTGCCTAGACTCTACTGAAATGCTACACTGATACTCTCTTCTCTAATTACCCCAACACAGGCCTTTAAGTTTGCCAAGGTGGGAGGTGCCTGGTGCAAGTGAGCCCCCCTAAAGGCGGAGGCTGCAGAGTTGTGTCCCTTGTTTCAGTGTGAACAAGTTCTCTCAGTCCCTCAGGCACCTAAAAGATGAGTTTCTGCCCCTAATTCAGGCTATTAGGGGTGGAAGTGCCCAGGAGTCAGTTTTGCTGATGGCAGCCTTCTCTATTTGCTGAGCCTCTGGCTGCGGAAACAGTATTTATCCCTACGAGCAGGGAAGGTACGTTTGTTAGATCGAGAGCCTATCAAGATAGGAGTATCTTGATTCCATGGTGTGGGTATGTGGCCCTTCTAGATTCACACAGCTGCTTGTCCTGTTCTTGCCCAGATTCAATGGAACAAGAGATTGGCCTGAGCCTACTTTCTCCAACTGGCTCTAACACAGGCTTTTTACCAGCCCAAACTGGTTTCTGCTGGTGGTGAGTTGATTCGCTTTCCTGCTACCTGCTCTCTCCATAAGGAGCTCTTTCCATGAGCGACTGTGCCACTTGACCCGATTCCCTGACCAGATTCCCTGCATGTTTCTCTCCCAGCTCCCATACACTTATTACTCACCTTGAATTCCTCCCAACTCCCAATCTATCTACACTGTGTTGTTATTACTGTGTGGATTCCTTAAAGTTTGATTTTTTTTTTTTTTTTTTTTCCTCCTTCTGGTCAGTGTCTGAGTCTCTATTCAATGTTCCGACTTCAGATGGTCCAGCCTCTTCTCCCTAATCTCATTCACTAACCTCATTCCTTTTCCCTTTCCAATCAGAACTCAATCTTTTGTCTTTTTATTTGATGATCAGAATTCCTAGATTATTATTTGTATCCATTTCACTCAGATTTCTGAATCTTGTTGTAGAGGGAATTGGCGGAACATGTTAGCAGGATGACATCTTGTCTCTGCCTCCTACAAAAATTTTTTTAAAGGGAAAAAGAAAATAGTTTTGTCTTAAAATAGAATGTCTAGTTATACCAGAATACAGAAACTAAACTTGAAGGTATATGGTAATTCATATATTAGTAGAAGGTTGAGAGATGCTAAAGAAGGAAGAACTAAATGGGTTAATTTCTTTTTCTTTTTTCCTTATTTGTGTACCTCTCTATGTCTTCCTTTTCCTCAGTGCCACTATGTTGATCACTCACTTTTGGTACATTGTCCTTCCCTTCACTCAAATCACTACTTGTCTCTGGTTGTCTAGCATTGTACCCTCTCCACCCTTCTCATCCCTGCTAACCAACAAAGAAAGCTTCCTTCCATATATAAACCTTTCCTTGACTTTTTACAATAGTGAACTAATACAATATTTGTCCTCCTGTGATTGACTTATGTCACTCAGCATAATGTCCTCCAAGTACATCCACATTATGTAGTATTTCTCAGATTGCACATTATTCTTTAATGTTGCATAGTATTCCATTGTGTGTATCTAGCATAGTTTGGTTATCCATTCTTCTGTTGATGGACATTAAGGTTGTTTCCATCTCTTTGCTATTGTGCATAGTGTTGCAATGAACATGGGTGTGCATATACTTGTCCTGGATCTCACTTATTTAGGATATATACCTAAAAATGGGATTGCTGGATCAAATGGTATATCTAATTCCAACTTTTTAAGGAATCTCCATACTGATTTCCACAGTGGTTAAATTATTTTACAGTCCTATCAGTAGTGTAAGAGAGTCCCAATCTCTCCATATCCTCACCAGCATTTTGTTATTTTCTGTCTTGTTGAATTTTGCTATCAGTGCCGGGGTGAGATGGTATCTCGTTGTTAGCCACTCCTCGGAAGGAAGGTTGGGCGATCTACTTCTGTAGTGATACTGCCTCAGCAACCCAAGGAGGGGTCGCTATGAGTTGGGTCTGACTCAAAGGCACATAACAACAACAACAATGGTTAATGATTGTGAACATTTCTCCATGTGTTTATTGGCCATCTGAATATCTTCTTTGGTGAAGTGTCTATTCATGTCTTCTGCCCATTTCTTAATTAGATTTTTTGTCATTTTTTGTTGAGGTGTTGGAGTTTTCCATAAATCTTAGAGATAAGTCCCTTGTCAGGTAAGTCATTGCTAAATATTTTTTCCATTGCTAATATTTCTTAGTATGCCTAAGTAAATACTGCAGGAGAAATAGAACAAGATATCAAAAATATTCAACAAAAAGGCACTTGGTTTCATTTAATGCTTCCTGGGCCTGATACTCCTTTTCTTGATATTATTAGCTGATTACCTAATAGTATTGGCTATGTGTTCTTCATCACAGGCTAGATTGATTATCTTGATTATATAATTTGTTTCTCTGAATTTATAATCAAGCTACAGTTTTTCTGGCCATATGGAGAACTGGTACTTTAAAACTCGTACTTTGAAAACAAAAAAAACCAAAGTTTTCAAAAAAGATTAACTTCACACCTTGGGTTAGTCATTTGAAAATGCCAAGTTGTTCCTCCCAACTGGGCTTTGCTCTACACTTACCCTACCCAAAGATCACAGAAGCAGAGTGAGCTGTGGAATGGTGAAGCAAGGTGCCTGTCTATACCATAGTGTGCATAGGAAACTAAAGTGTGAGAAGGTTGTGCAGTTTACTATATATATATAGGAGCTCTGGTAGCATAGTGCCTAAGGCACTTGACTGCTAATCAGAAGGCTGGCGGTTCAAACCCACGAGGGAGGTTGGGCAATCCTACTTCCGTAGTGATACTGCCTCGGAAACCCAAGGAGGAGTCGCTATGAGTCGGGGCCGACTCGACGGCAAATAACAACAACAACTAACAACATATATATATATATATATACAGCCTATGTGTTGTTTGTGTAAAAGTATGGTATGTCCATGCAGAAGAAAGCACTCTTATAATGGTGATCAAGGAATCTCTGTTAAGATTCATGATCAAAGGGGTGGTGGTGGTGGTGAAAGAGCACGAAAACTGAGGCACCCATCATGACTGACACAGTTTGCCTCCAAATTTCCTTTACCTTTTATCCCTTGTATTCTTCTGCTTCCAGAATATGTGCATACACTCATCTTGAGTGAATTACGCTTTCTTAAGACTGTGATAAAAATGTTTTGTTCTCAGAAAGAATACTTGTAACTTATATGTGACAAAGTTACAGTTTATGGCTAAACAAATGATAAGGATGTTCCAAGAAGGGAATGACAAAAATGTTCCCTGAAAAGATGGTTGTGTACTCAGTTTACTTGCACAGAAATTCTGTAACAGATAATAGATAACTAACATTATAAAAAGTTTACTTGTGCTTCATATTTATCTCATATGTAAACCCCAGCCTTCCTGTATTGAAATCTCTCTTCCTTTCTCAGACTTTGGGGAACTTGGTATTTTACCAATTGTTACCCCAGTTTTGGCTGTTGCAAACTCAACAATAAAACTCTTTCATAGCTTTCCTTACCAAACCAAAACCAAACCCACTGCCATGGAGTCGGATCCGACTCATAGCGACCCCTCTTTGAGTTTCTGAGGCGGTATCGCTAGGAAAGTTTATTGCCCAACCTTCCTTCCTTCCGAGGAGTGGCTGGTGGGTTTGAACCACCGGCCTTCTGGTTAGCAGTCAAATGCCTTAAGCATTACGCCATAAATTATTTTTCAGTAGTTATTTTTTACTCTTCGACACATCCTAGGAATGTATGTAGCTGGAACTAGGATTTGATGCAAAGGTTACTACTTGAAACCATATAATTCTAAGATGCATATTCCATCCTTTACAGCATTAAGAAACACCATTCCCTTTCTCCAGGGGATAGCAATAGAATTGTCCTGCCTCATACCAGTATTTCACATGTCTATGGAAGTTATTCTGAGAGCTTGGCTTTCCAAAACTTGATAATATCCTTTTATATGTAAGAAACAGAAACCAGAGCCTGCTCATTACTATGAAATGCTCTCATGATCTCATATTATTTTCTTTTTAGATGTAGCCAGCTAAAATGTGTTCTTGAAATGTGGTAGTTAAACAACAGATACAAATTTCCCTTTTTGCTTTGCAAGTGACTGGTTAATTACATGATTTACTATTCAAATGTTACCCAAACCTGTGTAACTGTTTACTATATTTGTTCCTACTGTATATATAAACTTAAAAACAATAAAGCTTAGAATTAATATCAGTGACATAAAATTGAATACATTTATTTCATTTTATGCTACTTTGTCAATTTCACATTAGATATGTTCATATGTGGAAGCACATTGATCAATTGAATTAATTCTCTTACATCGTCATTTATTTCTTACAGGAATAATCACTCGAAGAATCACAAATGAAATATTTTAGATTTTAAAACTTGATAGCCAAATTATATTGAGACAATCCTTCCCTTTTTAGTATTATTAATTCTGTCTAACTTGACATACTATCAGTTTGTAAAAACATACTTTTGCTTTCTATAGGGCCATACTTTTGTTCATTGATATAAATTCATGGTTTCCAGTGAACTTAAACTTGCATTTATAGAAGACAGAATTATTTTTCATTACATAGAATAAGTATCCTCCTCTCTCCCTATTGTTGTACCTAAACTATTTCTTTCTCCTTCTTCAACAACCTATACTCTTTGGGGGCCCATTTTATCAAAATTTTCCCCTTCCTTTGTGCTATCATCTGTCAACTGGTGTCAACTATCTTCCCCACATGCATTCAACAGTTACTAGTCATTTTAACACATGGCTTATTATATTCTTCTCTGCTATTATTTTGTCAGCATTTTAGAAATTTACTATCCTCAAAGATGACCCATCAAGAACCCTGAACATGTTCTCCTCCGGAATAATTTCCTTCTCCCTATCTCAGCCAACAAGTAACTGCACAACCTTGAACAACTCAATTTCAACCATTATACTATCTGTCAGTCTTTTCAACTCTGCTATTCTAGTACACACATTCCAAGAACTCTGCTACATCAAGACCTCCAATCCACTCACTCCACTATTTTTCTCTGTCAGTCACTTCCATGTCCTCATATCCTTTCTCACCTAGCTTACATTCTGTTTCTAGCAAAATAGTCACTCTATTCCCTCTGATCCTTAGCCTCTCTACAAACCCCAATATTCACCATTCTTTACGTACATTAATAAGGTTTGTCATCCTGATGGACTCACTTTCTATATAGAACCATAAATATCAATGGTCACTCATAAACTGCTTTGTAAATCTAATTATCTCTCTAGTAAGTTGTCTTTTGTAGTCTCTAATATGATTAATTTACACCTGCTCCTTTTCTCTTTAAGCTTCTAGCACTTGTTCCCCACTCCATCTCAGCCAATGACTATGTCTCATATTTAGAGAGAAAATTGATGCTGTCATATGAAAACTAGTACTTCCTCTTCCCATAACCAAATTCACCAACCACTCTACATCTATATCTACATTTCCACTGAAATAGAAGAAGTATCTCCCTTCCTAGCTAAAATTAATCCTTCACTTATGTTCTGTATTAACTCTTCATTTGATTCTCTGAGAGGCAGTACCATGCATTAACAGTGCAGATAAACTATTTAACCTCTGTGTACCTTAGTTTTCTCATTTATAACCTGGGTAAAATAATGGTACCTCATCCAAAATGAATGAGTTAAAAAGTGCAAAATGATGAGATCAGAGCTGAGAATAACATATGCTTGACAAATGTTAACTTTTTTTTTTTTTTTCGGTTGTTGTTATTCTCAAAGTTTAGTCCCTGAAAATTTTGTTTCTTGCATTTAACCTGAGAAAAGACCCAGTTACATCAGTGCCTTCCACTCTTGCCCTCTCCCTTATTTTCCTCTCCCTATTTCCCTCTGTGTTGAATTATAGACTCATGAAGGGATATTTTTGTTGCAGAGTAAACATTTCTGCCAAGAAGATGTAAGAAGGTGCTGAACACTTTCTTTAGTACTCAATTTCCTTACTGAATTTTTCAGTTCAAATACAGTAATTGATCTTCTAGCTATAAAACAAATGCAACCCAGACTGGAGATGCTGAAAATTGTTAATTATGAAAATGACAAAGGGAAGGACAAGAAATTTAGCAAATATACTTAAGGATATATGAAAGAAAGCAATAAAATGCTACGTAAGCATCCATGTTTTATTAAAGAATCACATATTTTACCTGGAGCTCTGGTGGCATAGTGGGTAAGGCATTTGGCTGCTAACCAGCAACCCCACCAGGTGGACCATAAAAGGAAGATGAAACAATCTGTTTTCATAAAGACTTACAGCTTTGGAAACCCAATGGGGGTCACTTTGAGTCGGAATCAAATCGATGGCAGTGAGTTTGGTTTAGAGTTTGGTATATTTTGTTATTAAACAAAAATCATGAGGCAGCACAGCATACACTAACGATGGCATGTATTTGCCAGAGCTAGATAAATTGCTTAAGAATAGAAAGGTTACATTTGTTAATAATAACATACCAAAATTATTTTATTATTTTCCCTTGGGGAAGAATTTTTCAATACAGTACTCTGCTGAGTATAAATAATTCCCTCTCTTTATTCTTTGTTTCAAAGACCTTGTACATTTTTATTTAATGGAAAAATACACACATTCAACAGGACAAACTATTATATAAACTCTGAGGTTTTTTCCTCTTGGGACTTAGCATCTGAACTGTGCATAATTTGTAGCCCTGTCATCAAACTACTGAAATTTCCTCTTAATTCCCAGCTGATATGAGTAGGCATAGAGAGTTCCGGGTAATTGTCACATTGTGATTTTGCTTCTTTCATAGAATGTTTTGTTAAAATGATAATATGCTTTGTTACAACGTCCAACTTACTTACTTCAAGTTTGTCCTGGAGACATTGTCTTTTGAGAGAAAAATGAGGTTCATGAATTATTGCATCCATAAAATTTTGATGGTTGCTCGCAAAATAGTCAGCATGATTCAGCAAGTTATATAACAGTGTTTAGATTTCTGTTGCCTATAAGGAACCATGTACTGATTGTTATATTTAAGACACTGAAATCACAATATTAAAAAAAAAAAAAAAACTCACTGCTGTCAAGTTGGATCCAACTCATAGTGACCCCTCCGTGGGTTTCTGAGGCAGTATCATTATGGAAGTAAATCACCCAATCTTCCTTCTAAGGAACAGCTGGTAAGTTTGAACCACCAGCCTTCTGGTTAGCAGTCAAATGCCTTAGGCACTACGCCACCAGAGTCAGCCCTTTTTCAAGAAAGAAAGGCAATGTTAATTTAAAAAGTGTCACTACATGGCTATCCCACAACTCTATCCCATTATAGAGAAAAGAATGTAGAAGAATGTGAAGCATCCTAGATAAAAAATATTTTTATGTATATAATGGAGGATTAATGAAATAAAGAGACAACGGGGCAAAAGGAACCATTGAAATACTCATAATGTTACTTTCAGTAATTATCAGAAAGAGAATAAATTGAGGTGGCTAAATGATTGGACTTGGCTGAAGAAAATGATAGAAATGCTGCATTATGCAAATAGCTAGTTTGTTGGTGACACATGGTTACACAGGTGGGTAACTATTATTGAAGTTAAGCAGAGGAAGCTCATATAGGCAATGAAAATGTCGTTGAAACAGAAATACTTTTTTCCTACAATTTTTTAAACTATTTGCTCCCCGATTTCTTTGTTGTTGTTGTTAGGTGCTGTTGAGTCAGCTCCAACTCATGGCAACCCTGTGTACAACAGAACAAAACACTGCCTGGTCCAGCTCCAGTCTCACTATCTATACTCGAGCCCATTGTTGCAGCCACCGTATTAATCCATCTCATTGAGGGCCTTCTCCTTTTTCACTGATCCTTCACTTTACCAAGCATGATATCCTTCTCCAAGTAATGGTCTCTTCTGACAACATGGCCTAAGTAGGTGAGGCGAAGTCTGGCCATTCTCGCTTCCAAGGAGCATTCTGGCTGCACTTCTTCCAGGGCAGATTTGTTACTTCTTCTGGCAGTCCATGGTACTTTTAGTATTCTTCACCAACACTGCAACTGAAAAACATCAACCCTTCTGATTTCTTTAGTCATTTCGTTTCTAGCTCCCTCTCTTGTTATACAGTTGATCTCCATTTTCAGAATAGCTACCTTTAGTTATTCTAACATCACAGCCTTACTCTACATTATGAGTATGACCACAAATCCTTCTGGTGTTGACAGAGAAGATGGGTACCCTCAGGTCTCATTGCATTTAATCAATGCAATAATCTATGAAAAATGGTAACAGTATAATATTAATGTCAAACATTTTGTGAGTTACAGTCACATTTTTTTGAGCACTTAGGAAGTAAGGGGATATAGTAATTCAAGACATCAATGATATTATATATAACATCCTTGTGAAATATTAGGTGACTTTCCAACACTTTCTGCAGTTTTATCTTTTTAGACATGACTAGTTCTATTATCTTATTTCTTACAATTTTTATAGTATAACAGATATGTGATCCTTTGAAAATAAAGGAAGAATAAACTAGATACACTCAAGAAAATATACCTAAAATAAAACAGTAAATTGTATTATGAGAGATTTGAGAAAAATCACTTAACATATTCTCCCTTACAAAGATATTTAAATCTATCAAAATTTAATATTTTGCTCTGATTTCTTTAATACGCTTTGTTATTCATCTTGTTTTTAATGTTCCTTCTTTTTAAACTTTAAAGATATATGTGTCTGTTTTCCTCTTTTAGGTTGATCTCAAATGCAAAGTTGAGTTAATCATACATCACAGCTCTTTGTACATCTTCATCATCAGTCAGGTCAAAGTTTCAACTTGTCTATTCTATTTTTGTCTTCTTTCCAATACCTGCTCCCTTTCTCCTCATACTCATAAGTACAAACCCAGTGTGTGATACAGGTCTTAAGTATCCACATATCCTTGTAATGTTTTGTGGAGGGAATTTTTAAAATTGATATAAAGGATATGTTACTGTTAAGCTAATCTGCTACTTTTTCTGCTTAACACACTGAGATCTCTATACTCAGCTGTATGGATATCCATTTTCTTTCCTTGCAGATGCATTTTTCCATTGTCTTCATATTTCACGTATCCATTTCTTCCATAAAGAATACTGGGTTGTTTCCAGCTTTCTACCATCACTAACAATGCTGCAATGAACATTCTTATTCATGTTCCCTTAGGAACTCAAGTGAGAACTTCTCTGGATATATATCCAGGATTGGAATCCCTAGGTCAGCATAGTGCCTAAGGCACTTGACTACTAACCAGAAGGCAAGGCTGGCAGTTCAAACTGACCAGCCACTCCTCGGAAGGAAGGTTGGGAAATCTACTTCCATAGTGATACTGCCTCAGCAACCCAAGGAGGGGTCCCTATGAGTCAGGTCTGACTCGATGGCACATAACAACAACAACAACAGGTCACAGAGCAAGTGTATAATTGATTCTAATATATAAAATACCAGTTTGCTTTCAGAAATGTCTGCACCAGTTGTATAAAAGGGTTTCAATTTCCATTTGTTTTCACCAATATTCATTATTAAATGTACTTTTTTTGTTGTTTTTTGGTAATTCTCACTGCTATAAAGTTATATCTCATTGTTGTTTGATTTTACCTTTACATGATTAATAGTGGGTTTGGGCATCTCATCATATGTGTACATGTTAGCCATTTTATCTTCTTGTATAAACTAGTAATTTTTCCAATTTTCTAATGACTTTCTTTTTTATTGATTTCCAGATGTCTTTCCTCATATGTTATTCATCTGTTGATTTTGTTTATGTTATTATTCATTAGATAAATATCTTTAATTTTTATATAATCAAACATATATATATATATTTTGCCTTACAATTTTTACTTTTGTGGTTTCTTTTAAGACTTTTTTCTGTGCCTAGGTAACAAGAATTTTTCTCTACATGTTTAAGTATTTTTACTTTTCACATGTATGTTTTTAATCTGTCTGCCATCTATGCTGTGACAATGTACAAATTTAGCTTTAGTTTTCTTCATTTAGGGAGCCTGTTTTCCCATTACCATTTATACACAATCCTTTGCTCCATTACTTTCTGCAGCTATATTTAACTTCTAAATCTCCTGTTCTATTCCACTTGGTTGCTTTTCCATACCTGAGCCATAATATTTTTATTACTATATCTTTATTTATGACTATGGCTTCACCTCTATAGGGAAACTCCCTCCCCTCTCCACCCTCTTCACAACTTTAATTTTTGTTTTCAACTTAGCTATTTATTCTTCCATGTAAAATTGAAAATGAGTTTGCCAATTCAAACAATTACTTTAAAGTATGTCTCTTAATGACCATATATGGCAACATATTTCTGGGTTTTTATCTTCATATATTAACCATATAAGACAACTCACTAAAAATTCACTGCCATTGAGTCAATTCTGACTCAGAGTGACCTCCATGGGGTTTCCAAGGCTGCAAATCTTTATGGAAGCAGATTGCCTCATCTTACTCCCAGAGAGCAGCTGGTGGGTTCAAACTGCCAACCTTCTGGTTAGTAGCCAAATGCCTTGACTACTACACCACCAGAGCTCACAACAGAATGATAAATATTTTATTTTGAATCAAGAAATTAATTCCTTAAAGAATTTGAAAATACATTTATTATTCACTCAAATGTGCTTTTTTTGGAGTCTCATGTCAATATGACTTGTTTTCCTTTATGAGTGATCCAGTCTTCTCTCTAGAAACTTTCATATTGTTCTCTTTGTCTTCAATATCCATACATTTTATAATAATGTTTTTAGGTTTAGGCTTCTGTTTTGGTTCTCTAGTGCTTCTGTAACAGAAATACCACAAATGTATGGCTTTAACAGACAGGTATTCTCTTACAGTTTTGGAGGCTGGAAGTCTAAGTTGAAAGTGCCAGCTCTAGGGACTGGGTGAAGGCCCCTCGACCTTGGGCTTCAGCTCTGCCTCTTGCTCCCAGTCCATTGGAGCTGTAGGCATCTCTTCAGTCAGGCAGCTGCTGGAGGCTGAGGCTGACAAACCCAATGTTAACAAGTAAAATGACACAGTCTGAAGATTATCAAGCAACATGGCAGGCCACTAGTTCAACTCCAGAAACAGTCCTAAGATTGGCAGACAGCATGAAAGCCTGCTGAATGTGGAGGGTCCAAGCATGCCAAGAAGCTTGAGAATTCCTCAAAGCTTTTTCTCATGTACTTGAAGCAGACCATATCCCTAAGGCAACTACTCAGATGCTCATAGTAGATTCCACCATGGAGTTGATTACTAGTCTCATCACTGAAAATAGCTACATCTAGCTGCTCAGCCATGGGAGCTCTAGTAGCATAGTGTCTAAGGCACTTGACTGCTAACCAGAAGGCTGGTGGTTCAAACCCACCAGCCACTCCTTGGAAGGAAGGTTGGGCAATCCTACTTCCGTAGTGATACTGCCTCGGAAACCCAAGGAGGGGTCACTATGAGTCAGGGCTGACTCGACGGCACATAACAACAACAACAGCTGCTCAGCCACTCAAAACCAAGGCCCAGCCACCAAGTTGACATGTAACCTTGACTACCACAGCTTCTCATACTCTATGCTGTTTCAGTCTGAATCCCTTTTAATATGAAAATTTTCCTCCTTTCTTAATTGGGGAAATTCTTGTGCATCATTTTATGAAATCTTTCTTCTTCTCTATTTTTTTCCTTTCAGATGTATTTTGAAATTCCTGTTGCCGCCTGCATAATCTCTTATATCCTCTCTTTCTTCTTTCAAGATGACTTTTGGAAGAATCCTCTTACCTATTTTCCTATTCCCCATTTCATTCTTTGCCTGCATCCTTTTTTGTTATTTATCTAATGTATTAATAAATTATTTAAATTCAAACTTATTTTTCATACTGTCATTGTATGCCATCAAGTCAATTGCAATGCACAGTGACCTTATATGACAGAGTAGAGCTGACCATTGGGTTTCCTAGGCTGTAATCTTTGTAGGAGCAGATCACCAGGTTTTTCCTCCTTGAAGCTACTCCTGGTGGGTTCCAACTGCTGACTTTTCATATAGCAGCCAAGTGCTTACCATCACCTCATCAGAACTCCTTCTCAGTATGCTTTCTTCATTCTTATTAATACCTGTTTGCTTCTGCTTTTTATAGATTGAATTGTGCCCCCAAAAAGATAAGTTGAAGTCCAAACTGCTGGGAAAATAAAGTCATTCTTTTAAGATCTCATTTTTCAATGAGGTCAGACTGAAGTAGGGTGGATCCTAACCTCTCTGAGTGGTATCTTATAAAAGGGGAGAAAATGCATGGAGAAAAAGTCACATAAGAGGAAAATGCCAGGTGAAGATACATTTACAAGCAGCAAAGTTCACCAAGGATTGCTGGCAGATCAGAAGGTAGGAAAGGCATGGAACAGTTCCTTTCTTGGGGCCCTCAAAGAAATTGACATGGTTGATACCTTGATTTGAATTTCTAGTCTCCAAAATCCTGAGACAATAAATTTCTGTTTTTTACAGTCATTTACTTTGTGATATTTAGTTATCACAGTCCTAGGAATCTAAGACATTCTTTTGTTTCTAAATATTTTCCTTTATTTCTTTGAGAATTTTTATTTGTTTCATTTCAAATTATTGAATAGAATTAACAGGAGGTTGTTAATACTGGTTCACCTATTATTTGTGACTTGGTTTGTTGTCCTTTTAGTGTAGCAGTTTTGTTCCTCGTATGTCCAGTTACTTTTGCTTTTGAGCTTGTTTCTCTCTGGCTGCTTTTGTAAATGGGGAGGCCCAGATGCTAGCTTGTGCTGCTCCTGAGAGTTGAAGATGGGATGGCACACAATGATCCTCAACAGAGACCCCTCCATGCCGCAGTCTAGACTTGACCATCCCTCTTTTTTGGTTCCTCACTAAATGACTCCTACCCTTGGTATTAGTTGCTTCATGACAGGGGTGGATGTGAGGGATGCTATAAGTTTTTTTCACAACCTCTTGGCCCTTTTGTTACCTCCCCTAACCTTAATCAGCCTCATAGATAATCTAGGTGTTATCTGCTGATTCAATGGTCCTGGGTAGATAGTGCTATTTTTGTCCCTAGGGCTATCATGTGGCCAATACAATGTGCTAAGAGAACAAAGATCAGTTTAAAAGTTCTTATCTTATTACCCCACCATAATACCTTGTCCCTCAACCATACCTGCTCCATTTTCAAGACTTTCTCTCAAACTTTTTTTTTCCTCTTTTTTTTTTTTTTTGGTCTCTGGTGCATCTTCTAGGATGAAATTAGAGAAGCTATTATCTAGGCTAATTCTCCATCTTATTCAATTTCATCCGTGTTTTTTTTCAAATGATTAATAGCAAAATAGTACCAACTTAAACTGAGTGCTAACTATATGCTAAACATTTGCTATATTTTTACATGCTTTATTGCATACGAAACGGATGCAACATACTGCCGTCCACTCGGAGCCGACTCATAGCGACCCTTCCTTGGGTTTCCGAGGCAGTATCACTATAGAAGTAGATTGCCCGACCTTCCTTCCGAGGAGTGCTTGGTGGGTTTGAACCACCGGGCTTCTGGTTAGAAGTCAAATACCTTAGGCACTACTCCACCAGAGCTCCTGCAATGCTCAAAAACCTCATTTTACTTACGAAAAAGCTGAGGTCTAGATAAGGAACTTCACACAGCGAGTAACATAGCCAAGATTCAAATTCAGCTCATCGGATTCCAAAGTTTATTCCTTTTAGTCTCCATTGTAATTTAGGGTTTTATTAAATTAGGTTTTGTTCTTAATTCAAAGAGTATCCATAGATGGACTTCATGGTGTTTAAGAACTTCCTAAAGTGTTCAAAGTTTTGAGTATCTACATAGATTTTTTTTTTTTTTTCCTAGGGATTGAATCTTTTGTTTTCACTAGATTTTCAAAGCTGCCCATGACTCCACGTAATGTGAAGAGCCCTGTAAGGTGAAGTCATAATTTACATGGGGACTTTGAAGTTAAAGCCAGCTAGTAATGCAAAATAGGAGCTCTGGTAGCATAGTGCCTAAGACACTTGACTGCTAACCAGAAGGCTGTCAGTTCAAACCCACCAGCCATTCCTCGGAAGGAAGATGGGACAATCTACTTCCATAGTGATACCGCCTTGGAAACCCAAGGAGGGGTCACTATGAGTCGAATCTGACTGGATGGCAGTGAGTTTGGTTTGTTTTTTCAGTAATGCAAAAATTGTGAATAGTGACTTACACTTGAAGTTTTCTTAAATAACCCTAGTATTTCTGACACTGGGTAATTGAATGTTCAAGTGTCAAGAATTAATATATTTGGTTCCTCTTTGCCTATGTTGTTGGTGTTGTCATGTGCCACTGAGCCCACCCAACTCATAGAGACCCCTTCTTGGGTTTCCCAGGCCATATTACTATGGAAATAGATTGCCCAACCTTCCTTCCAAGGAGTGGCTGGTGGGTTTGAACCACCAGCTTTCTGGTTAGCAGTCAAGTGCCTTAGGCACTATAGGGGCTGATACTTCTTTCCTTGGGGTATTGGAGAACAAGTTAGTTTTAAAGTGTGATGTGGATAGGAAAACAGTAATAAACAAATAACAAATAATACATAAACAAAATAAACAAACTTATTGCCGTGGAGTTGATATTGACTCACAGCAACCCCTCCTTGGGTTTCCTAGGAGGTATCTGTACAGAAGTAGATTGCCCAGTCTTCCTTCTGAGCAGTGGCTGGTGGGTTTGAACAGCCAGCCTCCTGGTTAGCAGTCAAATGCCTTAGGCACTAGGCCACCAGAGCTCCTGTGGATAGGAAAAGGAGTGAAATAAGGACGTTTCTCTCTATGAGCCTATTCAATTGAGTTTATTTGACTCCAATTTTGACTCCAATGCCTATATATATATATATATATATATATATATATATATATATATTGACCTAGTATGGAAAAAAGACAAGTAACAGTATGATCGGTGGTGGCTAGATCTCCATGTCCAGAAGACTTTTCTGTCATGTTCCAGTCACATGATTGTCAACTTAGTATTTTTGAAGTAGGCGCTTCTCACCAGAAGACCCTATTCACTATAGCCAGAATTTGGCTTATTTTTCCATTCAGAGACCCTTAGGAAGATGAGATATGTTGAAAAAGTTCTGGTAGTTATTTCTTGCTGAGGAAAGAATCTAGGATGGGGTTTATGTAACAATTTCTGGAAAATGTCACAGGCTCACCTTGGCTTGGCTTCAGAGCTGACCAGTGCAATCAGGGCTCTTTTTTACCAGAGGTATCCTAGGTTCAATTTTACCTGTCTCCTTTTCAGAGCAGCTAGATATTCCATAGTCAAGAGATGCTGGGAAGTGCCCTGGCCTGTGGCAATGGCAGAGATAAACATACTGGGCAATGAGATCAGCCTTTGGTCTTCTGAAATTAGCTTTAAAATACAATCATGTATCTTAGGAAAGTACCTTGCATAGAAGCTATATTTGTTGTTGTTGTTGTTATTTGCCATCGAGTCGGCCC
>NW_006921588.1:17548924-17551000 GCF_000298275.1 Orycteropus afer afer | reverse complement strand
CCAACCTTCCTTCCGAGGAGTGGCTGGTGGGTTTGAACCACCAGCCTTCTGGTTAGCAGTCAAGTGCCTTAGGCACTATGCTACCAGCGCTCCTAGAAGCCATATAGAACTCTTAAAATGTATTTCATATCAAAGGAGGGAAGCATGCATAATATCCTTAATGGTAAAGAGTATGGGATGTTATCTAAGGAAAATGAGAGGTAAGCTAGCTTACATATTTATTTCAGAAATTGAGAGGGCAGAAAATGTCAAAACCTACCATATCCTACTTTCACGATTCATTTATCCATTTAAACAATCATGATTCATAATACTGAAAGAAAAGAAAAAAAATCTGCCAGCTGCAGCCTCCAGATATTTTGTATTCTCCAGAAAGTGTCAATTTATGGGTTTTTGGTTTCTGGTCTCACACGGACCTTAAATAAAACTCCTCTGTGAGGTGTTAGCCAGTAGCTTGTAGAAAATATTTTCTTGCCAAAGGCACGGAACGTGGATCTTAAGTTGTCCCACAAGGAGTAACTGACTCGGAAGGTGTCAGGAGTAAAATGACTCCATTTTATAATCTCTCCCAGAGGCAAGGAGCTTCTCACTTCCAGAATAAATTGATGGTGAGATCCATTTTCTAGTTGGCAGGATGATGATCCACAAAGCTTTCACTCCAGCTTGCTGACAAGGGAAAATCTCCTGTCCCATTTGGCAGGTGTGGGTGATTTGTGAAATGGGGGCTTTATAACCTGGCATGTACAATAGTTCCACTGAAAATCTTTATGTGTTATGAGAACCACTGTGTAAATTGCACTCACATGGAGATACCATGCCCCTCTTCTGTATATATAGGTTTGGTTCTTCCTTTTTTGCATTCCCCAATGTGATACTCTGTCTATTTGATAGCCCCTAACATCTCATTCCATTAAAAACTCTGATCCGATATTCTCATGTATAAACCATAGTACAGCTTTCACATTTGTTTTCTGTATCCACTTAACTCTAGACAAATATTATCATCTTATTTTACAGCTAAAGACACAGAGACACAGGATAGAAGCTATTACTATGCAATCTAGACTCCCTACCCTTCTACTGTTTCACTGTTTTCCTTGACAAGAGTTATCAGATTTAACTGTGTATTAGAATCATTCAAGTTGCTTGCTAAGAGTAATAGTAATGATCATTAATATAGTACTTAATTTGCACCAGCCACTCTTTTTAAGCACCTCACATACATCAACTGATTTATTCCTCACAACACCCCTGAGGTAAGTGCTATGATTATCCCCATTCGCAAGAGAGAAACTCGAACACAAAAAGAGGTTTCTTCAATTGCCTAAGGTTAACACCTAGAGATGACTGGAACTGGAATTTAAACTGAGGCAGCCTGGTTACAGAGGGTGTGTTCTTATCTAGTCTGCTTATCCTTCTGAAGATTCTGGGCACCCTTTCCCAGAGTTTGGGATGAAGTTCAGGAATTGGAATTTTCAACATGTCCTTTTCCCCAGCTCTAATGCCAGATGTTCTCAGACTGCACTTTCAAAAGCACTGACTTGGGGGTTAAAGGCAGTGTTTGGTCTTCAGTAGTCATATATAGTAATGAAAATTCCCCTGTAAGACATTATATCTGCTAAGAGTCGGCTTATAAATTATTGTTGCTGCTGTTGTTAGGTGCTGTTAAGTTGGTTCTGACTCACAGTGACCCTATGTACAGCTAACACTGTCCAGTCTTGCACCATTCTCACAACTGTTGGCAGGCTTGAGCCCATTCTTGTAGCCACTGTTGGGGCTGTTGGTGAGTCTTCCCCTTTCTTTCTGACCCTCTACTTTACCAAGCATGATATCATTCTCTAGGGACTTGTCCCTTCTGACTACATGAACTACATGGCTGGTGTAGGTGACATGACGCCCAGACATTCTTGCTTCAAAGCAGCATTCTGGATGTACTTCCTCAAAGACAAATTTGTTAGCTCTTCTAGCTGTTGTTGTTGTTGTTATGTGCCATCAAGGCAGACCCAACTCATAGCGACCCCTCCTTGGGTTTCCAAAGCAGTATCACTGCAGAAGTAGATTGCCCCATCTTCCTTC
>NW_006921588.1:17526835-17544319 GCF_000298275.1 Orycteropus afer afer | reverse complement strand
ACAGCTCCGTATGTCTCCTTTTTTTGGTATTTTCACGCAAATTCTTCTGCTAATTGGGATTTAGTCCAATTCTGTATCCTTCCCTTCAAGGCTCAGGGTCCATGATTATCTTCTGTGTCTGTGTTAACTGGTTTCCCTTTTCTTTGTTGAAGAGGGTCTGTGCAATCCTTCTGCCTAGTCCACCATCTTGCCGGAACTCGGTAACAGCCACTTTTTAACACTTTAAACAGATTGTAGCAGATTTGCCCAATGCAATACATCATTTGATTTCTTGACTGCTGCTTACTTGGGCATTGATTGTGGATCCAAGTAAAATGAAATCATTGACAACTTCACTCTTTTCTCCATTTATCATGTGCTTATTGGTCTAGTTGTGAAGACTTTTGTTTTCTTTATGTTGAGGTGTAATCCATACTGAAGGCTGTAGTCTTTGATCTTCATCAATAAATGCTTTAAGTCTTCTCAATTTTCAGCAAATTAGGTTGCATGATCTGCCTATCACAGGTTGTTAATAAGTCTTCCTCCAATCTTTTTCATATACTCCAACTTCTCTGATTATTTATTTGCTCAGCATACAGACTGAATATGCATGGTGAAAGGATTCACTTTGATTCACACCTTTCCTGATTTTAAACCATGCAGTATCCTGTTGTTCTGTTTGAACAACTGCCTCTTGGTCTATGTACAAGTTCCTCATGAGCCTGTTTATAAATAGTAGAGCAAAGCACAGGGAACTATAACTTACAGTGGTAGTTGATAGGTAGAAAAAGACAAAGTGTTGACAGCACCAAAGGAGAAGATTGAGAATAAGAAAAGCCACATCATGAAAACACAAACATCATTAATTTCCTTGGATCTGGACTTGCCCAGGATTGGTGAATACCAAGTTTGAAAATTACAATATAAACATTTTTCTCAAGGAATTTTGAGATAAGCCATTTGAAATTATGTGAGAGTGTTTGAGATAGAGTCATTTACTAAATGGAAACAACTCAAGTTTTCTGATTTGTAGAATCTTCAGCTGTGCTATCCAAAACTGGTAACCACTAGGCAAATTATTTAATTTTAATCAATTCAAATTCAAAGTACAATTACTCAGCCATTGTAGCCACATGTCCAGTACCCAATAGCTACATATAGCCACAGACTATCCCACTGGACAGCATGAAGATCTAGATTATTTCCACAATTGCAGGAAGTTCTTTTTGACAATGTTGATTTATATACCTTTTTCCAACTATTCTCAGATTTTTTTTATTATCATTATCAAAATTTTCTCTTTTATAGTAATTAAATGAAAGAGACTAGCATTCACTGTTTCCCCAAAATCCAAATATCTAATTTGTAGTTTTGCACTGCTGGTTAATTAGCATCTGAATCTCAACAGGGATTTGTTATTTTCCCACTGTTTTATCAGTTTATGAAGGGTTGCAAGTCAGGTGGCAATGTGAGGATTATGAACCTTGATAATTTTCCTTCACATAAGAATGTCTATCTCCCATGCAAATATCACAAGCTGGCAGAGTTTCAGATGGCCAGTATCCCAGTAGACATGTATCATGATGTCCAGGTACCACATCAACATCACAAACATAACCTCTCATATTTCCTCTTTAGCTTGGATGTGAGTTTCCATCCTCCATTATTATTCAAAGCAGTGGATGACAGACATCTCAAGACTTCCTGCCCTGGTATAAGACAGGAATGATTTTATTAGATCCTCGTAAACAACATGTCACCACACAAGTGAAAGCATTTGCTAAATAAGCCATGTGGGGGCTCACTGGGTCTTCAAAGACTCCTGAGCAACAGAGAGTTATCTCAGTTCAAGCCTTCTGCCTTTGGCAGGATAACGAGCTGTTGGCTATGATTCAGCCTCTTATCACTAAATTGCTCTGGTGTTCTGCTAGACTCCAGAGTCATAAAACTGTTAGAGTGGTGGCCCTGTCGTTTCAGTGTCAGCTTCCTAGGGTTATTTTAGACCCTTTTCTAGAAGTGGTGGCTCAGCACATAGATATCCCACTCCTTGGAGTAAATTTACAAGAGATTCAGTTAGCTCTAAGCCAGTGAACCCTGTGTCCAATGATTAAAAAAAAAAAAAGACAAAAAAGAAAATGAGGTATTTGGAATAGGCTTTAGTAAAGAATGCTCTTAGCTGCTGACCAAAACAATTAAAATGTATTTTCCTTCAGGTTCAAGTACAAATTATTATATTGTAATACAATTACTAGCTATTAGTCACGCCAGTGCTACTCTCATCCTAAGTGAAACCTTGAACAAAAGCTCAGAATACTACAGACTTATAATTGAATGGTAATTTTGATGTTAGTTACTCTAAACTTCTAAACTTTTTTTTTTTAATTACAAATAAGGAATCATATCTCAGGAAAGCTAAGAAACTTACTCAAGATTTCTGTTGTAGTTAAGGTTATGTATCAGCTTGGCTGGGCCTGGTTTTGAGTGGCTAGGTGGGTGGATGTAGTTATACCCCATGGTGACACTGGCAATCACCTCCATGATAGAATCTGCCACAAGCAGCTGAGTAGCTGCTTTAGGAATGTACTCTGTTTCCAGTATATAAAGAGAAGCTTTGGAAACAATTTGCAGCTTTTTGTCACACTTGAACCCTGCATTTAGCTAAGTCTTCATTTAGCAGCTTACCACGTTTCCTGGCAATCTTGGGTCTGTCTCTGGTCTTAAATTAGTGGCCTGCCATATTGTTTGGTAATATTGGGACTGTGCCATTTTATTTGTTAACCTTAGGCTTGTTAACCTCAGCAGCCAACTGCTACTTGAGTGAAGAGATGCCTCTAGCTCCAGTGGGCCTGGAGCAAGAGGTAGAGCTGAAGCCCAAGGTCAAGGGGCTTTCACACAGCCCCAGAGCTTGGCACTTTGAACTTGGATTTCTGGCCTCGAAAACTATAAGAGAATAAACTCCTGATTGTTAAAGCCGTACATTTGTGGTATGCCTGTTAGAGAAGCACTAGGTAACCAAAACCACCCCTAGGCTAATTAATAACAGAATTAGAACTATCAACACACATCTCCTAATTCTTTGTTCGGTACTATTTCTACTATGTCATCCTTTTCTGTAGGAGGGAAGACTTGCACTGTTGCATGTGGTTGTTGTTAGGTGCCATTGAGTTGGCTCCAACTCATATGACCCTATGTACAACAGAACAAAGCGATGCCTAGACCGACATCATCCTCACAATCTTTACTATGCTTGAGCCCATTGTCACAGCTGCTGTGTCAATCCATCTTGCTGTGGACCTTCCTCTTTTGGGTTGACCTTCTACTTTACCAAGCATGATTTCTTTCTCAGGAACTGGTCCCTTCTGACATAACCAAAGTACTTGAGATGAAGTCTGGCCATTCTTGCTGCTAAAGAGCATTCTGGCTATACTTCCTCCAAGACAGATTTTTTTGTTCTTCTGGCAGTCAATGGTATTTTCAGCTTTCTTTCTTTCTTTCTTTTTTTGTGATTTGGGTGAAAGTTTACAGAGCAAATTCATTTTCTATACAACAGTTCATACACATTTTGTTTTATGACATTGATTACAATCCCAATAATGTAACAGCTCTCTTTTCATTTCCTCTTTGTGGTAACATTTTCTGTGTCCTTCTTTCCTATGCATTCCTGCCCTCTCCTTTGCACAAGGAGCTATCTCCTTGTGCAAATACTACTCTTCTGATTTCCCATGGTTGATTGTCTAAGGAGTTCATCTACCTGGTATAAATGTTCACTTTATACCCTTGTCTATTGTTTGGCTGGAAGCACAGGAGTAAGTTCAATTCTAGGCCCAAAGTGTGACTAGAAGCCGTAACTCAGGGGTTTCACCAGCAGACCAGTAAGCCAGGGGTTTCACAAGCAGACCAGTAAGCCTGATCTTTTTTTAATATTTTAAGTTCCACATTTTTCTCTCACCTTATCCAAGGTCTTCTTTTTCGATCCCTTTCTGAGTGGTTGACAGTGGTAGTCAGTAACTATCTAGTTCTTCTGCTCTCAGGGTCATGTAGGCTGAGGTTTTCATGGTACACTAGTCCTTTGGACTAGTTGTTTCCATATGCCTTTTGTTTTCTTCATTCTTCTTTTCTCTAGGTGAGGAGAGACCAATTGTTGCATTTTAGATGGTTGTCTGTAGGCTTTTAAGACCCCAGTTACTGCTCACCAAAATAGGATGTAAACTCACTCAAACTCACTGCCATCTAGTCGAATACTAACTCATAGCAACACCTATTGAGTTTCTGAGGCTATAAATCTTTACAGAAGTAGATTATCCTTTCCTTCCTCAGAGCAGCTGGTGGGTTTGAATCGCTGACCTTCTGGTTAGCAGCCAAATGTCTTATCCACTTGTGTAATATGTTATGCCAATTGAGCTTGATGTCCCCCACATCCATGATCCCGAGCCTGTGGGCTGAGTAACTCATTCCCTCAGGGTGTTTGGTTATGGCTAAGATGTTTTCATAACTTTTTCCCATTAGCTCTATTATATAAATGGACATTCTTATAACTAACTAACTAAGTAACTCACTGCCGTCGAGTTGATTCGACTCATAGCGACCACTCCTTGGGTTTTTGAGGTGGTATCTCTATGGAAATAGATTGCCCAATCTTCCTTCTGATGAGTGGCTGGTGGGTTTGAACCATCAGCCTTCTGGTTAGCAGTCAGATGCCTTAGGCACTATGCCACCAGAGCTCCCATTATATATATGGACATTCTTATAGCACATGTAAATATGTGTGTACAAATATTGTCTTCCGAACTTTTATATAATCATAGGTATATTCTCTTTTGCCCAGACAGCACAATTCAAATGCATCAATTCTTCTTGGTCTTTTTTATTCATTTCCACCTTTCACATGCATATGAAGCTATTAAAAATATCATGGCTTGGGTCAGGCAAAATGTAGTCTTTAAAGTGATATCTTTGGTTTTTACCACTTTAAAGAGGTCTTTTGCAGCTGATTTTCCCAGTGCATCTTGATTTCTTTGCACTATTGTATAGAGTGCATGAAAATCTTTTAGTCCTGCTGAGGAAAAACATTTGGACTTCAGTTTCAGAAAAGGCACAATTTAATAATACCTAATGCATATATGGTGCTATGGTGATTAAGGTTATGTGTCAGCTTGGCTGGGGCTGGTTTTGAGTGTCTGGGCAGCTGGTTGTAGTTATTCTCCATGATGACACTGGGAATCAACTCCATGGTAGAATCTTCCATGAGCAGCTGAGTAGCCACTGTAAGGATGTGGTCTGCTTCCAGTATATAGGGAAAAGATTTGGAAATGGTCTGTAGCTTTTTGGCATGTTTAAACCCTGCAGGCAGCCAAGTCTTCATTTAGCAACCTGGCATGTTTCTTGATAATCTTGGGTCTGTCTCTGGACTTGAACTAGTGGCCTGCCATGTTTTTTGGTAATAGTGGGACTGGCCATTTTATCTGTCGACCTGGGCTTGTAAGCCTCAGCAGCCAATGGCTGCCTGAGTGAAGAGATGCCTCCATCTCCAGTGAGTCTGGAGCAAGAGGCAGAGCTGAAGCCCAAGGTAGAGGGGTTTTCACCTAGCCCCAGAGCTTGGCACTTTGAATACAGACTTAAAGCCTCCAAAACTGTAAGAGTATAAATGCCTGTTTGTAAAAGCCATCTCATTTGTGGTATTTTCTGTTAGAGTAGCATGAAGTAACCAAAACAAAGTATGGTACCAAGAATGTGGGGTGCTGCTCTGACAGACACCTAAAATGTTGAAACAGAAGTGGGGTATGTCCTTGATGAGAGATCCTGGCAGAGAGACCCTGGTAGAGAGACAACAGCAGCAGAGCTAAGAGACCAGCATTAGACAGCAATAGGCTTACCAGTCCACAGAGGAGAAAGTTAGATGCCACTGGGTGGGTGAGTTCCTGGTGGAGTGGGTTGACTTCGGCATTAATCAACTGAAGCAGAGAGACCAAGGAAACAGGAAGCAGAGTTGCCTCAACCTCAAAGGCTAGGTCCATGACCTCTGGGGATGGAAAAACCATAAACCCCTAGGTTTCAGTCAGGCCTTCACCAACTTGGTTCTGGAGTGTGGGCCTGCTCGTTTATGTGGGACAGTCAGATGGGGACATAGCTGCTGCTTAAAAGTGAAGAGACAGGGTTATCATTCCCAAGAGGTAGAGGAACGGGGCCTGCCAGGCCATGGGGTGAGGTCACCACTCAGATGAACTAGGGAACTGGAGCCACCCAGTGAAGAAGATCTGTACAGTTTCCATCCAGTGATCTGTACAGGTGCCATGTTGACAGGAGGTGGAATTGTGGTAATTAAGGTTATGTGTCAATTTGGCTGGGCCTCATTTTGAGTGGTCGGGTGGCTGGCTGTAGTTATTCCCAATGAAGACATTGGCAATCAACTCCATGGTTGAATCTGCCATGAGCAGCTGAGTAGCTACTTCAGGGATATGATCAGCTTCCAGTATATAGGGAGAAGCTTTGGGAATGGTCTATAGCTTTTTGGCACACTTAGACCCTGCACGTAGCCAAGTCTTCATTTAGCAGCCTGCTGTGTTTCCTGCCAATCTTGGGACTGGCTCTAGACTTGAACTAGTGGCATGCTGTGTTTGGTAATACTGGGACTGTGCCAATTTATTTGTCAACCTTGGGCTTGTTAGCCTCAGTAGCCTCCAGCTGCCTGAGTGAAGAGATGCCTCCAGCTCTAGTGGGCAGGAGTAAGAGGAACAGCTGAAGCCCAAGTTTAAGGGGCTTTCATCTAGCCCCTATAGCCTAGCACTTTGAATTAGGACTTCTAGCCTCCTAAACTGTACAAGAGATTCCTGTTTATTAAAGTCACCCATTTGTGATATCTTCTGTTAGAGTGGCACTAAGATAACCAAAACAGGCACTAACAATATGCTAAGCACTGGTAGAACAGTGGTTAAAGCATTCATTGCTAACCAAAATTCAGTGGTTTAAACCTGGCAACCACTCCATCGGAGAAAGATGAGACAATCTGTTTCTGCATAAATTTACAGCCTTGGAAACCCAATGGGGCAGTTCTTCTCTATCCTACAGGATTGTTATGAGTTGATATTGATTCAATGGCAGTGGTCTTTGTTGGGTTCTGAGCACCACAGATATAATGGTCTCATTTAATCCTCTTAGTAACCCTATGGGGTCCCATTATTATCCCCATTTTACAGATGAGTGAGCTAAATCATAGTGAAGTGATTCAGTGCATACAGCTAATACTTTCCAGAATCTCAATCTAAACTCCAGAATTACAGTTCAGACCCCATGCTTTTAAGCACTCTAGTTTGCTGTGTATAATGGACATATCTGGGGTGACCAATCAGGACAAGTTAATGCATGCAAACGAGTTTGGAAAAAAATTTCAATATGCCTACAGAGTTCAATTCTAAAGCAAAATTTTAATAACATTTTCTGTTTTTGTTTTTTTTACCTAAAGCTGTTATTTTCATTACCACATGCATTATTGAAGGCACTATTTAAAAAACTAAAACCTTTTGGTGATGTTAATGAGTCTAGAATCCAAGTAGGCAGAGCAGTAAAACCTGCACCTTGGTGGCAATATTGAGCAACCTTTTCTAACTGGGAATAGCATTATTGGCAGACTAATGCTGCTCTCTGGGGTGCGTCCTTTCAGAACACCGACAAGCCACATAATCAGGAAGAATTTCCATTTGAAACAGTCTGGGGTTGTTAGTCTGGGAAATACTATTCCTGCTTTCTGTGGGTAAGCATTGATATCAAAATGAAAAGGATCTTTTGAAGAGAAGAAATGTTCCAATAGAAATGGATTCACTCCTTTTCACATAAACATGCTGATTTGTGTGTGAGATCTTTGTTGTTTGTGTGTACCTACAAGTTGATTTCCACTGATAGTGACCATATATAGGATTTTCTAGACTATAATATTTTTTTCTTTTTCGTTTTTTAACTTTTTACTGTGATTCAGGTGAAAGTTTACAAAGCAGATTTGTTTTGCATTCAACAGTTCATACACATTTAGTTTTGTGACACAGATTACAATCCCCACAATGTAACAGTGTTCCTCCTACTTCCTTCCTGTGGTCACCCTTTCCCTTTGTCCTTCCCACCTATAAATTTTTGCCTTCCCAGCTTTCTTCCTGTGCAAATACTGCCTTTCTGTTCTCTCATGTTTCATAGTTCTATCAAGTGGATCTCTTTGGTGTAGTTACTTACATTGTAGTTTTTTCCAAAGTTTGGCTGAGAATTGAGCCGTGGGAAGGAGTCCAATTCCAGACTCGAAAAGTAACTAAGGACTGTAGTCTTGGGGGTTTTACCAGTCTCTGTCTGAACAGTAACCCTGATCTTTTTTTTTTTTTCCTTTAGTTATGTTTCACATTTTTCTCCCACTCTATCCAGGATCCCCAATTTTGATCCCTTTCCAGGTGGTTGGCAGTGGTAGCGAGGCACGATCTATTTCTTCTCGTCTCAGTCATATAAGCTGAGGTTATGTAGCCCATTAGTCTTTCGGACTAATTTTTCCCACGCTTCTTTGATTTTCTTTCCTTTTCTTTGTCCAAGAATTGCACCTTAGGTGGCCACTCACAAACTTTTAAGACCCCAGCTTCTAGTCACCAAAGTCTGATGGAGGACGTTTTTCCATACTATGTTGTGTCATATCCATACAGCTACGAGGAGGTGGCATAGTGCCTAAGGCATTTGACTTATAACCAGAAGGCTGGCAGTTCAAACTCACCAGTCACTACTTGGAAGGAAGATTGGTAATCTACTACCGTAGAGATACTGCCTCAGAAACCCTAGGAGGGGTTGCTATGAGTTGAATTGACTCAATGGCAGTGTATTGGGTTTTGATTTGGGCAAGGAAGACCAGTTAATACTACTATTGTTCAAATTTACACACCAACCACAGAAGCTAAAGACGAGGAAATTGAAGATTTTTCCCAACTTCTGCAGTCTGAAATTAAGCAAACATGCAATCAAGATATGTTGATTATTACTGATAATTGGAATGTGAAAGTTGAAAACAAGAAAGAATTACCAGTAGTTGGAAAATATGGCCTTGGTGATAGAAATAACACTGGAGATTGCATGATAGAATTTTGCAAGACCAACTATTTATTTATTGCAAATACCTTTTTTTTAATAACATCAATGGAGGTTATGCACATGGACTTCACCAGATGGAATACACAGGAATCAGATCAACTACATCTGTGGAAAGAGGCAATGGAGAAGCTCAATGTCTTCAGCCAAAACAAGGCCAAAAGCAGACTGTGGAACAGACCATCTACTGCTCATATGCAAGTTCAAGTTGAAGCTGAAGAAAATTCAAACAAGTCCACAAAAGTCAAAATATGACCTTGATTATATCCCCCTGAATTTAGAGACCATCTAAAGAATAGATTTGATGCATTGAACACCAATGACCGAAAACCAGATGAATTGTGTGATGACATCATGAACATCATACATGAAAAAAGTAAAAGGTCATTAAAAAGATAGGAAAAGAAGAAAAGACCAACATGGATGTCAGAAGAGGCTCTGAAACTTGCTCTTGAGTGGAGAGTAGCTAAAGCAAATGGAAGGCATGACAAGATAAAAGAGCTGAATAGAAGATTTCAAAGAGCAGCTTGAAAGGACAAAGTCAATTATTATAATCAAATGTGAAAAGACCTGGAATTAGAAAACCAAAAGGAAAGACCAGCTTAGCATTTCTCAGGCTGAAAAAATTCAAGCCTTGAGTTGCAATATGGAAATATTCTATGGGCAAAATATTGAATGATGTAGGAAACTCCAAAAGAAGATAGAAGGAATACACAGTGTCACTGTACCAAAAAAATTGGTCAATGTTCATCCATTTCAGGAGGCAGCATATGATCAAGAACCAATGGTATTGAAGGAAGAAGTTGAAGCTGCACTGAAGGAATTGGTGAAAAACAAGGCTCCAGGAATTGATGGAGTACACATTGAGATGTTTCAACAAATGGATGCTGCACTGGAGGTACTTACTTGTCTATGCCAAGAGATTTGGAGGACAGCTACCTGGCCGATTGACTAGAAGAGATCCATTTTTGTACCCATTCTGAAGAATGGTGATCCCAAAGAACACAGAAATTATCAAACAATATCATTAATATCACATGCAAGTAAAATCTTGCCGAAGATAATTCAAAAACAGTTGCAGCAATATATTGACAGGGAACTTCCAGAAATGAAAGTTGCATTCAGAAGAGGATGTAGGATGAGGGACATCATTGCTAATGTCAGATGGATCTTGGCTGAAAGCAAAGGATAACAGAAAGATGTTTACTTGTGTTTTATTGACTGTGCAAAGGCATTCAACTGGGTGGATCATAACAAATTATGGGTAACAGTGAGAAGAATGGAAATTGCCAAACACTTAATTGTACTCATGAGGAACCTGTACATTGACTAGGAGGCTGTCATTCAAACAGAACGAGGGTTTAAAATCAGGAAGGGGGTGCATCAGGGTTGTATCTTTTCCCCATACTTATTTAATCTATATGCTGAGCAAATAATCCTAGAAGCTGGACTATATGAGGAACATGGCATCAGGATTGGAGGAAGTCTCATTAACAACTTGCAATATGCAGATGACACAACCTTGCTTGCTGAAAGTGAGGATGACTTGAAGCACTTACTGATGAAGATTAAAGACTACAATCTGCAGTATGGCTTACCCCTCAATATGAAGAAAAAAAAAAAATCCTCACAAGTGGACCAATAAGCAGCATCTTGTTAAATGGATAGAAGACTGAAGTTGTCAAAGATTTCATATTACTTGGTTCCATAATCAACCCCAATGGAAGCATCAGTCAAGATATCAGATGAAGTATTGCACTGGGAAAATCTGCTGCAAAAGACCTCTTTAGAGTGCTGAAGAGCAGATATGTCTCTATGAAGACTAAGTATGCCTACCCCATGCTATGGTGTTTTCAATCACCTCATATGCATGTGAAAGTTCGACAATGAATAAGCCGAAGAGTTGATGCTTTCAACTTGTGGTGTTGGCGAAGAATACTGAAAGTACCATGGACTGCCAGAAGAACTAACAAATATGTCCTGGAAAAAGTGCAGCCAAAATGCTCCTTGGAAGCAAGAATGACTAGACTTCATCTCACTTACTTTGGTCATTGCAGTGAATTGCTTGATGTGGCCCTTCTAGCCATTGTCCTCCATTCTGTGATGTATTGTAAATCCTATTATCCATGCCTGTTTGGGATGGGGTGGTAGTTAAGGTCAGGAATCAACTTGGCTGGGCAGCTGGTAGTAGTCTTTCCCTATAATAACCGACAATTGACTCTGTGATGGGAGGATCCTCCAGACCTACTCACGGACCTGGGACTTGCCAGACTGCCAGCCTCCACCACTGCTACATGAGTTGAACCCTTGGGTGTCTGTGAGTTCTATGACACATTACAGCAAAATACAGAACCCTAAGATGGGGGAAATTACTGGGAGGAGGAGGAGGAGTTAATATCTGAAATGATGGAGTGGTACGGTAGTTTGGACATTTGAGACATCTTTAACCTCTGCCTCATGGGGACCGACCTTGTGCTGATATTTCTGAGAGAGATTGTTCAAGCAAGAATGACTACACTTCATCTCACCTACTTTGGTCATGTTGTCAGAAGGGACCATTCCCTGAAGAAGAATATCACACTTGGTAAAGTGGATAGTCAGTGCAAAAGGGGAAGGCCCTCAAGATGAATTGACACAGTGGCTGCCACAATGCACTCAGGTATAGCAAGGATTGTGGGGCTGGCACAGGACCAGGCAGTGTTCCATTATGTCGTACATAGGGTCACTAGGAGTCCGAGCCAACTTGACCGCACCTAACAACAACAACAACATGTTGTGCCAATTGAGCTTAATGTCCCTTGTGACCATAATCCCGATCCCACAGGGCTAAGTAGTTATTCTAATTTTGTCCCCTGTTAGCTTTATACTGCATATGGATATTTTTATAGCACATACAAATATATTTTATAGCATGTAGGAATATCATCTGCCCAAGCTATGCATGGTTGTGGACATACTCCTGCTTGCCTGCCCATATCTGATTTCTTGCCTGTCTACCTGTGTTGCCACTTATAGATTAGTGTTTGTTATTACTGATAATGAGGTATTGTGTATGTAATAGTATTTGCCTTTATTGTCTGTATCTCTTGTGTCTCTCCATGTCTGCCTTTTTCTTAGTGTTATTGTCTTCATCATACACTTTTATTATATTACTTTTCTCTTCACTCAAATCAACACCTTTCTCTTAAGAAGAGGAGTTTTCCCACTCTTCCCCTCCCATCCTCAGTAACTAACAACAATAATTTCCTTCCCTGTGAAAAACTTTCCTTGAGTTTTTATAGTGGACTCATTTAATATTTTTCCTTCTATGATCAACTTATTTCACTCAGCATAATGTCCTCCAACTTCATCCACATTATGAGGTGATTCGCTGATTCTTCATTACTCTTTAATCTGTTGCTTGTACCATAGTTTCACTTTCCAAAGATACTAGGTCTTTGATCCATCTTGAGTTAGTTTTTGTGTATGGTGTGAGTATGAATCTTGTTTCCTTTTTCTGCAGATGGATATCCAGTTTTGCAAGCACCATTTGTTAAAAAGAATATCTCTTCCCCATTTAATGGGTTTTGTCCTTTTGTCAAAGATCAGCTGTCCATAGGTGAATGGATCTATTTCTGGATTCTCAATTCTGTTCCACTGGTCTATGTGTCTGTCATTGTACCAATACCAGGCTGTTGTGACTACTGTGACTGTGTAGTAAGTTTTGAGATTAAAGTGTGAGACCTCCTACTGTGTTTATCTTCTTCAGTAGTGTTTTGCTTGTCTGGGCTCTTTTTCCTTTCCATATAAAATTAGTGATTGGTTTTTCCATGGCCTTAAAGAATGTTGATAGAATTTGCATCAGGATTGCATTGAATCTGTAGATTGGGGTAGTACTGATATCTTCATAAATTCAATCTTCCTATCCTTGATCATGGCATGTTCTTTCATTTATCCAGTCTCTTATACTTCCTTGTTGTAGCATTTTGTAGTTTTTTTGGTATAGGCTTTTGTGTCCCTGATAAGGTTTATTCCTAAGTAGTTTATCTTTTTGGTAGCTATTGTAAATGGTATTGTTTTACTTATCTCTTTTTCAGAGGTCTCTTTATTGATGTAAAGGAATCCAACTGATTTTTACATGTTGTTCTTGTATTCTGCCACTTTGCTGAATCTTGCAATTAGTTCTAGTAGTTTTCTTGCTGGGTCTTTTGGTTTCTCTGTGTCTAGGATCATATCATCTACAAATAGAGATAGTTTTACTTCTTCTTTGCCAATTTTTAAGCTTTTTATTTTTCTATCTTGCCTGAATGCTCTGGCTAGGACTTCCAAAACAATGTTGAATAGAAGTGGTGATAGAAGGCATCCTTGTCTGATTCCCTCTCTCAAGGGGAACACTTTGAATCTGTCTCCTTTGAGAGTAATATTGGCTATTGGTTTTACATATATGTCCTTTATTGTATTGAGAAATTCCCTTCTATTCTTGTTTTACTGAGAGTTTTATCAGGAGTGGGTGCTGGATTTTATAAAATGCCTTGATTGTTTAACTGCATCGATTACTAAGATCATGTGGTTCTTTTCATTTGTTTTATTTATGTGATGGATTATGTTGATTGTTTTTCTAGTGTTGAACCATTCTTGCATACCTGGTATGAATCCCTATTAGTCGTATTGTATTATTTTTTGATATGATCTTGTAGTCTATTGGCCAGAATTTTGCTGAAGATTTTTGCATCTGTATTCATTAGGGATATTGGTCTGCAGTTTTCCTTTGTAGTGATGTCTTTCCCTGCTTTTGGAATCAGGGTTATTCTTGCTTCATAGAATGAGTTTGGGAGTATACCATGCTTTTCTGCTTCTGGAATTGTTTGAGTAGATAGGTGTCAGCTCTTCTCTGCATGTTTGATAGGATTATCTTGTGAAGCCATATGGGCCAGGACTTTTTTTGTAGGGATTGTTTTTTATGACCTGCTCAATTTCTTCCTTTTTGTGCATCCGTTCAAATTTTCTACCTCAGCCTGTGTTAGTTTAGGTAGGTCTTGTGTTTCCAAAAATTTGTCCATTCCTTCCAGGTTTTGTAATTTGTGGGAGTACAGTTCTTCATAATATTCTGTTATTATCTTTTTTATTTCAATTGGTTCTGTTGTGATGTTCATGTATTATTCATGTTATTTGTATCTTTTTTTTCATTATATATATATTTGCCAGTGTTTTTTATTTTATTAATCTTTCTGAAGAACTAGCTTCTAAACTTACTGATTTTATCGATTGTTTTCCTGTTTTTTGCTTCATATATGTATGCTCTAATCTTTATTACTTCTTTTCTCTGGAGACTGTGGGCTTATTTTGTTGTTCTTTTTCCAACTGGAGTGGTTGAGTTATGTGTTGATTTTGTTTCTTTTTTCTTATTTGATTTGTGCATTAATTCCTATAAACTGACCTCTGAGTACTGCTTTTGCTGTGTCCCAAAGATTTTGGAATGATATATTTTCCTTCTCATTTGTTTCTAGGAATATTTTTTTTTTAACCCTTCATTTTTTTCTATTACCCAGTGGTCCCGAGCAATGTGTTAACTCAGGTTCCATATATTTGATTTTATTATTATTATTATTATTGGTCTTCCTACTATTGATTTCTAATTTTATAATGTGATCTGGGACGATGCTTTGTAGTATTTGACTGTTTTGAAATATATTCAAATGATCCATGTACAGTGGAAAAGAATGTGTATTATGTTTTTGTTGAGTGGACTGTTCTGTATATATCTATGAGGTCAAGTTGGTTGATTGTGTTGTTGAGATCTTCTGTGTTCTTGTTGAGTTTTTTCTTAATTCTTCCCTTCATCGAAAGTGGTGTGTTAAAGTGTCCTACCACTATTGTAGAATTGTTTATTTTTCTTTTCAATTCAGTTAATGCTTGGTTTATGTATTTTGGCACACTTTCATTGAGTGCACAGATATTTATTATGATTTTGTCCTCTTGGTTGATTGACTTTTTTATCATCATATAATTATCTTCCTTGTCCATTATGTTGGATTTTGCTTTGAAGTCTATTTTACTAGAAATTAATATTGCCACTCCTGCTCCTTTTTTGTTGCCATTAGATTGATATAATTTTTCCATATCTCAGTTTTTAATTTATTTTTATCTTTGTGTCTAAGGTAAGTCTCTTGTAGGCAGCATATGATGGGTCTTCTTTTCTTATTCGATCTGCCACGCTTTCCCTTGACTGGTGCCTTTAATCTATTCCCATTTAGTGTAATTAATGATAGGTATGAATTATTGCTGTCATTCCTTTGTGTTTTTTGTTGTGGTGCTGATGATTTCTTCATTCCAAATGTTTTTCTGTGTTAAGTTCATTGTGTTATTGGGCTTTCTTTTCCTTTTCTTCATTGTGTTGATTTTGTGTTAACTAAGTCCTTGTACTTATCTTCTTATTTTGGTTAGAAGCCTTATTAATTTTCCTTGTGGTGACCCTGTATAAATTCTTATCTCCCTAAATTTGGAACACTCTGTTCTATATTAACATTGTCCTGACTTCCTCTCCATGTAGAAGTTTTGTAATTATACCATTTATTCCTTTTATTAGTGCCTAAGGTATTCAACTGCTAACCAAAATGCTGGCAGTTCAAATTCACCGGTCAGTCCTTGGAAGGAAGGTTGGGCAATCTACTTCCATAGTGATACTGCCTCAGAAACCCAAGGAGGGGTCACTGTGAGTCAGATCCAACTCGACAGCAGTGCAGTGAATTGTTTTTTTTTTTTAATTTGTTTTGCAATTGGTGTCATTTATGGATTGACTCCTCTGTTCTCTATTTTCAATTTTGTAAGCCTATTTTAAATTCGAGAATTATTTTCCTAGACTAGTTACTGGATGATGTTGTCATATGTGTTAATCTTAAATTGTTGTCTTCCACTGTTGGTTTTCTGTTGGAGGACTTCCTTTAGCATTTCTTGTAGGGTTGGTCTGATTTTCACAAATTCCCTAATTTCTATTTAACTGGGAATGTCCTAATTTCACCGTCATATTTGAGGAACAGTTTTGCTGGTTATATAATTCTTGGTTGGCAATTTTTTTTTTCTTCAAGGTTTTATATATGTCATCCCATGGCCTTCTTGCCTGCCTGGTTTCTACTGAGAAATCAGAGCTTAATCTTATTGGTTTCCCTCTGTAGATAACACTTTGTTTTTCCTAAGCTGCTCTCAAGATTCTTTGTCTTTGATTTTGGAAAGTTTGGTTATGATATGTCTCGGTGACTGTGTTAGTTAAAGTTGTATGTCAACTTGGCTGGGCCTGGTTGAGTGGATAGGCAACTGGATGTAGTTATTCCCCATGGTGACATTGGCAATTAACTCCATGATGGAATCTACTGGAGCAGCTGAGTAGCTTTTTTAGGGATATGGGCTGTTTCTAGTATATAAGAAGCAACTTTAAGGAAGGTCTCCAGCTGATGGCACACTTGAATCCTGCATGTAGCTGAGTCGTTATTCAGCAGCCTGCCATGTTCCCCTGCTGATTTGGGGACTTTTTCTGGAATTTAATTAATGGCCTGTCATGTGGTTTGGTAATATTGGGACTGCACCTTTTCACTTGTTGACCTTGGATCTGTCAGCCTCAGCAACTAGCCACTGATTGAGTGAAGAGATGTCTCTAGCTTCAGTGGGCTGGGAACAAGAGGCAGAGCTGAAGCCCAAGGTCAAGGGGCTTTCACCCACCCCCTAGAGCCTGGCACCTGGAACTCAGATTTCTAACCTCCAAAATTATAAAAGTATAAATTCCTGTTTGTTAAAGCCATCCCATTTGTGGTGTTTCTGTTAGTACAGCACTAGGTAACCAAAACAGTGACTTTCTCTTGGACTATATTCTTTATGGAGTTCATTGAGCTTGCACAGATATCTTTTTATCTTTCATGATATTGGGGAAATTTTCTACTAGGATGTCTTCAACAATTTTCTCTCTGTTTTTTTTTTTTTTTTTGGCCACCTCTTTTTCTGGAATTCCAGTCATGCATCTGTTAGTTCTTTTGATATCATCCCACTTAAGTCTTAGGTTTATTTCATTTCTGTTCATTCTTTTTTCTAATTTTTCTGCATAGAAGCTGGTGTCAATGAATTTGTCATTTTGCTTGTTTATATGTGTTTTTCAGCCAGTTCAATTCTACTCTTTTTTCCTTCCTATGTGTTGCCTATCTCAGTGATTTTAGGATTCATCTTCTAGATTTTGAATTGCTATTTCTGTATGATTTCTGATTGTCTATTTATTTTGTCATTTTGCTCTTTTATAATTTTCCTGAGTTCTTCAAGGATATTGCTAACCAGAAGGCTGGCAGTTCAAACCAACCAGCCACTCCTTGGAAGTAAGATGGGGCGATCTACTTCCATAATGATACTGCCTCGGAAACCCAAGGAGGGGTCACTATGAGT
>NW_006921588.1:17517043-17526709 GCF_000298275.1 Orycteropus afer afer | reverse complement strand
GAAATAGTAAGATTTTATATATGTGTGTGTGTGTATTATACACACACACACACAAACAATTCCCTACCAAGTAGGTCTATTAGCTATTCTTCCTCAGGGGGATTTCCTACTTCTTTATTTTAATCACTTGCTTCTACTGTTGTGTCCTGTTTCTTTGTTTGAATTGAAGTTGTCTGTTGTCTCTAAGACATTTTGAAATAGTTGTCTTTATTTCTAGATTATGTCTTGGTTTGTTTCACTCTGGTTTTTGTTTTGCTTTGTTTTGATATATCCAGATGTGTGGGGCAGGTGTGCTTTGGATGTTAACTTGGCAGCATTGGGGCACTCACCAGTTGTCTACAAATTGGTGAAATAACTGATGGGAATATGGGTGCAAATATCTATTTGTCATGAAAAGTAGCTGTAGTTGGGATGAGCAGGTTTTGTCCACAGTCTGTCATTGATCCAATCGTATAGAGCTGGTAGTGATGCTTGTCTATTGGTTGAGGTGGTCAGTGCAGTAGATATGGCTGAAGGTTAATCTTCTCTTCCTATTGAATGGTGCAAGAAGAAAAAAAAATGGAAAAGAAAAAGGGAAAAAGAACAAAAAGAAAAGTTAAAAATATAGAAAAAGACAAAAAATAAGAAAAGATAAGAGGGGATTGCCAAGATGAAATATTGGTAAAAATGTAAGAAGACAAAAAGGTAGGGGGAGAAATAATCAGGTAAAAAAGTGAGAAAAATTGGAGCAAAAGGAAGGAGAAAAATAAAAGGAAAATAAAGAAACTAAGGAGGAAGAATTTTTGTAATTGTAATTATAGTTAGTCAGCGGCCCTGAGAGCAGGTGGATGTGGTAGAAACTGCTGATCCACTGAGTATGTCTTTGGAGGTGAAAAGAGTCTGGTGCATGTGGGGCACCTCCAATGGAGAAGGCTGCAGGTGTTTGCCTCTTGTGCTCACTGTGAGAAAGATCAGCCAGTGACACAAATGCAGAAAAGGACAGCTGCAGCCTCTGGACCTGTCTATTTGGAGTTGGTTGCTGCTAGTGGCTACAAGAATTCCTTGGCTACTGGCTTGGTGGGAGCAGGGAGATGTTTTGCCCCTAATCACAGACAAGCTTTACTTTTTGGAGCAGAGAGTGTGACTCACTAGTTGTGATTCACTGGTGTGGGTCTGGCACCCCTCTGAACACCCACAGCCATTTATCCAGTTCTTGTCCAGACTCTAGTGAAAGGCCTCTCTGATACTGTCTTCTCCAACCACCCCAACACAGTCTTTTCCATGTGCAGATTTGGAAGGTACCTGGTACAAATAGGCTTCCTGAGAGAAGAGGATGCGGAGGTTTGCCTCTTGTGTTTAATGTGAAAAGGTCTCTCAGTCCCTTAGGGATTCACTGGGCTAGCTTCAGCCTCTAACTCAGTCAGCTAGTGGTGAATGTGTCCAGGGATCAGAATGAGTGAGGGCAGGGCTTCTGTAGTCAACTGGGTCTGTGACAGTGGAAAAAGTATTTATTCCCATTTGCAGGGAAGCTGTGCATTTTCTAGATCAGAGAGCATATCCCTCCAATCTCAATTCATTGCTGTGGGTGTGGCTCCCTTCTGGGCACATGCAGCCACTTATCCAGCTGTTGCCTATATTCAATCAAGTAAGAGACTGTACTGAGCCCAGTTTTTTCAACTGTCCCAGCACAGACCTTTCACCAGGCCAAAAGCCAGTGGTGAGATTTTTGTTCCCTTTCTCCTTTCTTCTCTCTCTGTGACCACCTGTGCCACCATTAACTCTGATCTGCTTCCAAGCATATTTGTTCTTCTACCAGCTTCTGCAGGTCATTTGCTTGCCTTGAGTCTTACCTATCTGTCTACACTGTGTCATTATGGCTGTGTGGATTCCATGGAAGTTTATTTCCCCCATCTCCTTGTCAGCTTATGGTGCCTCTATATTCAAAATAGCCATATTTTGGCCTGTCCTGGCCTTTTCTTTCTCCCCAGTTACCAACTTCTCTTTCTTTTTTCTGTCCAGTCATTGTGCAATATAACTCTTTATATTGTCATTTGATGCTCACAACTCCAGGATCATTATTTGTAACTAGTTCACTCATTTTTCCCAGGTTTCTGTTGTAGTGGGAATAGGCAGAGTGTGTTAGTAGGGTGCCATCTTGTTTCTGCTAGACTCCTACACTGTAATATATACAGGAGCAGATTGCTAGTTCTTTTCTCCCACAAGCAGCTGATGGGTTCAAGCTGGTGACCTTTTGGTTAGCAGCTGAGTACTTAAGCATTACACCACCAGGGCTCCTTAGATCTTTGTTGTTGTTAGGTGTCTTTGAGTCAGTTATGACCCATAACAACCCTATGTATAACAAAATGAAATATTGCTGGGTCCTGTGACATTCTCACATGTCATGTGAGAATGTTTGAGCCCACTGTTGCAGTCACAGTGTCAATCTATCTTGTTGAGGTTCTTCCTGTTTTTCACTGACTCTCTACCAAGCATGATTACTTCTAGGGATTGGTCCCTCATTATAACATGTCCAAGGTAAGTGAAATAAGTAAATCTAACTATTCTCATTTCTAAGGAACATTATGGCTGTACTTCCTCCAAGACAGATTTGTTTATTTTTTTGATAGTCCATGGTATAGTCAACATTCTTTGTTAACACCATGATTCAAACGTGTCGATTGTTCTTCAGTCTTCCTTTTTTATTGTCCAGCTTTTGCATGCATATGAGGCAATTGAAAATACAATGATTTCTGTCAGAAATACTTTAGTTATCAAAGTGATATCTTTGCTTTTTAAAATATTAATGAGATCTTTTGCAGGAGATTTGCCCAATGGAATATGTTATTTAAATTTTTGACTGCTGCTTCCATGAGCATTGATTGTTGATCCAACTAAAATAAAATCCTTGGAAAATTCAATATTTTCTCGATTTGCAATGATGTTGCTTATTAGTCCAGTTTGAAGATTTTTGTTTTCTTTCTGTTGAGGTATAATTCATAATGAAGGTGGTAGTCTATAATCTTAATCAATAAGTCAAATCTGAAAGGACAAATAGCTGTTATTAATAAATCCTTTAAAAATCAGAATTATAAATAATGAACAAAACTGATTTGATCAAGAAAAATATAAACCACATCTATCTCTTAACCCCCATCATTTAGCTTTATATATCTGTGCATCTCATATCTTCACCAGAATTGAGGACTAGATATAGTCAAAGGTTCTCCCTCCTCATATATCTTTTCCTTCCCTCTGACTGCTTCACCCTCCAGAGGGGCCATCTATAGCCTTTCTATATTATGAATTTTTTAATTCAAAATGTCACTGAAAATAAATCCTATATAAATCTCCCTGAAGTGACCAAGCATTAGAAAAAAATGGTCATCATCCTCAATCACTTGTAATTGTAGCAGCATTTGGTGTCAATCAGATGATTTAACAGAGAATTACACAACCTTGATAATACGGATGAAAAAAAGTCTCTGGGTAGGGAATTGTCACCTGTGATAGTACTTGTGAAACATCAATGTAGAGAACATGAATCAGCTAGGATCTTGAGAAAAGGCAGATGCAAATTGAGCAGATCTCAGCAGGGGAGCATGTGGAGGGGGCAGTGTGCTTGCAATTGTTAGATGATGTCAATGCTGCTGGTCTGTGATCCACGCTTCGAATGACAAAAGTCTAAACAATAATTCCTTAATTTCCAAATCTGAGAAAGCTTTTAAATTTTTACTTATTGCCATTTTTCTGATTTAAAATGTTAAAAATACATAGAAATACAAAGAATTTTAAGAAAAATAATAATCTCAGCTCCCAAAGACATTATCTATAACTAAGTTGTTATATATGTAATATTTATAAATAAACAAAGTAAGGTCCTTTCATTCACATTATTTTAAAGCTGTCTTGTAAATAACTTTAACATAATGCATAAAATACATATTAATTTTAGAATATTTATAAATGAAAATAATGTGATCACCCAGACATGAAATATAAGCATTGTTATCATTTTGATCTATTCCCTTCCTCTTTCTCCCCAGTCCAATTCCAGGGCCACTGCTTAAATGTTCCAACATAGTGGTGATAAGACTGACAAAAAGAGACAGACACAGCTAGATAATGCAAAGTGCTTAAACTAAAGTTTATAAAGTTGTAGTAATATTGTTAAATAGCATACACTAGGGGTACACTTTCCAAGGTTCTCCAAGTTCTCCCATGGACAAAGAGCCATAGATGATTCATAAAGAATGAAGACCTTTCTAGACACAAGGCCCACTGGAAAATGGTGTAAGAACACACTTCATGGTTGTCCCATCCAAGGGGCAAGGAAGGGAGGGTATTTCTACACCATCTCCTGTTTTGCATTGGTTAAAGAGTGCTTCCAGGGATGTTAAGTCTCCAGAAATTCCAGCTTGCTCTGGGAATGGTTCAAGCACATGAAAGACAAAGGGAAGACCCTCAGGCAGAACTACTGTGTAAACCATTAGCATGTATGAGAACACTGAGTGCTAAGGCACTATGTGGATGAGTGAGACATGGGCACCATTTGCTACACATGGAAAGTGCCAGGGAGCAAACCTCATTAGTTGACATTTACCTAAGAATCCATACTATTCCAGAGTCAGGTCATGAACTTCACAGTTGATAAACATGGGTACAGGGTACACTTACACCAATAGTTCTGAAACCCAAATGATTAAAGACAAGCTACTATTTTAAAACATTTTTCTTAGGTGGTAGCAGAATTCAACTGTGGTAAGAAAATTTTGTTATTTTTGGTGAATATTTCATGGCTTCTTTGGTGATACAAAGATAAAGCCAAAACGTTATCATGCGATGGCAAAGTTTAAAACAACTTTTCTCCTTGTGATAGAATTTCATCTCAGCAGAACTCACTTTAACCATGAAAGTGTCTATAGAGAAAGAATGTTTTATTTTATTTTTTGATACCAAACAAAACCAAACTCACTGCCATCAAGTTGTTTCCAAATCAGAGAGAAGAGAGACCCCCATTGTGTTTCCAAGGCTGTAAATCTTTATGGAAGCAGACTGCCCAACCTTTCTTCTACAGAGTGGCTGATAGGTTTGAACCACCAACCTTCTGGTTAGCAGCCAAATGCTTTAATCACTACATCGTCTTAATCTTCCATAGGTGATATAAAAAGTTTGGTTATGGGGCCTAGAGATTAGGTAAGCAGGTTAGGGAGTTACATGTTTATCTACAGATGATCTGGTTCCTGCAGTATGGCAGCAGACAGAGGCCTAAGATGGGCAGGTCCTAGGGAAGAGTCAAGTCTGAAGATTGAAGGAAGCATAATACATTCATCCAGTCATGAAAATGTTTGCCTTTTTCTTTTTGTCATTCTTATTCATTTCTAGGACCTTGCATTTGTAGTGAAGTAATCTGGGTTCATTTTCAAGCATGTGCCAGGCCGGTGGTGACATTTTATAGGAAAATCTCCACAGAAGCCTGGCAATGCTGGTTAGAAAATGGCAAAAGGTCCTGGCAAAGGGTTGTCAGAGATGAAAGGTGCCATCCAAATCAAGAATTCAGGACTTACAAATATTCCTAAGAGACCAAGATAAAAGGATACACAGCTAATCAAACAGGACAGAGACTGGGGCAATTGTGATTTGCATTTTTAAAGGAAGAGTGAATCCAAAAGTCTGGAACATGTAAGAGTATGTCATTGTTAACTTCATTTGCCAGAACCCTTAGAATGATCCATTTCCCAGAGACAGAGTCACAGTAATAAAGCTCATTTAGATGGATGCATTTAAACTATAGTGCCAATCAATTTAGAATGACAAATACCGTTATTAGGTGGATTAGAATACTTGAATTGACCCACTGCTGCTGGTTCTTCCTGAAGCCTGTTTTTATAGGAAGCCCATCAGAATGCAGATTCATTTATTTCCATGAAACAGTCCAACCATTTGCAAATGGACATTTATATCATTCTACCCAGTGAACCTTCCCTCTGTAGGCTTTGTGAGTGAGAACCAGGTGTAGTTCCAGTCAGACCATGAGAACTGTCTGATTGGAACACTAAGAAGCATCAGGCTGTAGAGGTCTGATCTGCCCATCTCCACGAGAAGGATAGACTTCTCATTACCCTCCAAGAATCAGAATTGAATAGATGAGCAAACAAGGCAAATCTATTTGCTCTTCCCATTTCTATTTCCCAGGCTGACTATCTCCCTTCTGTTCATACCATCCTTCTCCAAAAGAAGGACAATTCACTTGTTTAGATTTCAAGATGCTTGGGCATGTTCATATTCCATTTCTAGACTCTTGTGTTGGGAGCTCTGGTAGCATAGTGCCTAAGGCACTTGACTACTAACCAGAAGGATGGTGGTTCAAACACACCAGCCACTCCTCAAAAGGAAGGTTGGGTAATCTACTTCCATAGTGATACTGCCTCGGAAACCCAAGGAGGGGTCGCCCTGAGTCGGGGCCAACTTGATGGCACATAGCTGCAACAGCATGAATTTTATACTGTTCTCAAGCTCTTCAGTTCCCAAGCTCTTCAGTCAGAGTCACATACATCTTCCCAATTGACTTTCCCTGATGACCAATTACAACCATACTGATTGGATTGTGATGCTCCAAGTCCTATGGAGGGAAGTCCCTAACTGTGACTCCCACATTCTATAAATATTCTGTAGCACACCTATCAGAGAATTCCCAAATTCTCTGAAATATGTATAGGTTAAAAAGTATCTAGTGATCTAATTTTAGAAATAATTACTTGGAAAAGTCAGTGAGATGCTCAATGCACCAACATAGGGAGCAAAAACTCTCACTTTGATTTCTCCCTCTATTCTAGGCTGTCTCAGGCCTGTGTTTTTTTTTTTCTAAGTTTCAGGTGCTTCTGCTATATGTCTAAGAATGCTCACTGGTAATGATCTGTCCTTTCTCTTATCCTTTGATTCCTTTTTCACCCTCACATAGGATAGAATGTCACAGAATTAAATCACTGGAATGTAAAAATATTTAGAGGGTTTATGTACTTTTTTTTTCCCATTTCTTGTCAGGGGAAGAACACACATCTTTGTCATCAAGACAAAGTGGGTTCTTTAAGAGGATTGTTTTTAACAAGGCTGCTCTGTAGCGGATATTGGCCGTGACCTGCTAGAAAATGAATTGAACCATTCAAACATGTTAGTAGCCTAGTACTGAAAATTTATATTCTCATTCTAATGAAAAATGATGGCTTCTTCAATCATAAACTGGGTCTGCTTTTATTTAAATATTGTAAGTGTCATCAGCAGAGGATCTATTGTGCTGAGCTTCTGAAGAGAGAAGCAAATAGTCACTCACTGAGTTTGATTGGGCCTGATATGATATGACTTGTAGAATAATTTATTCCTGTTTTAAGTCCAATTAAGGGGAAAAATCCCTAGGACAGTAAAGGTTTTGATGGCCTAAGCAAAGCTTACATGGATTACAAAGATGTCTTTTGGAAGGAAAATTTACTTTTAGATGGCCCATTCCACACTGTGAGTCAGGGAAACAATTTTTCTTAGAAAATGTACTGTTACTGATAAATACCGTAAGTCAGTTCCTATCTTTGAGTTAATCACAGAGACTACAAGGCTGAATGCTCTCCCATCTTTTACTGTTCCACAGGCATAAAATGTGAGAGGAGAATAGAGTACAGCAGAAAGGAGAAGAGCACAGACCCTGGGAGCACATCAGCTGAGTGGAATTCTGCCTCCCTCACTTCTCAGCTGTGTGACCTTGGGTAAGGTACTGAGCCCCTGTACCCCAACTGGAAAATAGTGCCCACTGGTAGCATAGTGCCTAAGGCACTTGACTGCTAACAAGAAAGCTGGATGTTCAACCCACCAGCCACTCCTCAGAAGGAAGTTTGGACAATCTACTTCTGTAGTGATACTGCTTCAGAAACCCAAGGAAGGGGCTATGGATAGGATTCGACTTGACCTCAGTGAGTTTGGGTTTTTTTGTTTTTTTTTCTTGAACTTTAGAATTGGTGTGAGGATTAAATACGTTAATTTATGTAACATAAGAAGAGTAACTGCTGCTAATAAAACTAAAAAAATACTAGCTAATATAATAATCATCACATGACACATATTTAATAGGTAATACTCAATTGGGGTCTAAAGTCCAACATTATTCAATGTAGTTAGAAATGAACCATATATTTACCTCTAATATTATTAAAGTAACTTTTTAAATTGACTTTAGGTTTTGATTTACATCAACTATCAAGTTACATTTATATAATAGGCAGAAAGTGAGGCTTGGAGTCACATAGTTTGAGAATAAAATCACAGCTCTAGGATTTACTATTTGGGAACCAAAGGATTAATCTTTTTGTGCATTACATTCTTATCTGCAGAATGGAATACTACTACTTATCCATAGTAAATATTTATTGAGCACTTACTGTATATCAGGCACTGATTTAAGCTACTAAAATTTAGGAATTTAGTTAATCTTCATATCCACCCTGGAGAGATGACCAAACTCATACAGATAATAAATAGCAGAACCGGAATTAAAATCCAGGCAGCTTGATTTTAGAGCCCAAGTTCTTAACTACTGCATATATAATTTATTCATTCATTCCACAAATATTTACTCCATGCCTATATGTGTCTAGGTGGTGTGGATACAACAGTGTATAAAATGGATAAAGAAAACAAACAGACAAATACCTTTTACGAAATTTAACTCTCTAAGAAGATGATTATGTGCATTAAAATTTGGAGGTACATTGTCTATTAGAAATACAACGTGAACCATAAATGCAAGGCACACGTATAATCTAAAATCTTCTTTTAGCCACATTATGAAGAGTATAAAGAAACAGGTGAAAGTTTCAATAACGCATTTTATTTAATCTCACACAGCCAAAAATACTATTTCAGCACATAATCAGTATTAAAAATCATTAATAAAGCCATTATTTTATTATATATACTAAATTTTGGAAATCTAGCATGAATTTTACACTGACAGCGTATCTCAGTTTCTAGAGGATAAGCATGAGCTACCCCTGAGAAGAGCTCAGGGAAAAGATTTAAGTGAAGAAAGAGCTTAGTGCTCTGATGTGTCTGGAACAGAGTGAGGAACAGGAAGAGTGGTCAAAGATGAGGTTTGACAAGCAAGTGGGGGCCAGATCTTGCAGAACATGGTAGCTTATCTAAGGAAAGGTGAATACCTTTTCAAATTTAAGTTCAAGTTATGTTTCAAAACCTGAGTCCTGTATCCAATGAGTATGGAATGAGTAACTAAGTGACCACCAAATCTTGTTAGCAAAATGTTGTTTGTGTAGTGTTTTCTTCATTGTGTCTTGTTACTTTATCAGAGCAAACGAATACTTCAAATCATCTGAGATGTAAGTGACTGTAATATACCCACTTATATATCAACAAGGTTAGGTTCCAAAGACCAAGTTGTTATGTGAAATTGGCATTATGTAAGAGTTGGGAGCCACGTCTCATCTTTGGTGCTGATGTCCTCCCCCTATTCACTCACCTCCCATCTTAGTTATCTAGTGCTGCCATGACAGAAATACCACAAGTGGATGTTGTTGTTGTTGTTATGTGCCGTCGAGTCGGCCCCGACTCATAGTGACCCCTCCTTGGGTTTCCGAGGCAGTATCACTACGGAAGTAGGATTGCCCAACCTTCCTTCCGAGGAGTGGCTGG
>NW_006921588.1:17510797-17511643 GCF_000298275.1 Orycteropus afer afer | reverse complement strand
ACTCGTGGTGTACTGCCTAAGGTATTTGACTGCTAACCAGAAGGCTGGCAGTTCAAACCCACCAGCCACTCCTTGGAAGGAAGACTGAGCAATCTACTTCCATAGAGATACTGCCTTGGAAACCCAAGGAGGAGTTGCTATGAGTTGGAACCAGCTCAACAGCAGTGAGTTTGGTTTTTTTTTTTTTTTTTGGTTTAACAGATATATGATTTGCAAATAATTTCTCCCATTCTATAAGTTGTCTTTATATTTTCTCAATAATGTCTTTTGAGGCATAAAAGTTTTTAATTTGTTTGAAGTCCAATTTATCTAGTTTTTCTTTTGTTACTAATGCTTCTGTTGTCCTATCTGAGAATGTATGTCCAACCCAGTTCTGAAATTTTACCCCTATGTTTTCTTCTAAGAGTTTTATGGTTTTATTTCTTATATTTAGGTCATTGATCCATTTTGATATAATTTTTATATATGGTAAAAGGTAGCAGTCCAACTTAATTCTTACATGTGGAAATCCAATTGTCCAAGCACTATTTGCTGAAAAAACTATTCTTTCTGCACTGAATACACTTGACCCCTTGTGGAAAATCCAGTGACCATATATGTATAAGATTTTCTGGACTCTCAATCCTATTCCGTTAGCCTATAAAGTTTATCTTATACCAATACCACACTGTTTTGATTATTGTAGATTTGTAGTAAAATTTTTAAATCTACCAATTTTGTTCTGATTTTTGTAAATCGCTTTTTCTATCTGATGTTGTTGTTAAGTGCCGTTGAGTCATTTCCGACTCATAGCGACCCCATGCACAGCAGAACGAAACACTGCCCGATCCCGCGCCAGCCCCACAA
>NW_006921588.1:17503843-17509198 GCF_000298275.1 Orycteropus afer afer | reverse complement strand
GCCCAACCTTCCTTCCGAGGAGTGGCTGGTGGGTTTGAACCACCAGCCGTCTGGTTAGCAGGCAAGTGTCTTAGCTACTATGCTACCAGAGCTCCTTTAACAAATAGACATTTTTTCTCTCAGTTTAGGAGACTTGAACTATGAATTCAAGGCACCAGCTCTAAAGGAAGGCTTTCTTTCTCTGTTGGCTTTGGGATAAAGTCTTTGTCTTCTTTCAACATCAGTGGTCTCAGAAGTCCTTGGTGGAAATCTCTATGTGTGATGACATGTCTTCCCTTGGGTCTAGAAGTTTTTCAGCACAAAGATCTCAGATCCAAAAGAGTTGGGTGCCTCACTCCCAATTCTTCTTTCTTGGTGGTAGTGAGGTACCTCTCTCTCTGTTCCCTTCTCTTTCCTTTTATCTTTCATAAGGTAAAAAGCAAAGCAGGGCACACCCCACAAAACTTCTCTTACATCTGATCAGGGCTGTGATCTGAGTAAGGGTATTGCATCCTATCCTAACCTCACCTCATTACCATAACAAACATAACATAATCCTCATTGCCACAACCTAATCCTGCCTTATTAATGCATAGAGGTCAGGATTTAAACATGGCAGGCTGGGGCCTGGTTCAAGAAAGCCTTGAATGATTGGCTACATGTGAACTTTATTCTGGGGAAGATGGGAATGCTTTGAAAATTTGCTAGCAAAGAAAATGTTATGTATTTATTTATTTGTCTGGGAAGGAATTTAGGATAAATTATAAAGGAAATACCCAGGAAACTGGGAGACCAAATTCAAAGTAATGATAGCAGTCCAGTGGTAAAGTAATAGGGGTTGAAGCCACTAATCTCTGTGACATTTTGGAATTTTAACCTCAAGTATTGGCTTTATGAGGGTAATAAATGGGAAATGATGATGAAACTCGTCTCTTTAACACAGAGAGTGTGAGAAGTAGGAGGATGAGTGAGTAGCTGGCTGGTTGAGGGGAGGGTGATGTGCTCTAGACAACCTAAGTCTGACAATCTGCCCATTGTTGTGTCTCAATCAAAAACGAAGTTGAAATAAAAAGAGAGGCCAAGAGAAGGAGTAGGAACAAGACATTCAAGGGATAAGGTACAGAGACCCATGGTGTTCAGATTCTTCCCTCTGGGTAAGACTAGCCCTGCTCTATCAAAATTTCATACAGTCCAGTTTCAGATTATAGTTATTGGTTTTGTTCCTTTTGTTATTGAAAAAATAAAAAAAAGAAATTGTAGGTGTATTTCCTCATCGATAGTTAAATGTACAAACTTCTATTTGTGGGAGATTGGGACACTTAAATGCAGGGGTAGTTCTTCTCCTTTAAGTGATTATTACTACACAGAGAATTTTCTTTTGTACTACTCTTTTGTGATTAGAATAATGGTCTTATGCATCTTCCTAGAGAATGTACAACAAAGCACCCCTCAATTCATGCAATACCCTAATTTTTCAAGAGATTTTAAGATTCCCCCACTGTTTCATCTACCCAGGTCAACAAACTACTTCCCATCACCTTTCCTTTGCCTCTCCCAAATCTATTCATTCCTCAGTTACACATAAACACATCTTGGTCCTGAAGCACATCTATACTGAAAGGTCTTCTGTCGTTTAAACTCCTCTAGCAATAGCTTCATTTTGATTTTTATTCATTAGGCTCGTTCTAACAAAATGTTGACAAAATGGTCATTACTAATATTTATTTAGTGCTGGACATGTATCTCTACTAGATCCTAATATCTCTGAGAGACAGTCTGTGCCACTCATTTTCCCAAACTGCAAGCCCTTTACACATCTTGGAAGCTTGATAAATGGTTGGAGAATGAATGTATGTTATCACACAGTTTATTGAGCACATTCAAAGTGCCAGGCAGTATTCTAAACACTTTACACATATTACCCCCATTTAATCTTTACTATAATCCTATGAGAAAGGGAGTATTTTGCCTAAAGTATAGTGAGTTTAAGTATTTGCTTACTGGTCATAGAAGTAGCAGAGATAGGATTTGAACCTGAGAAGCCTGTCTCCAGATCCTATGATCTTAACTATTGTCTGCATTGACTTTTGCAAGTACTATAGTACATGGCCCAGTGTGCTTATCATATATGTTGGGGAGGAGATAGGGCAAAATAAAGGTTGGAGCACTGTCTTTGGACTCATTAATACTTGATTTTACACAAGTCATAAATTAATTTCTCAGATTCCTCATGTTAAAATGGATGTATACTCAAACTAAACCATACTCACTGCCACTGAGTCAATTGTGAGTCACAGTGACTCCCCCCCCATTAGGTTTCTCAGAGTAAATCTTTACAGAAGCAAACTGCCTCATCTTTCTTCTGTGGAGTGGCTAGTGGGTTCTAACCACCAACCTTTTGGTTAGCAGCCAAATGCCTCAACCACTACACCACCAAACTCAAAAAAATTAACTCACTGTCATTGAGTCCATTCAAACTCATAGCGACCCCCTTTCGGTATCTGAGGCTGTAAATCTTTATGGAAGTAAACTGCCCTATCTTCCTTCTGCAGAGCAGCTGGTAGTTTGAACCACTGGCCTTCTGGTTAGCAGGCAAATGCTTTATTCACTACACCACCAGAGCTCCTTAAAATGTGTGTTTAATAGTATTTATTTCATAAAACGATTGGGGGGGATGTTAAATGAGACAAGCATATAAAATGCACTTCATAAAAATATTCCTTAAGTGTTTGATTTACATCAAGGTTATTAAACATTGTGAAAGCACAAAATCACATTCCAACCAGGAGTGATATCTTGGCATCTGTCTTTTAGGGTGTGATGCTAAATGCAAAACAAAAACCCACTGCCATCGATTCTGACTCATAGCAACCCTGTAGGACAGGGTAGAACTTCCTCATAGGGTTTCCAAGGCTGTAAATCTTTACGGAAGCTATCATATCTTTCTTCCAAGAAATGGCTGGTGGGTTTGAAACTCCAACCTTTCAGTTAGCAGCCAAGAATGTAACCACTTGGCAACCAGGCCAACATTATTTTTCTTGAAAGTATTGATTTCTAGCCAATGTGAAGCTATCCATAACAGCTGTAAAATTACAGAAAATAGAACTCATTTACTTTAGTGAGAATGTACTACAAGCCAAAAAAAAAAAAATTAAAAAGCCCTATAATTTTGTAACCAAAAATGAATCTCCCTCAAATACTAGATTGCAAGCATTTCTTATTGTCTTATTATAGAATGATCATTATCTTAATAATACTGTATTTTACTCAGTGTGGTAACATACTGATGTAGTTTTTTTTTTTTTTGTCTTTGTTTTTCTTTTTCAAAGCCACCTATTATATTTGTTTAGGAGTTCTGGTGGCGTAGTGCCTAAGGCGTTTGACTGCTAACCTGAAGGCTGGTGGTTCAAACACACCAGCCACTCCTTGAAAGCAAGATTGGACAATCTACTTCTGTACAAAGCACTTGGAGTGCATCATTAAGTAGACACATGGGCAGGGGGGGAAAAAAAGGTCGTTATTAAAAGAGATTCTCGTGATTCATTTGTAGGGGGAAAAAGAAATCTTTCTCTGGTCTTTTATAAATTTCCTGAAAAGGTAATATTCCTTCTTATAATAACATTAAAAAAAAAAAAAAAAACTAACTCCACTAAAGTAGGAGAGATTAAAGTCACTGAAGAAGAAGAAATAAAAAATACATATGTTTTAGGCTGGGTTCTCTAGAGGAGCAAAGTCAGTAAAGCTTATACATATATATCAAGAGAGAGATTTATCTTAGTAAAATGGCTTACACAGTTATAGAGGCTGGAAGTCCTGAGTTCCTAGATCCAACATCAAGCTGGAGGCTTTTCTCAACTCAGGCAGCTGCAGGGGCTGATGAGCTCAATATTGACAGGCAGTGTAACAACAGGCTGCTGACTTCAGTGGATGACAAATCCAAGATCAGCAGGCTCACAGGACAGTTGTAGGCAGTGCAACAAGATCCAGATCCACAGAAGTTTCTTGAATTTTCCCAGAAAGTCCATTTATATATTGGAAGCAGGCCACACCCCTAAGGAAACTCCCTTTCAACTGATTGGTTACTCAAAGCATATACATCAGATCTCATCATGGAAATAACCACATCACAACTGCTTAAACTACTCAGAATCATGGTCCAGCCAAGTTGATACACAACCCCAACTATCACAAAATGTTTTAACTCTCTTATTGCCTGGAAAGTATAATGTACATAATGTTAATATATGAGTCAGGCAAAGAGAAGAGTGCAGTGATTTTTTTTTTTTTTTTTTTTTTTAGTACAGTTTACCTTTGTGTGCAGAATTTCAGGACAGGACCTACTCTTTTTATTTTTATCCTATGAGAAAGAAAAAAAGTATCTGGTTAATAGTATCACTTATCTGATACAAGCCTTTACACAGCATACTAATAACTTGAGAGTAGAGATTCATCAGTAAGTCTAGGGTTCTGTTTTTATGAATTTGCTTCTTTAGGAATTTCATGTAAGTGGGATCATATAATATTTGATTTTTAGTATCTGACTTATTTCACTTAGCATAATATTTTCAAGATTTATCCATGTTGTACCATGTATTAGAACTTCATTCTTTTTTTATGACTGAATAATATTCCTTTATAAGTATATATCACATTTTATTTATTCTTTCATCTGTTCATGGACATTTTGTTGTTTCCACCTTCCAGCTATTATGAATAATTGTTCTATGAACATTAGTGGTCATGTATCTAAGTACCAGCTTTCAATTCTATTGTTATATAGCTTGGTAAGTCTATGTTTAATTTTTTGAGGAACTGCTAAATTGTTTTCCACAGCAACTATACCATTTGATACTTCCATCAGCAATGCTGGTATTTTATTAGGGTTTATTTTGTATTTTCATAATGATTCATGACATTGAGCATCTTTTCATGTGTTACATTGTCCGGTTATATATCTTCTCTGCTGAAATGTCTATTTAAGTCATACTACCATTTTTAAATTGGGTTGTTTATCTTTTTATTGTTGAGTTGTAGGAATTTTTATATTTTCTGCATATTAAACACTTGTTGTTGTTGTTATTTGCCATTGAGTTGAACCTGACCCATGGCGACCCCTCCTTGGGTTTCTGAGGCAGTATCACTACAGAAGTAGATTGCCCAACTTTCCTTCCGAGGAGTGGCTGGTGGGTTTGAACCACCAGCCTTCTGGTTAGCGGTCAAGTGCTTTAGGCACTATGCTACCAGAGCTCCTATTAAACACTTATCAGGTATATATGGGAACACTCGTGGTGTACTGCCTAAGGTATTTGACTGCTAACCAGAAGGCTGGCAGTTCAAACCCACCAGCCACTCCTTGGAAGGAAGACTGAGCAATCT
>NW_006921588.1:17468227-17501573 GCF_000298275.1 Orycteropus afer afer | reverse complement strand
TCTCTTGATGTTTCCTGCATCATTCAATATTTTGCCCATAGAATCTCTCAATATTGCAACTCGAGGCTTCAATTTTTTCTTCAGTTCTTTCAGTTTGAGGAATGCTGAGCGTGTTCTTCCTTTTTGGTTTTCAGACTCCAGGTCTTTGCACATTTCATTCTATCTGATACCTCTTATAATTCCATATGAATTTGAGGTTGGCTTTCCATTTCTACAAAAAAAACCTGTTGGAATTTTGACAGAGATTGCATTGAATCTCTACATCACTTTGGGTAGTAAGGATATCTTAACAATATGGTGCCTTCTTAACTTTGAGCACAGGATATCTTTCCATTTATTTACAATTTCTTTCATCTTTTGTAATTAGCAAATCACAATTCATAAATTTCATGATAAATTTCATGATTCATGTTCTATAGTGCAAATGTGCAAATCTTTCACCTCACTGTTAAAATTACTCTCTAGCTATTTTATTCTTTCAGGTAGTGTTTTAGATGAAATCATTGCAGACTGTTTGTTATAGGTGTATAGAAACACAACTGATTTTTTTTTGTTGATCATCTACCACAACAATTTAAAAAATAAAATACCTCTGCAGATTGGCTCTGTGTTGAGGCATTCCTTGGGAACGTAACCAGATTTTAACTAAGCCTAAAAATCAGCCCAACTTGAAAATTTAGGGTTATTTAGGTCTTTTCTGAACCTGCATTTTGTCCTGGGTATATGTATGACTTTCTAAATTTCTCCTATACACAGGGTGCTATTGAATGTTCTAATAATAGCTCAAAGAATCTCTCTGTTGAGCTTTTCCTCCTAAACCTTAGGTGGTCTATTGTATATCTCAATTGTATTCTTTTGCCTCAAATGGCTACAGATTGATCTTTCACCTTAGGGTGAGCAAGGCCTGCCACTTTGAGTGAGTTCTAAAATAGGTGAAACAGAGATGAACACTTTGCAGATTGGAACAGAGAGACTCGATAATTGTAAATGAAGTCCATTCTGCTCCCAGGGTCTCACAGGGAGAATGCAGGCTGCTGCTATCTTTAAGCTGGCTGCCTTGCTGGCCAGGAGGCAGAGCACAGGTAAGTTGCTGTTAGTTGCCATCCAGTGGATTCGTACTCATGGTGTCCCCAGTTGTGCAGAGAGCTACACCATAGGGTTTTCAAGACTATGACTTTTTAGAAGCAGATTGCCAGCTTTCTTCCCAGTTGATTGTAGGTAGATTCAAATCTTTAACCTTTTGACTCGTTGTCAAACACTTTTAACCCTTTGTCCCACCTAGGGACTCCTCAGGCATGGGCAGGTAAAATGCCACACAGCTTTGTTATCTTTTTATATTTTCTTCTTTCTTGAGTCAGTCTTCACGTGGTTAGTGTAAACTTTAGTCTGTTTTCTAGAACTCTGACAAAGTTGTTTCCGACAGTTTCTGCTTGTTTTCAATGTTTCTGTTGGGGAACAGTAGCTTAAAGATGTGTACTCTGCCATCTTGCTGACATCATTCCCATATGAATTTTATTTACCTCTGGAATTATGGATATGGAAAAGATCTTCCAGCTTCACTGATGGGTCAGTCTTAGCAGTAGCATTTTCAGGGTATGCCTTGAATTTGAATGTGTATGTAAGATAGCTATAATCAAATGGCATATAAGATATTATTAGTTTCTTTACACAAAATCTGCTAGCATATGACATTTTAAAATTTTATAGTATAAAGTAAAATCTTTCAAAATATTAATTGACACTCAATAGGAAGTGATGTAGCATATAAAAAGCATAACTTATTGCTTCAGATTGAGATCTTAATAAATCTTACTAGACTAAAATGATGACTCTTGAATTTTGCTGGCATTAAAATCATTTTAGAAGGTAGTTGTTTACCCTACTGTAATAGTGCCTGATAATATTTCTTTTGCTTTTCAAGTAAAAAATAAGGTATGAAATTATTGTTGCATAGGGAAGTCATGTATTACAACTGTTATTGACTACAGAATATAAAATTGACTTGAGAAAATAAATGTCACACAGGAGACTCACTACAAATTTTATTGGATTATTTAATTCATTCAAATTTGTTTCTACTTGCTGGAATATAATTGTTTGGTGACCCACTCCATTTTTATTATATTAATTTTACTAATTGAAAAATATATGAAATAATGCATTAGAAATTTGATTTTGGAAAAGTCACCTGATTCTACTTTAATATTGGCATAAGATATGTTGTTACTGTTTCAGACATTTAAAAAATAAAGTAGGTAATGCTTATTTTTCGTTGTTGCACCTGAAATTAAAGAACAAAAATGGCTACGTGTTTAAAATTTTAATGTAATTTTTCAAGAATTAGAATTCTCATAACCCAAAACTAAACTATTTTAAAAACTGAAGGATTCCCATAAATTATATATCATTAAATAATATATATAGGAATATATGTGTATAAGATAAAAAAAGGGAGTATCTGTGTTTTATTTCCACTAATGTTTTTATTTTAATGACTTTAATCATAACGCTATTTCACTAAATTGAGTATGTTTTTAGGTAAGTAGACACATCCAAACAGCTAAATGTTTTCCTTCCATATAGATTAGAAAATCAAAATAATTAGTCAGTTGTTTTTCTTCCAGCCTGAGGTAACCAATTAAGAAGAGGATGCTTCATAGAGTAACAAAGGAAGAGTCTAGAGTTTCCCTGGCATCTAACTTAATGTCATGTGTACACTTGTGCAAAGTCTTCCTAACACATCGAGTGGTGCTTCTCACTTACTTAGCCTGATATTTCAACACAATACCCAGATGCTGCATGTTGAGGGCCAAGTACAGTGTGAACTACTGGCAAAGTCCCCACAGCTGAGCACACACAATGTATAAATATGCTGGAACAGATAATGGATGTCATGATGGATGGCTTCCAGGCAAGGAAAATCAAAGAGGCTGTAATTCAGCCTGGTGGAAGGAAGGTATGGAAAGCAGGGCTGACTGCCCTTTGCAAGGAGGACAGAGGTTGTCTGACTGAAAAGGGGAAATGGGGAGATAACGATCCCAGAGGTAGTTAATGGTTGACTGCTCAATAGCATTCTAATACATAAATATAAACAATTTACCAGCTGGAGATGTTTGGGAAGGCAAAGGAATAGAAGTCACCATTATTTTTTTTGTTATCTTACATCAGTTATTTTGTAATCTGGATTAAATGAATGTGTGATTTTGAGAGAACGTCATTCAGAGGCCTCTTTGTCATTGATGATAAAGGAATCTTTCAGCAGATCACTGTAAATGCCTTCCTTGTTGCCCCCCACCCACCCTCTGTGGATGAGACTCTAAGGCTAGTTCAGGCTTTCCAGTTCATGTACAAACACAAGGAAGTACACCCAGCTGGCTGGAAGCTGGGCAGTAATTTCATTAAGCCTGATCAATGCCATCACTAAAAAACCTCTTTTGTACCTTCCTTATGCCTCAAATGGGAGCTCTGGTAGCGTAGTGACTAAGGCACTTGACTGCTAACCAGAAGGCTGGTGCTTCAAACCAACCAGCACTTCTGAGAAGGAGGATGGGGCAATCTACTTCCATAGTGATACTGCCTTGGAAACCCAAGGAGGGGTCGCTATGAGTTGGGTCCGACTCCACAGCACAAAACAACAACATGCCTAACATGCAAGGCTGTAGACTTGGCCAAGATGTGGTGTGCAATGGGACAGGCTCTTCCTGCAGGGGTTGAGGAGGCCAACCTCTTCTCACCCTAGTGGAAATGACCTGAGCTGTGCTGTGGGACAGACCAGCTGATGTGTATCTTGTACCAGCATGGGACATACATTCATTAAGCTTTTGTAAATTCTATTAACCTTGAACTAACTGAGGAGGAAAAAATATATTGTATGTATTTACCATATTCTAGTTTGATTGAGTTGATTGATTGTTCATCAGGGTGTGGAATATGTGGGCTAGATTTTATGAAATCAAGTAAACTTATTGACACTTAGTACATTGAAATTTCAGAGATAATTCTTTATGAATCATCAATACTTCAACCAAGAACAATGGGGAAATGTCAAAAATTTGAAACAGAAACATGTGAAGCATGTGCATGGTATAGTAGGCTTTAAAGGAGTTAGCTATGTCATTGCTAAAACAGGAAGGATTATAGAAACCAATTCAGTTTAAGGCAAAGAGTTCAAGTACCAATTAAGATAGAGCCTAATAGAACCTATTTGTCAGCTATTAAGTGACTCTGCTGACATGGAAAGTCTATTTGCTACAGAGAGCTCTTCATAGTTTTAACTATATTTAAGTAAGAATTTTAAATATCTTCAGATTTCAGCTCAGCAGAAGTGCTAGAGGTTAGGGGAAAAATTGCCACCATTAAAATGTATAATTAATAGATTGTCTAGGCCTTTGAATTTTCACTTCCATATTTTTTATTTTCTTCTGCTTAAAATTGGTTCTTTTATCTATAGGTATGTGGAAAATTCTAAATGTAATCTTTCTAAATTATCCTACAGGAGCAGTAACATAGATATAAATGATTAAAAAAAAAAAAACCAGTCCAAAAATAGTGGGCTTTCATGTGTATTATGTATTCTATTTAGAATATTTACCTGATTGTTTTTGTACATGTGCACTAACCTACCTATTACAAATATTTGATTATGTATTATATTGTTTCTCCATCTCTATACTCACTTTATCACATACACTTGACTGACCATGAAAAAATGTGAAAGGCTGTGTTGACCCTGACAGTTAAGTCCTGGACTGGAGCCGAGAATCCTAAATTTTAATACAACTCCCCATCTTATTAGATATGTGGTCTTGATCAAAGAATTTACTTTTTTGAGCCTCAGGCTTTTTCATTCCCAGAAATAAAAGTGAAGAATGTTTCTTTTGTTGATGTCACTATGGAATAAGTAAATTAAGGTATGTTACTCTACTTTAATGAAGCCCTGGTGGCTCCATGGTTAAGCACTCAGCTGTTAACCAGAAGGCCAATGGTTAAGACCCACAAGTTGCTCCCTGGGAGAAAGACATGAGAATTTCCTTCAGTAAAGATTACAGCCTTGAAAACTCTATGGGCAGTTATATTCTGTCCTATATGGTTGCTGTGAGTCAGAATTGACTCTAAAGCAATAAATAACATGTAGGTGGCACAAATGGATTGTGCTTGACTACTAACCTGAAGGTTGGTGGTTCAAACCTACCCAGTCGCCCCATGGAAGAAAAGGCCTGGAGATCGGCTTCTATTCAGAATACATCCAAGAAAACCCTGTAGGACAGTTCTAGTATGTAACACATGGGTCTAAATCTACTCAGTGGTAACTAACAACGACAACCATAGAAGTTGAAAGATGGAACAATGCTTCAGGCCTGTCTGAATCAGGCTCATCTTGTTCAAAGATCACACACATAGTAACTGATGAATACAGAACTTGAATCCAGTTTTTGTGCCACTTTGAGAGAGCCGTCTATCACACCATGCTGCTCCTATTATTATTGAAGGTGAAAGAGGAAAAACATAGCCCTCCTATTCCAAATACTAGCCCTCCTATTCCAAATACTAGGAGCTCGGGTAGCATAGTGCCTAAGGCACTTGACTGCTAACCAGAAGGGTAGCGGTTCAAACCCACCAAACACTTCTCAGAAGGGAGATGGGGCAATCTACTTCCATAGTGATACTGCCTCGGAAACCCAAGGAGGGGTCACTATGAGTCAGGTCCGACTCAATGGCATATGACAACAACAACAACAACATTCCAAATATTACTGTAGGTCCTCCCTCACAGAAGGACTCTGACAAGGCCTCTGTAATTTATAATAGAGAACCAAGTTTTAATTGTATGACCAAGAGCACATGGGCAATGAGAAGCAGACTCAAGCTTAGAGCACAAGGCTCTGGTACCTACCCCACCCCTGGCTTGCTATTTGCCCCTCAGAACCTGACTGCTTTTTCCTGGAAGGAATTATAATGACGTTTTCATGTTCCTGACCAGGAAATATTTATAAACCATAATGTACCATTTGCAAGTGATGTTACCTTATGAATATTAAAAGATTAGGAAATGACAGTGGCTTTTGTTGAAAACCTTGAGTGACCCTGTAAGCAGATATGATAAATAATTGCTTTTATTGCTGTGCCCTCTAAATATTATTAAAACTCTTTATAGTAGGCAATAAATAATGGCAAACAAATGCTTGATTTATAGCAATTACAGTACAGATGAGTTGGATTCATGTGCTGCACTGTAATGAAGATAATAGCTCAAAACACACGAGGAACACTCAGTGAAATATGAGCTGATTTGCATGATCCATGTCCCTAGAGTAAGCTGTAATTGGCTATTATGAAATGGTCTAAGAATGATTTGGTCTGCAAATAAGAGAAGCAGTACCAAATTACCATATAATCTGTGTGGATAACTTTTATTTTGTACCCTCACATATTTTGGGGGGCATACAAAATATGTGCGCCAATAGTCTAACATTTGGAAGTATTCAACAGCTAAGGACCACTCATCTCTAATCTCATCAAAAATTTTTCTTTGCAAATTGGTAGCAGTTCAGCTTTATTCACAGGAAACATTATGCAAAATTGTTTTCTTTTATCTTCAGGATTTACTACATGATTTTATGACAATCATTTCAAGAATAGATTTTGTGGGTGAGGCTGAAGCAGCATCATGATATTTATAAACAAAGGGATTCAAAGTGCATGTGTGACTTATTTTATTTAGCAAAGCAAATGTAGGTCTCTCTAAATTAATGTTTGAGACCCTAGGAAATTTCTAACGAAAACTTGGCTTAATCAATTTTGTTAATGTTTGCTTAAGTGTTCCTTTGACGCCCTCAAATAGCAAACAACACCGAAACAGTAAGGATCCACTGAAACATTTTGGTAGAATAAAGTGCCATTTTTGAAGGGCAGTGAAGGGAGATATGCCAAAACAGTATTTCATGCCTAGACCGTCTGTCATGCTCCCGAAATCTCATTCTCATTATCACACAAATAACCCAAGGGATAGAGTTAGTCCCATTGGCAAGGGGGATCATCAATGTTTATCCTAAGGTACTGTTACAGTGACCGTAATGGGAAAATGTATACCATAATTAAGAGCTATAGCCAACTAATTAAGTCAAATTACAACTAATTATGAATCCAATAATCTATGCCAACACTAGTTGTTGATAGCTAAGGGAAAAATGATACAGTTTTAATTAAATTCCATCATGGATTGCTGTTTGAGGGCATTTTTTTCAATTTAAAATATTTTTTACAGGACAAATACTACAGCCCTCTTCTATTTATTATTTTAATCCAGAAATAGATAAATTAAATAAGTTAATCATTTTAGCAAAGAAAACTTTGCCTTTTAAAATGTACAAATTAATTATGTTAATTATTGAATGTTCCTGGAGAATTTGAAAAGAAATTATAAATGATACTGGTACTGGATAATTATTTAATGCATTGTTATAAAATATCCCTAAAACAAATTAAGGTAAAAGTATAAAAACTGAAGATAGTCAACAGTGGACCTATAAAATAATTATAAGATAGAACATAATGAGAACATTTGAAGCTTTGTAATCTCTAGGTAACTAGGACAATTTGATAACAGTTTTCAATTAATTGAAAAGTATGAAGAAGGTGCTGATGAGCAGTTTTGAATATTTATTGTCGAATTGGACCAAAATTGTATCAAAACATAATGTGAATATAACAAATTTACTACAAATAAAGATGGTTATGGTTACATAATCACCTATAGAAAGCTATGAAATTTTCATATCTGGATATCTTTATAAAATAGTACAAAAAAACCAGCTTGGAATATTTGGAGACCAGGGATATTATATGTCTCTTTCCCTTCTAGTGTTGTTTAATAATTTAAAGAAAATAAAAAAAACTAAATATGGCTTATGGTATATTTGTTTAAGAAAAAATCTATTTTAAAATAAAAGTGCAAATATGACCATAGTTTTTAAACAGTATGAGAGTTCTCAAAAGTTTGTGCATAACTGATCCTAGGGTATGATAAGACTATTATCCTGGGACCTAGAATTTCACAACATTGGCTGTCAAGTGGCCAATGGGCTTGGGAATGTTGCAAACCATATCCCCGATACTGTCAGAGTGAGTGACACCAAAATGATCCCACAGCCCATAGTGGCAGAAGTGGTGGGAGGGAGAGCTGGCATTGAAAGGAGCCACCAAGGCAGTGCTGTCACTAGGGTTGGTGTCACCTATCACCCATTGCAGTAATTCATCACCTTCCCCTCTTCACCTGCCAACCAAGATGTGGACAGGTGAGGTGCCTGCCATTGGGCTGGGAGGGGTGTCTCAGCCTTGGGTCATGGGCGAGGAGAGGAGCTATGGGAACATGAGGGGTGGGGCAGGGAAGGGTTGAGCCTTGTGGCAAGGCATCAGCCCTTCATGGGGGTGGGGCATGCATGCACTGCTCCACCCATGGGAAGGATGTATTTGCTGTCTGGCCCTGCCCTGGAGGGGGTAGGTAACACCATAGGTTACCACACTGGATGACACCCCAGTGATGTCACTGTTGGCTGTTGTTGTTGCTGTTATTTGCCGTCAAGATGGCCCCGACTCATAGCGACCCCTCCTTGGGTTTCCGAGGCGGTATCACTATGGAAGTAGGATTGCCCAACCTTCCTTCTGAGGAGTGGCTGGTGGGTTTGAACTGCCAGCCTTCTGGTTAGCAGTCAAGTGCCTTAGGCACTATGCTACCAGAGCTGTTACAGGAACTGGTATCTGAGCATGAAGACTCATTCTTTCATTTATTAAATAAATATTTATTAACCATCTACTACACAGCAGTCATTATGGTAGACAGATGTTATATGGAATATAAAATCTGGAAAAGACTTTGTTCTTGTTCTTAAGGAACTCATGGTATAGAAGGAGAAATAAGACCTGTACATAAAGTAATAAAGTGAAAAGTAGACAAAAAAAAAAAAAAGTCTTAGCAATGATACTGGTAAAGTGCTTGAGTTTCAGGGAAGAAATTGTCATATCTTGAAATCTATATTTCAGGATATATATAGCAATTATGCTTCTGATGATCATAAATAATGGATCGGTTTTGGATAAGAAAAGAAGTTTGCTGAAGGTAATGCTTTGCAAACTGAGTAAGAGAAGATGCCTTTAAAGAGCTTTCCAATTAATCTTGTTGCCTTTTCTGTTGTAGTTCAGTTAAATCACATATGTTCATACTGTGTGTCAAGTTTTACAGTAGAGGCTGGAAGTTATCCTCATAACTCATTTTCATTGAATTACAGATTGGATACTGGTGAATCTTTCACCTTTCTCTTTGAAGAGAATAGACATTGTCTCACTCCTTTCTCTTCCTTCCTAGGTGACCATAGCTTAGTACCATTTACGTGGCCCACTACATGGTTCCAACCTAGAATTCTCTTCATCATTTCAGATCATATTTCAGAGTCCTACTTGATAACTTGTATACACCAAACTAAAACTATCTAAAACAGAATTTGTGATCTTTCCCTCAAAATCTGGTCTTCCCCTACACTAGTACCCATGTAGCTTTGCAAATGTGAAACGTAGATAGTATCTTGACTATCTTTCTCTCACAGAGTACAATACAGGCAGTGTTTGTATTACAAACAAGTTCCATTCCTAAATCTGTCCTTAAATTGAATTTGTATATAAGTTGGAACAGTTAGGTGTGGTTTGTGACTACAGTCAGTCAAATGTTGTTGTTGTTATGTGCCGTCGAGTGTCGAGTCATCTCTGACTCATAGCGACTCCTCCTTGGGTTTCCGAGGCAGTAGCACTACAGAAGTAGATTGCCCCATCTTCCTTCCGAGGAGTGGCTGGTGGGTTTGAACCACCAGCCTTCTGGTTAGCAGTAGTGCCTTAGCCACTATACTACCAGAGCTCCTATATTTACCTATATATTTGTAAATGGTACTAAGCTATGGTCACCTAGGAAGGAAGAGAAAGGAGTGAGACAATGTCTATTCTCTTCAAAGAGAAAGTCAAATATTTACCTTAGTATATAGTTTATAGTGTAACTTTCTGTGCATAAAAAACATAAAATACTTCCAGATACACTAAAACATTTAACATAATAATACAGTAATAATAAAATGTTTGGTTGCACATTGCCCATTTGTTTTTACCACCCATTGTATGCACCTTGAATTTTTAATATAATAGGCTTTATAGAACTTTGTTCATAACCATGGATTACATGTAAGTTGGCCATTCATTGCCCAGGGACTTCCTGTAATCGATTCACCAATCATTCCTAATAATCCAGCTTTTTTTTTTTTAAATCTCTTACATGTATCCATTTTACTCACGTCTACTGAAAGCACACTGAAACTTATTACCATTTTCTTTCATATGGACCATTGAAATAGCTTCTTAAATGGTTTCTCTACAGAAAATCAGAGTCATCTAGAAACAGTTAGCCCAAAGATAGGATGGACTACAAGGACCTCAGTCTCCATGACCCAAGACCAGAAGAATTAGATGGTTCTCAGCTACCAATGCCAGCCACTCAGAAAGGGATCAAACCTGGAGATCCTGAATAGAATGGGAAGAAAAATGTGGAACAAAATTCAAAAACACAAAAACAACCAAAATTATTGGTCGGACAGAGACTGGTGGAACCCTCAAGACTATGGCCCTGGGTTACCCTTCAAGCCTAGAAATGGACTTACTTAAATAGATTGGCTCTCAGCCCAACAGTAGAAAGACCTACATGCAGAACACCCACCCCAGGGTGATGCACCTACCTTCTCTAGAGAGATGCACCCCATGGATCAAGCAGCCATGAGACACCAAAGGTATAGCATTCACATATATGGAAGTCTGGATAGACAGGAATGTATGTATGAGAGGGGTACAGGGAGGGTTGGTCATGGGGAGGAGAGTTCCTTACAGTTGGGGACAGTAATTTGGGCCATGAAACCAGATATGCATGAACTATTAAATGTAAAACAAGTTTGCTATGTAAATTTGCACCCAAAGCACAATAAAAAATAAAATTAAATAAAGTGGTTTCCCAATTTTTGGCTCCTTCAAAGTCATTCCTCATACTGTAGTTGGAATGATTTTTGTAAACCCAATCCTATCATGTAACTTCCCAGCTTAAAACTTTCTAAAGTCCACCAGAAAGACCACATTTTTTAGAGGATCTCCAAGGTCTTTCAAAATCTGACTCCGCATAGCTCTCAAAGTGCAGTCTCCCTCACCGGGTTGGGTGACGGCTATTTTTAGTTTATCAAATGTGCTATTGTCCCTTCTGCATTGCAGGTTCTCTGCTTATGATTCTCCTTGGCCTGGAGTGCTTTCTACAACCTCCACTATCTTACTTTCAACTGACTTACTTTTATTCATTTTTTAGCTTTCATCTTAAATATCCTTTAATTAAGAAAGCTATCCATTACTACCAGCAGTTTTTCCTTTGTGATCATTGATTGAAGGATTATTTGATTAAATTTTTTCTCTTACAAACAACCTAATTCAAAAATGGACAAGGGACATGAACAAACACATCACTAAAGAGGATATACTGGCGGCCAACACATGAGGAAATGCTCACAATCTTAAGCCGTTAGAGAGATGCAAATCAAAACAATGATGAGATATCATCTCACCCCAACATTAATACCAAAGTTCAAGACAGAAAAATAACAAATGCTGGCGAGGTTACAGAGAGATTGTAGCTCTCATACACTGCTGGTGGGACTGCAAAATGGTACAACCATTGTGGAAAATGGTATGGTGTTTCCTTAAAACTGAAAATAGAAATTTGATCTAGCAATTCCATTACTAGGAATATATCCTAAAGAGGTGAGAGACAGAATATGAACAGACATGCACACCCATGTTCATCACAGCACAACTCACTATAGCCAAGAGATGGAAACCACCTAAATGCCCATTAATAGAACAATGGGTAATCAAATTATGGTACATTCACACAATGGAATATTATGCTACATTAAAGAATAATGAATAATATGTGAATCATCTCACAATGAGGATGACCTTATGTTGAGGGAAATAAGTCAATTGCTGAAGGACAAATATTGTATGAGCCCATTACTGTAAAAACTCAAGAAAGTGTTTGCTCAGGGAAGGGAACTCACTTTATGGGGGATGGGAGGGAAGAGTGGGAAAATTTCAGACTAGCTGGGGGCCATATGTTGATCTGGGTAGGGGGAGGGATGGTGTGGAAAGTGTCTGTGACCAGAATGATAACACTAGGGAAAGGAAGGACACCAAAACGTGCACATAAGATACAGACAACAGAGGCAAATACTACTATATGCACAATACTGCATTACCACTAACACCAAAAACTGGGCTACAGATAAATGCACAGACAACTGAGATCAGATGGAGGTCTGCAAGTAGGAATGTACCCTAGACCAATGATAGACTTAGCTGAAGATAATCTTGCACAGATACTGTTGTTGTTGTTGTTGTTGTTGTTTACCATCGAGTCCGCCCCGACTCATAGCGACCCCTCCTTGGGTTTCCGAGGCAGTATCACTACGGAAGTAGGAATGCCCAACCTTCCTTCTGAGGAGTGGCTGGTGGGTTTGAACCGCCAGCCTTCTGGTTAGCAGTCAAGTGCCTTAGCCACTATGCTACCAGAGCTCCTGCACAGATACTAGTGATACAAAATAACCACAATCATTACAGAAACAAAAGAAGATTAGTAATCCCTCAGAGACAACAAAACAACGGGAGAGAGGACTACTGGGCCTGCTGACTCAGGACCATAGTAATAGGGGACACCAACCTCAATTGGTGCAACAACCTACTTTGGCAGGTAGCAACTGGGGTCTTAAAAGCTTTCAAGCAGCCATCTAAAATGCAGCTAATGGTCTCTCATCTGAAGCAAAGAAGAGTGACGAAAATCCAGAACATTTGGAAACAATTAGTCCAAGGATATGAAGGACCTTGAGACCAGAACTAGATGGTACCTATCTACCAATGCCAACCACTCGGGAAGGGATCAAAACTGGAGATCTTGGGTAGAGTGGGAGGAAAAACATGGAACAAAATTCAAAAACACAATAATGACCAGAATTACTGGTCAGATGGAGTTGGCTGGGACCCTCAAGGCTATGGCCCTGGCATACCCTTTGGACCTAGGATGGGACTTACTCCCAAGGATTGGCTCTCAGCCCAACACTAGAAAGACTTACATGCAGAACAGCCAACTCAGGGTGATGCGCCCACCTACTCTATGGAGATACAGCCCTTGGAGCAATCGGCCATGGGGCACAAAAGGGGCAGCATTCACAGAGAGGGAAAGCCTGACAGACAGGAGTGCATAGTAAAGAAGGGCACAGGCAGGGGGGAGTCACAGGGAAGGGAGAGTGGGAGAGTGGATTAGGCTGGGAATGGTAATCAGGGCATGAAATCAAATGTACACAAGCTGTTGAAAGTAAAACAAATTTTACTCTGTAAACTTGCACCCCAAGCACAATTAAAAAAAAAAGAGTTTGTCTCTTATTAGGCTATGAGGATAATGTCTGTTTTTTATGAATATCCTGTTCTGCACAGTTTTGGCCCCAGTATATATAATATTTTTGACAAAATTAAAAAAAACATAAAAGATGTGCATATGCTTATTATTGTTGTTAGGTTTTGACTTACAGCAACCCTGTGCACAATGGAACAAAATACTGCTCAGTCCTGTGCCGTCCTCAGAATTGTTGCTCTATTTGAGCCTCCTGTTGCAGTCGTTGTGTCAATCCATCTAATTGAGGGTCTTCCTCTTCTTCCCTGGCTCTCTACGTTGCCAAACATAATGTCCTTCTTCAGGTACTGGTTCCTCCAGTAACATGTCCAAAGTACATGAGATGAAATCTCACCATCCTCACTTCTAGGAAACAGTCTGGCTGTACTTCTTCCGAGACAGATTTCTTTATTCTTCTGGCAGTCCATGGTATATTCAATACTCTTAACCAACACCATAATTCAAATTCATCAATTCTTCTTTCAGTCTTCTTTATGCATTGTCCATTTTTTACATGCATTTGAGGCTATGGAAAATACCATGGCTTGAGTCAGGCACACATTAGTCCCTAAAGAGACATCTTTGCCTTTAAACACTTTAAATAAGGTTTTTTTTTTTTTTTTCCCACCAGATTTTCCCAATGCCACACATCATTTGATTTTTTGACTGCTTTTTCCACAGTCATTGATTATGGATCCAAGGGAAATGAAATCCTTGACAATTTAAGTATTTCCTCTGTTTTTCAAGATGTTGCTTTTTGGTCTAGTTGTGAAGATTTTTGTTTTCTTTATGTTGAGGTGTAATCTTTGATCTTCATTAGTAAAATGCTTTAAGTCCTTCTCACTTCCAGCAAGCAAGGTTGTATCATTTGGATATCACAAGTCTACCTCCAATCCCGATGCTACATTCTTCTTCATGTAGTCCAGCTTCTCAGGTTATCTGTTTAGCTACAGGGTTGCTAAGAGTTGGAACTGACTTGACAGAAGTGGGTTTCATTTTGTTTATTTGTTTGATTTTGGTTTTAAAACAGATTAAATAAGTATGGTGAACAGATACAATCTGACACACACTTTTCCTGATTTTAAACAGCAGTATCCCCTTGTTTTGTTGGAACGACTGCCTCTTGGTCTATGTGCAGGTTCCCCATGAGCACAATTAAGTGTCCTGGAATTGCCATTCTTCATATTGTTACCCATACTTTGTTAAGATCCACTTAGTTGAATATCTTTGCATAGTAAGGAAAATGCAAAAAAATATCTTTCTGGTATTCTCCGCTTTCAGTCAAGCTCCATTTGACATCAGCAATGATATATCCCTCATTTCACACCCTCTTCTCAATCCAGCTTGAATTTCTGGCAGTTTCCTGTTGATGTACTGCTGCAACCATTTTTGAATTATCTTCAGCAGAATTTTATTTGTGTGTGATATTAACGATATTGTTCAATAATTTCCACATTTTGGGGATCACATTTATTTGGACTAGGAGCTCTGGTGGCATAGTGCCTAAGGCATTTGACTGCTAACCAGGAGGCTGGTGGTTCAAATCTACCAGTCACTCCTCAGAAGGAAGACTGGGCAATCTACTTCCATAGAGATACCACCTCACAAACTCAAAGAGGGGTCGCTATGAGTCAGAATCAACTTGAAGGCAGTGAGTTTGGTTTTCTGTTTGTTTGTTTGGAATGAGCACAAATATAGATCTCTTCCAGTCAGTTGGCCAGGTCACTGTCTTCCAAATTTCTTTGCATAGAAAAGTGTGTGCTTCCAGCATTGCATCTGTTTGTTGAAACATCTCAATTAGTATTTCATTAATTTCTGCAGCCTTGTTTTTTTGCCAATGAATTCAGTGCAGCTTAAATGTATTTCTTCAGTACCATGGGTTCTTGATCACGTACTACCTCCCGAAATAGTTGAACATCAACCAATTCTTTTTGGTACAGTGACTCTGTATTCTTTTATTCTTCTTTTAATGCTTCCCACATTGTTCAGTAATGTTCCCATAGAATCCTCAGTATTGGACCTCAAATTTTTAAATTTGAGGCTTGAATTTTTTTCTTCAGTTCTTTCAGCTTGAGAAATGCCAAATGTGTTCTTCTCCTTTGGCTTTCTAACTCCAGTTCTTTCCATATTTCATTACAATACTTTACTTTGTCTTCTTGAGCTGCCCTTTGAAATCTTCTGTTCAGCTCTTTTACATTATCATTTCTTCTGTTCACTTTAGCTACTCTACATTCAAAAGCAAGTTTAAGAATCTCTTCTTACATCCATTTTAGTCTTTTCTTTCCTGTTTTTTAATCACCTTTTGCTTTGCTCATGTATGATGTCCTTAATTTCATCCTACAACTCATCTGGTCTTCAGTCATTAAAGTTCACTGTGTCCAATCTATTCTTGAGATGGTCTCGGGGTTATACTTGGCTCTCAATATTTGTTTAAATTTTTTTCAACTTCAGCTTGAACTTGCACAGGAGCAATTGATGATGTGTTCCAGTTGGCCCCTTGCCCAGTTCTGACTGATGATATTGAGCTTCTCCATCATCTTTTTACACAGATGTAGTCAATTTGATTCCTGTGTATTCCATCCAGAAAGGTTGCCATTTATGTTGTTTAATTTGTAATGAGTAGGTTATTGGTCTTGCTAAATTCTATCATGTAATCTCTGACTTCACTTCCATCAGTAAGGCCATACTTTCCAGCTACCAGTCCTGCTTCTTTAGTTCCAACTTTCACATTTTAATCCCCAGTAATTATCATTGCATCTTGATTATATGTTTGATCAATTTCAGACTGCAGAAGTTGGTAAAAATGTTCAATTTCTTCATCTTTGGTATTAGTGGTTGGTGCATAAATATGAATAACAGTTGTATTAACTAGTTTTCCATGTAGGTGTGTGGATATTATCCAGTCACTGACAGTGTTTTACTTCAGGATAGATTTTGAAATGTTCTTCTTGATGATGAATGCAATGCCATTCCTCTTCAATTTGTCATTTCCAGCATAGAAGACCATATGATTGTCTGATTTGAAATAGTCAACAACAATACTAGACCATTTTAGCTCACTAATGCCTAAGAATTTAATCTTTATGCATTAAATTTCATTTTCAATGACTTTCTATCTTCCTATTTTCATACTTCATACATTCATAATGAATAGTTATAACTGATTATTAATGGGTGTTTGCAGCTGTTTCTTCTCATTTTCAGTCACAGTACATCAGTATATGAAGGTTCTGAAAGCTTTACTCTATTCATTCATTCAGATCATCTCTACTGTGATAATGCAGCTTTTCCCCAGTCATGTTTTGAGTGTCTTCCAAACTGGGGGGTTTATCTTCAGACAATGATCCACTGCTATTCTAAGTATATGCCTACTCATAAACAAATATACAATTTGATAATGAGAAATAAAGTTAAATGTGATGAAGATGAGTTCTTGGTTTAACCTTATTAACATGGTGAAAAACACACATTTATCTCTGACTAGTTTCTAAACATCTCATTAAAAAGATACAAACACAGAGGAACAAAGAGAATAGTAGATGAGTTAAAGCAATTGGGAATTCAAAGTGAAGTGAATGAATGGAATCTGTCTTTGATGAAAGGGATTGCTATCACTTAAAAGACTATTGAGGGGATTACCAGAGAGAAGTAAACTAAATCATAACCATAGAAATTCAGAAAGTCTCAGGAATTGGAGGCATTAAATATCATGGAAGCAGGATAAAGTGAGGAGCTGAAATAGTGGGATTGTGTGGATGTCTATAGAAAAAACTATTGGACAACCCAGATACTACTTTCCCACCCAGTAACATCACTTGGGGGATATGAGCTATGTAGACTGCACCCCCTGACATTGTCAGATAGGATGACACCAGAGTCTATGGTGGTGGTGGCACTGGCAAGAGGAGGGACCACCAAGGAAGTGGTGTCACTAAGGTCGGTGTCACCTGTAACCCAGTATAATGACTCATCATGCCCCTTCTGGTGAGACCTGCCAGTCAGGGTGCAGGCAGGTTGGCCATGGCACCTACCATTGGGCAGAGAAGAGTCTCGGCATTGGCCAACTGGAGAGGGGAGGAGCTGCAAGGAACCACATGGGGTAGGGCTAGGAGGGGCATGGCCTTGTGGCAGGATGATTGGCACTGCTTAGCGGTGGGTAGGGTCCAACCACTCTGCCTATTAAGGGGGAGGTTGCCAGCTGACCCCACCATGGAGGAGTGACCCCATGAGTTTACATACTGGATGACACCAACCCTAGTGATGCCACTAGTCCCACCCCATGAACACTGAACTACCAAATAATGAAACTCTCTCCACCTTCAAAGGAAATCAGAGAAGTATTACCCAGGAACCAGAAAATATCTTGTTTCAGAAACACTAGATAAAGTAGAGACCAGAGATAAGGCACTGCACTGATAATAGAAGGAGTAAAAGAGAATCTACATATAGAATTTTGAGAATTCTATGCCTCTTTGTCATGGTCAACGCCCAGAGTGCATACAGACTGGTATATATGCACCAGGCACACCAGAGATGAGACTATTCCATTCTACAGAAGTCAATCAGCTCCAGAGAACAAGTCCATAGATATCAATATTTTTAGGTTCCTGAGTGTTGCCTTTCTACAATCATGCTTCTATAAAGCTCTCCAGTCAACAAGCCACACTGATGGGTACATAGCTTCTAATCAGCTTTTCTGATGGCCCATTCTTAAGCTTGATGGATAACCAAGAATAATCAGATAATTAAGGAATGCCTGTAACACAAAAGCCAAAAAGCAAACAAACTAAGGCATTGATAAGAAACAGAAACAAGAAAACAGAAGGCAATATTTTAGAAAACCTTTAATTACTTCAGAGGTAGGATATGATGTTCCATTCAGGAAATAGGAAAAGAATGCAATGAACAATCTGGAACAATGTTTTGAGTAAATGGGAAACATGATAACTAACCCAGAACTTCAAAACAACATGTTTGGAAAACAAAGTCAAGGAAATCTCTCAAACTCTACAGTGAAAAAAAGAAAGCTGTGGATAATACATGAGCAAAGACTAAACTAGAGAATTACTCCAGGAGGTGTCACATCTGGCTAAGAATTGTTCCAAAAAAAGAGAATAGAGCAAATGGAAGGGTAGAAATCAACAACAACAACAACAACAAAAAAAAAAAAAACGAGGCTACCAGACTATCTTCTAGAACTAGAGAATATGGGTTTCCAAGTTGAAATGGTCCATTAGATGAAGGAGAAAAAAATGTTTTAAGGCAAAATTCTTTTTAACTTCAGACACTCAAGGATAAGAGAAGATCATAAAGAACTGGTCAAGCTTCAAAAATTGCAAGCAAGTTGACTCATGAGTTAAAGTTACTCTCACTTTAATTCTTGAACAAACAATAAACAAGTGTAAAGATGTTCACAAGGATAAAAGTAAGTGAACATGGCTCCCCATGGTTTCCCTGGTGTTTTCATAGAGGTTTACTGGAAGTTATGTGGTCAAGGCCGTCCATGTGCAATAAGGAGCTCAGAAGTATAGGATTATTTACATAGTAACATTACAAGGGTCTACCTAATACCACATTAAAAAAAAAAAAGCCTACTGCCATCAAATTGATTCCAACTCATAACGACCCCCAAAGGGTGTACAAGGCTGAAAATCTTTACAGAAGCAAACTGCTTCATCTTTCTACTACAGTGGGTTTGAACCTTTTGGTTAGCAGTCCAATGCCTTAACCACAGCACCACCAGAGCTCCTTTAATACCACATAAAGAAACCAAACCAAAATCATGGCCATTGAGTCATATCCGACTCATAGCGACCCCACCTTGGAACAGAAGTAGATTGTCTCCATCTTCCTTCTGAGGAGTGGCTGATGGATTTGAACTGCCAGTCTTCTTGTTAGCAGTCAAATGCCTTAGGCACTATGGCACCAGAGCTCCTTTGATACCACGTAAGGGAAGTCTTATCCTGTAATCTCACATTTCTGTGCTCTGTTTTTTATGGCTTATTAAACATACATCAGGCCTGGCCGTAGACTTACATACCAGCAAAGGAATAAGAGCCAGAATGGCATCAGACACCTTAAAAACAATAGTGAAAAGAAAATGGCATGGAAGCAATACTTTCAGATTTCTAAGGTAGATTGATTTATGACCTAGAATTCTATATCCAATCCGACAAGCAATAACATGTGAGGGTAAAATAGAGATATTTTTAGACATGTAAGCACCTCAACATTTTAACTTTTATGAACCCTTTCCTTGGAAGCTGGGAGATTTACTAAACCAAGAAAGAACAATTTTTAGGATTTACAGAGTGGGGGATCCTACATAGAAGAGAGAGATTTTCCAGGAAATGGTGAGGAAAAACCTCAGGACCACAGCTGTGCACAGATTGAAGTATGAGGACAGAAATATCCAGGAATGAAACAATTGATTCATCACCTGTCTAAATTTGGCTTTTTAGAGAAGTATATAACTAAAAATATGAAAAGGCGTTTTTTATTTTAGCAAAAGTAAACTAGTACAAAAAGGAGAATATAATCAAATTATGCTCTTTAGCAAAGCAATGAATATTATTATATTGTTATAATGTTATGTACACTACTGGGCTCATGGGCAAGAGCTCTGATAGAGGGCATAGGAGGGCCAAATTCTTACCTTCCATAATACATCTTTATCCTTTTGTCCCAAAAAGATGTTGATGAATTTTTTTTAATGAATTATGCTCAAGATTCTTTACTCTGATATCATTTATAATACCAAAAAGTTGGATATGATCCAATTGTTCACAACAGACAATCTATTCAATAAACTATAATGCATTTGCACAATGAAGCATTATGAAGTTATAGAAAAGGAATGAGGAGGATCTTTGTATACAGAATGATATCCTAGACATATTGTTAAATGACAAAAATCAAGGCATAGACCAGTTCTCCTATACAGAACAATTATGACTAATAAATACAGAGAAAATAATTGCATTATTTCAGCACCATTTTGTAATCCCTACAGAAATAAACAATTCAGGCTATAATCATCATCTCAAGAAATTATTGGAAGGAAGTTTAATAGAGACTTTTATAGTAGGGATATTAGGTTGCTGAAACCAAGATCTACCATAGCATCTATTAACACTGGAAAGACTAGGTATTATTCAGACTTTATATATCTCCTGAAGTGACAAAAGTAAAGTACATGTCGCCACCTATGAAAATCACTCAGACACAAACACACAAAGTTGAACTTGAAGCTAAGGTAAGCCTTTAAAGCTAATTTCCAGTTTATTGAAAAATAAGGTTTTAGAGAAAGAAGAGGAGGGAAGAAAGACAGTTGTAGATTAAAAAAAAGTGTAAGATATACCGAATGCAGTATGTGGACCATGTTTGGATCTTGATTCCATAAACTTAGTGTTAAAAAATATTTTGAAGATATTTGGGGAAAATTTAATAAAAGAGGCTATACATGATTCCAATGAATTATTATTAATTTTGTTAGTTTTAAAATATCATTGTTCTGTAAGAAAATGTTCTTATTTTTTTTTTAAGAAACAGGAATGAATTGACATGAGATCTAAGATTTGAAATAGAGTAATTCAGTAACAAAAGATAAACAGAAAGTGACGAAAAGTAAGGAAGAGGAAGGGGAGAGATACAGCAAGTGTGGCGATTTCTTGGCAATTGCTAAATTACAGCAGTAAGAATGAAGGTTCATTATGCTATTGACTCTCTTTTTTTTAACTTTTGGAAATTTTTTTCCTATAAAATATTAATTTAAAAATTTCAATTGACATCAGCATTCAAAATTCTGAGGAAAAGTAATTATGTATGTACTTAGAGTATCCAGTCAAACAATTATTCAAATGAAGACATTTTTATATATGGGAAAAAATAGGTCAGCCAAGGAGGACATCAGATTGCCTTCCTTTCTTGCAGGTGAAAACCTATGAAGAAAACTAATGAATGGAAAATATGAGAAGAAAAGGAAGAAATGGTGATTTCTTGTTTTTGCAGGCATTGTGGTAAGTACTTTAAAACATTAATAAAAATAGCAAAATGATAATATTTATAATGGTTTAATTTCTTGATTTCCTTCTATATATTTAATAAGTCACTGCCTGAAGTGCAAGGGAGGCCTGAAGTGCAAGGTGCAGCAGTTAAGAGCTCAGCTGCTAACTTCACCGGAAGGTGGGTAGGCAAGAAAGGTGTAGCAGTCTGCTTCCCTGAAGATTACAGCTTTGGAATCCCTTTGGGACTATTCTACTTTGTCCCATCACACAGGGATGCTGTAAATCAGAATTTGACTCGCGACAGGTTTGGTTTTTGTTTTGCCTGAGGTTCTTGTTTATGTTGTAATAGTGTGTATTGTATAATAGTGTGTCCTGTGGGACTTAATTATTTTTATGTTGAATAAGTTGCACTTCAAATTTGGTAAGAACTTACTTTTTCTAGAGGTGGTGCTATCAATGTAATATTGAAGCCGGCATCATTTTAAGAATATCATAAGCAAAGATCTTCTCATTATATAAGTGCAAAACTTGTTCTTGGAGAACATTGTTAGGCCCTGATTAGTTACAAGCATAGTCTCCAGGCTAAGCTGCTAAAGTTTTTTCTGAGTCATGTAAGCATGACTTTGTCATGTGGCTTATCTTTGACAAGACTTTGCTTTTTCAGAATTAAATACCTGTACCCCTCTTCCAAATTTTTCTATGGACAGCATTTTCTTTGGGATTGTGTGTGTAACACTAACCCTTGACTTAAATTCTGAAATAGGTAGTGTGTATAAATGCAAAGTAATTATAATTATTTTGATTTTATAGTTGCAAGATCTGAAATTCAGAGAAGGCAATAGAACGGATAATTTGCCAAGGTTAAGTGGTGGCTAAATAATGCGTCCCATTATTTGGTGCTGGATACAGGTTTGGCCAGCTCCAGATGCTCATGCCACCCTATTTTTTAGATGAGGAAACTGAGGCCCCAAAAGACTCGATAATTAGCCTAAGATAGCATGAATCAGGAAACTGACACAGAGAGTGGTTAAATAACTTGTGCAAGTTACACATCTAAGTTGTAAAAGTAGAATTAGAGCACAGACATTATTTCATGAAAATTCCTGCTTAATCAACCTTAATACAAATACCAGATTTTGATACATTATGAATTTTTATTGTTAAAGCTTTATAATAACTTTCTGTTTTCTGACTTTTAAAACATCTTTAAAATAACAGCAAACTGAAGTAACTTCATAAGTAGAATGAAACCAATTCTTCTTAAGGGAAAAAATAAAAGGAGATGTATTCTTAATGTAGAATAAACAGACCATTCCTAAGAGAAAAACAGTACTATCCATATGTTGTAATTCACCAATATAAATATATCCTATTTAATCTCACAGTGGTACAAAATGACTGGTCAAAGTCCTAACTGATCCATGGAAATTTAGTTTCACATATAAATTCAATTGTGTTAATAATGGTCATTAATCAATGTCATCAATGGGAAGTAAAATAAAATTGGTAACTTCTATTAATGAGCAAATAAAATTGGTATCTTCTATTACTGAACAAAGATTATGTTAAACATTACAAAAAAAAAACAGCAAAAAACTCACTGCTGTTGAGTCAGATCCAACTCATAGCGACCCCTCTTTGGGTTTCCGAGGCAGTATCACTAAGAAAGTAGATTACCCAATCTTCCTTCCGAAGAGTGGCTGGTCAGTTTGAACCCACCCTCTGGTTAGCAGTCAAATACCTTAGGCACAAAGCCACCAGAGCTCCTATGCTAGTAAAAACTATTTTGTATATAGTTTTTCATCTGATTAGCCCAAATATATAAGATAAAAGAGCTGATATGTATATTTAAATATATACTAGATATAGTTGGAAGTAAATGCCCTGTTACAAAATCTTTATGTCACTTATAGCTACTGAATATTACTACAGATTGATTGCTTTCCAGACATTTTACTGTTGGAAGGAAGTTTTATTTTTCATTTCCTTTTTTTAAAGTGTAGTTCTTGGATGTATTATTTAAAACTAAGTTATTTAATTGGTTGGAAAAAGACAGGAACTTTAAAAAAAAGAAGAAGAAAATGTCCTCATGTTCTATAATGGTGCTATCAATGAAATCTTTTAAGAATAAATATTTGAATTGACATTTAACTTGTCAAAGAAATTTTCTTAGTTCTATGTCCTATTTAAATTTAGAAGTTGAAGTTTTTAGGTTAACTGACAGCTGATTATTTTAAATAGTGGCAAATTCCCAGGGTCAAATGAATCACTTATGGAGGGCTTTTACTTCAAGCTGGATGGCTTACCTTAGGGCAGACAACCTTCCACCAAAAGCAACTAGAATATTCAGATTTTAAATAGATATATTTGAAGCATCACAGGCTTCTCAGCCACCAAGACTGGAAAAACAAAGATCTCAGAGACAAGAAAATCACAGAATGGTCAATAAATGTTCTGTGAGCCTAGGTCAGGGCCTCCAATTGCATTAGAGGGGCCAAGGTACAGGTGACATGGGCACACAAAGCAAGAGATGCTGTTCTCAGTAGTTTTCCCATTTAGACATTTGCTCTATTAACTGCTCTGAGAAAGCAGCTAGGAAACTAAGCAGAAAACCACTGGAAAACAGAGTGCAGTTAGAATTAGTTAATAAAATTAGCAAGCTCACTTGTCCAAAGTTTATCATTGTATCTCTCTCTATATATGGACCATGGACAAGTAAGTATTGCAAATTTTAAAACAATATTTCAATAACATCAAAAAATATTAAATCTAGGAATAAAAATAATTAAACCATTCTTTCCTATTTGTGTACTTTGTCTCATCAGCCAAAAGAAAATGCTGCCTTGAATCTTGCATTTTGGGGGCATTTTATAATTTCAGGGGCAGTCAAATAACGCATGTCTATATCAGTTCTTTGGACTTCTATATCCTAGAACTTCTAAGCCACAGAAAAACTGAAGCTGTCCCTCTAATGGTCAGAATTTTTAGCAACTTTCCTTCAAGTAACTGCTAAACACTGGTAAATTTTTGTTAATTCTGCTATGTTAATTGAAAGGCCATTATCTAAATGTGCATTTGTTAAGAAGACTGAAAAAAAAATTTTAAGTATCTGAAGAACATATTGAGTAAACATTTTCATACTCTTCATACAAGAACCATTTTCTTAAATGAGAAATTATGAGCCATTTTAGAAAATACTCTTTCAAGTGCTGAGGAGCAAGGATGTCTCCTTGAGGACTAAGGTGCGCCTGACACAAGCCATGATATTTCCAATCGCCTTGTATGCATGTGAGAGCTGGACAATGAATAAGGAAAACCAAAGAAGATTTGATGCTTTTGAGTTGTGGTGCTGGCGAAGAATGCTGAACTTACCATGGACTGCTAAAAGAACTAACAGATCTGTCCTGGAGGAAGTGCACCCGAAATGCTCCTTGAAAGCGAGAATGGCCAGACTTCGTCTCACCTACTTTGGTCATGTTGTCAGAAGGGACCATTCCCTGGAGAAGGATGTCATGCTTGGTAGGGTGAAGGGTCAATGAAGGAGGGCAAGGCCCTCAATGAGATGGATTGACAGAGTGGCTGCAACGATGGGCTCAAGTGTAGCAAGGATCATGGAGCTGGAGTGGGACCAGGCAGTGTTTTGTTCTGCTGTTCATGGGGTCACTGTGAGTCGGAAACAACCCGATGGCACCTAACAACAACAGCATAGAAAATACTAAAAGTTTACTTATTGATAATTATAATATAAACATTTTCTACATACCCAAAGATACTTTAAACAAAGTTAAAAGACAAATGAAAGACCAGGAGAAAATATGTGAATAAGTAGACTCAATTCCCTTGTTAGATATGCTTATATAGAAAACATATTAATATTCAGAGAAGTAATGTGCTATTGTTGTTAGGTGCCATGGAGTCAGTTTTGACTGCACAGTGACCCTGCAGACAACAGAATGAAACCCTGCCCAGTCCTGCACCAGCCTCACAACTACTGCTGTGCTTGAGCCCACTGTTGCAGCCACTGTATCAATCTGGCTCGTTGAGGGTCTTCCTCTTTTTTTTTGCATCTAGTTCTGGTGGCATAATGCCTAAGGCATTTGACTGCTAACCAGAAGGTTGGCAGTTCAAACTCACCAGCCACTCTGCAGTAGGAAGACTGGGCAATACACTTCAATAAAGATTTACTGACTCAAAAACCCAAAGGGGGTTTCTATGAGTCGGAATCGACTTGATGGCAGTGAGTTTGTTTTTTGTTGGGTTTTTTTTCTCTCTATTTTACCAAGCATGATATCCTTCTCCAGGGACTGATCCTTCCTGATAACGTGCCCAAAGTACTGCGATGAAGTCTGGTCATTCCCACTTCTAAGTAATGTGCTAGATACCAGGAATAGATACAAATCGATCCTTAAAACATAATTCTTGAACAAATGTTTAATGACTAGTATAACTTTGCTTAATCTTGTAATATATTAGATTTCAGATTAGTTTCAGTTTCATTAATATTAAGTGGATTCTGGATCTCTCATATGATTATTTTACCCTTATGCTTGTAATTGTAATCTTTTGTTTCTTGATCAGACACCACCACCCATAACCCTTTTTCTGTTGACCTTTTTCATTCTGACAGCTTATCTTCCTTTGCCTTATTCAACTGCCAAATACTTTGCTAAACACTGGTATATATACAAAGAAAATTAGACAGTACAACTGTCATCTAGGGGCCCATAATTCAATAGTGGAATGTTTAGATAAACAAGCAGTGTCAAGACAAAGTGAGTTGTTATCATGGAATTGTGAACAGACTTCTATGGGAGCATAAATATAGAAGGGCCTAAAATCTGAATGGAGGTAAGATATGAAACATAAGAAGAAACCAACAACTGAGGGCTGTTACATAGAAAATAAAGCACACCAGCAAGCTCTCTGAAGTAGAGTAAGAAGAAAGTAGGCAGACAAGAAGGCGGAGGGAGTCTAGGGCCAAGCAGTGAAGTATAAGGTCATCAGTTGACACCAGACAGAGGGAATAACTTAAAACCTTTAACTTTTAAAACATCAAGTGTTTGGGGATGCTTTGGAGGAAAATTCAGAAAAAAATGAATAGATTAAAAATTACCCTCTCTGAAGAAACAAAGCAATGTGCATATTCTGGGTCCAGGATATGGGTATTTAGCGTTATACAGCACCAAGAATGGTGAGGAGGGGGATCCAGGTGCCCGTTTGGAATATTCCTGTCACAGGCAGAATCATGCAGACCTTAAATTGATGAGGATTAAATTAATTTCTGTTGTAGTGGGGAAAAAGAAAAAGTCCACTCAGTCCTTAAAATGAGATTAATAGGATTTACTCGGGAAAAGAAAAAGGAAACAAGCAAACAAACATTCAAATACAGGAAAGCTCCAGCTCACATAAGTAAGAACTTATGACTTCAAATAAGAAACTTCTAACAAAGACAGATATAGCCCGGGGAACAAAGTAATTATAATACACTTGTATGCTTGGGTTAGTCTTTGCTTGAGGTTACAAGGGGGATAGGTTAGGTGCAATAAATATCATTTTGGTACCAGGACCTTATTTCCTGATGTTGTTGTTATGTGCCATTGAGTCAGACCCGACTCATAGCAACCCCTCCTTGGGTTTTCGAGGCAGTATCACTACGGAAGTAGATTGCCCCATCTTCCTTCCAAAGAGGTGGGTTTGAACCGCCAGCCTTCTGGTTAAGAGTCAAGTGCCTTAGCCACTATGCTACCAGAGCTCCCCAACATCTTTTTAAAACAGAAACCCTTTAAGTTGCCTGAGAAACTTCAGATAAGGTTGGCTCCAAGACCCTTCCAAAACAATTCCCTTTATTACATCCTTGTCATAAAGAAATATTTCTTAGGCCCACTTTATACAAAAAGAGAGCTGTGTCAAGATTTCCTTCCTTAGAGTGTATTTGTTTTATATGCTGGCTTGCCCTTTAAGAGAAATCTCTCCCCAGGTCTAGCAATTAACATGGTTAAATGACAGAAACTTGTGAAAACTGAGTTGACTGTTGAGTGTAGCTAAGCAAACACGAAACCCCAGGCAGGCAGGCATGTAAAAAGATCAGTTAAATCAGCAAGAATTGAGTTGAATTCAGTCATTTAGTTTTGATCAAAAAGCTTTATGAACTTCTCCTTTACACTGATGTAGCTCTAGGTCCATTAAATATTCCTTTTAGTGTTACTTTTTTTTTTTTCTTCAGGTACTCATCCATTCCTCATCTCCTTAAACCTGTGGATCACCTGCTTTCACAAGTGAGGTTTCAAATACCATACCCTGTAAGACTAGGTAATTCCTTCAAACAATACCAGCACTTACTGGGGCATTTACATAAAATGCGTCTATATAAATGCAACAAGCTATTAGAGAAACAGGTGGAACAGCAATTATGGAAATCTTTTTCTTTGTTTTGTTTCAAAATGTCTCATTTTTACCTGAGAAGCAGATTCAAGGTCATGGGTGACTATTCAAAGGAGTCTATTAAATGATTATCCCATCCGCCCAGCACCATTCTCCACTGGCAGAATTTTTTCTAGAGTTAAATTTCACCATGATTGACTCCCAAACAATTACTTAGTGAGATTTAATCATAAACACTAAATAATAGATTACCAACTCTTTGAGACATCTACAAACATAGTTAAATGGTGTCTGTTCCCAAAATTGTATTAGGTTAAGTAATATTGGCTACTTCCTAAATTTTACATTCTGAACTGATTATCACCCCCAAGAAATAGGAATTAGAAGATCATCATATTCACAATACCAAAAAGATGGAAACAACCTATGTGCCCATCATCAGATGAATGGGTAAACAAACTACGGTACATACACACAATGGAATACTGTGGAATGTTAAAAATAATGAAGAATACATGAAACACTTCATAATATAGATGAACATGGAGGACATTATGCCAAGTGAAATTAATCAATCACAAAAGGAAAAATATCGTATGAAATCACTATTATAAAAAATCAAAACAGTTTACACAGAGAAGAAAATATTCTTTTAGGATTACTAGTGATGGGAGGGGCAGGGAGGGTCAATCACTACTAGAAAGAAGATACATGGTAACATGGGTTCAGGGAAAGACAAAATACCACAAGGAGGAGGGCAGCATAGTATCACCAATGGCAAAGGAAATCACTTAGAGGTGCACAGAAAAAAAAAAAGATTTTCATAAATATCTGTTGATAATGACCAAAACTATTAGTGAAAATGAATCCCCTAAAATGAATTTAGTCAACAAATGTTTGTTAATTAACTTCTACACAATTTTCATTGGAAATAAATTCCCTAAAAGGGACATTTCCTTTCAGAATAATAAACACAGTTTACATGCAATTTCTCTTTTCTGAACATACAAACATAAAAAATCTTTTAACATTATATCTTTAAAGAATTTAATGTGGTTGATTTTTAAAGTGTAAAAATCTATGACATAAAAGACAATTGGTTATAATAATAGGCTTAGGCTGAGTTCTTTACAAAAGCAAAACCAGTAAAGTGTATATATGTATCTCAGACAATTTCCCTGCTATTCATAAAGTTTCGCTGGCCAATTTTTTAAAAAGTGGATGATCCCTTCCTTCTTCCCAGTCTGTCTCAGTCTGGAAGATCCTCTGACACTTGCCCACCATGAGTGACCCTGCTGGTATTTGAAATACCAGTGCCATAGCCTCCAGGCTCACAGCAAGACAAGTGAAGAATACTGAAAATACCGTGGACTGCCAGAATAACGAACAAATCTGTCCTGGAAGAACTGCAGCCAGAATGCTCCCTGGAAGTCAGAATGGCTAGACTATGTCTTACCTACTTTGGTCATGAAGGAGCTCTGGTGGCGTAGTGGATAAGGCCCTTGACTGCAAACCAGGTCAGCGGTTCAAACTCACCAGCTGCTCCGTGGAAGGAGACTGGGTGATCTACTTCTGTAAAGAATTACAGCCTCAGAAACTCATTGGGGGGTCTCAATGGCAGTGAGCTTGGTTTTTGGTTTACTTTGTTCATGTAGTCAGAAGAGACCATTTCTTGGAGCAGGATATTATGCTCAGTAAAGTAGAGGGTCAGCATGAAAGGGGAAGACCCTCAACAAGATGGATTGACACGGTGGCTGCAACGATGGGCTCAAGTATAGCAAGGTTTGTAAGGATGGTGCATGACTGGGCAGTGTTTCATTCTGTTCTTCATAGGGTCGCTATGAATTGGAGTCAACTCACTGGCACCAAGCAACAACATATGTATATGTACATGTATACACACACATACACATGCACATATATATATAGAGAGAGAGATGTTTATCTCAAGGAAATGGCTCATGCAGTTGTAGAGGCTGGCAAGTCTCAAGTCCATGGGTCAGATGTGAGGTTGGAGGTCTCCTGACTCATGTAGCTGCAGGGGATGATGAACCCAATATTGGCAGGTGAGACAGGAGGCTGCTGGCCCAGAGGCTGCAGAGGCTGACAAATCCACAATCAACAGGTAAAATGGCAGGTTGTTGGCTCAAAGGCTGTGGAGCTTACTGAATCCCAAGCTGGCTCAAGTCCAAAGAACCAGAGGGCAGATGATGACAAGCCAGATGCAGGATCTAGATTGAGCAAAAAGCTGGTGCATTTTGCCAAAATGTCCATATATGTTTGATACAGGCCACACCCCTGAGGAAACTTCCTTTCAATTATTTGACTGCTCATAACAGATATAATCATGTATTTGACTACATTATATCAGAACTCATCATGGGGGATGATTACCTTATAACTACCAAACCAGAGAAGCGTGGCCCAGACAAGTTGACACACAACCTTAACCATCATGGTCATATTTTTCAATCTTTAATTTTGATGTATAATCAGAATAATATATGTGCACAAGTGCATGGTTTCTGCAAAAGATACAGTGCACAAAAAAACAAAAAAAACTTGCCATCAAGTTGGATCCAACTCATAGCGATCACTCCTTGGGTTTCCAAGGTGGTATCACTACAGAAGTAGATTGCCTAATCTTCCTTCTGAGGAGTGGTTGGTGGGTTTGAACCACCAGCCTTCTAGGTAGCAGTCATATGCCTTAGGCACTATACCATCAGAGCTCCCAGTGCACAAAGAAAACAATAAAAATCCAAATTGACCAAATGTTATATTGTTGTTGTTGTTGTTATGTGCCGTCGAGTCAGCCCTGACTCATAGCGACCCCTCCTTGGGTTTCCGAGGCAGTATCACTACGGAAGTAGGATTGCCCAACCTTCCTTCCGAGGAGTGGCTGGTGGGTTTGAACCACCAGCCTTCTGGTTAGCAGTCAAGTGCCTTAGCCACTATGCTACCAGAGCTCCCATGTTATATTATCTTACCTTTATTTGTAGATGGAGCTGAACATTGCCAAATTATCATACTCAAAAGTAAAAGGTGGTGTACCAATTTAGTTGATTATCTCCTATAAAAAATGAATAATGGATACTGATTTTAAAGTACCTTCATTTATTTGCATGATGTTTTGTTTAATTTCTCTTGTTTGCTCTACACTGATTTTATGTCCATCAGAGTTATAAATTTTGTTAAATGTCTTGATATGGATTTAATAGTAATTTAATCTTTAACAAGCCAATTTTACAATCAAATTAAGGCCAACATATTGGAGTGTACACATTTAAAGTGTCATCACTTTGTTGTTTTTCAAGTTTATATGTTAAACACCAGTGAATTTAAATTCACTTGAAACAAACAAGGAGGTGCAGTGCCTAAGGTGGTGCAGTGCCTAAGGTATTTGACTGCTAACCAGAAGGCTGGCAGTTCAAACCCACGAGCAACTCCGCAGCAGGACAAGGACCATAGGTCAATCTACTTCCATAAAGACTTGCCACCTCGGAAAGCAATGGGTTTGCTATGAGTCAGAATTGACTCGATTTAAATTCACTTGAAACAAAAGTTCAAATAAAAACATAACTTACCAAAAATCACAAGGATAATATACATATATGTTTATCAATGTACTGTAAACTCTTTTAAGAACAATTTGAGTGTTCAAAATTCATTTTCAGCTTGAATCACTTACTTTTTGCCTAAAATAAAAAAAAAAAAAAAAAAAAAACTACCCTTGACCAACTAAAAACTTATAATGCATAGAAGTGAGCTTTCTGAGGTAGAGACAGTATGGATTATCCCATGATATATGCAAACCAATCTTGATAGGTTTAGGACACATACCTCTGGCTAAAAAAAAAAAAAAAAAAACCTACCACCATTGAGTAAATTCTGACTCATAGTGACCCCATTGGGTTTCCAAGGCAAAAAATCTTCACAAGTAGATTGCCCCATCTTCCTTCCACAGAGCAGCTGGTGGGTTTGAACCATCAACCTTCTGGTTAGCAGTCATATGCTTTAGGCACTGCACCACACCCTCCTTACTTATTACCTAGAGGAATATAAGAAGTCTTTAGGAAAAGTAGGGAAACAAGTCTACTCTATTTTTTGAGCACAGTAAAAAAGGTAAAGCTGGTGTTTATTAATTTATTTTGTCTCTGTGGCCTGGCCGTGAAGCAAACATTTTAAAATAGTTCCATCCTCACCCGCAAAAAAACAGAGTTGATATATTTTTCTACAAATTAATAATTGTTTTTGTTGTTGTTGTTATGTGCCGTAGAATTGGACCCGACTCATAGTGACCCCTCCTTGGGTTTCCAAGGCAGTATCACTATGGAAGTAGATTGCCCAACCTTCCTTCTGAGGAGTAGCTGGTGGGTTTGAACCGCTAGCCTTCTGGTTAGCAGTCAAGTGCCTTAGGCACTAATCTTAAATGGGCCCTTAATGCTTCTCAATTACTCTAGTGTCTGTAGTCTACTCACTCTTTCTCCTTCTATAACAACTATTTAAACTGAATGCACTTTCCTCAAACATCCAACCCCTCTCCCTATATCACCTCTCTTTATTATTTTAGCAAGTAAACCCTTTGGCTGAGAAAATATTGAGCCATTTGATGAATTTCAAACCTATATTCTGCCTATATCAGCATCTCTTCTATTCTCCTTCTGTTGCAATTAAGGACCTTTCCCTCCAGTTACCTAAGGCCAATGATTCTATCTGTGTTTAGAGCTCTATCAGTGATATTTTTCAGGAACCTGCACTAATAGTTTTCCATTTTCCATTCTTCTTGTGGAATGTGCAACTCCTACTCTTAATTTGATCCTTTCCTTCAGGATTATCAACATTCTCCTATTAAAAAAATAAAATGAAGAAAAATCAAAATCTTCTCATTACTCTATTGTTGTTATGTGCTGAAAAGTCAGACCCAACTCACAGCGACCCCTCCTTGGGTTTCTGAGGCAGTATCACTGCGGAAGTAGGTTGCCCCATCTTCCTTCCAAGGAGTGGCTGATGTGTTTGAACCACCAGCTTTCTTGTTAGCAGTCAAGTGCCTTAGGCACTACGCTACTAAACCTCTCTTTTCCTCATTACAGCTAACTTTCCTAGAAAAATTGCCCACACTCATTCCACTTTCTGCATTTCTTCATATTCTACTCCTGCCTCACCTGCTCCTATTTGACTTTCTCTTATGTCACTCCACCTAAACAGCAATCCCTGCATTTACTGATAATCTCCATGTGTTTTAATTCAAAGGACACTTTTCAGTATTCACCATACTTACTTCAATATTGTTGTTGTTAAGTGCCATCGAGTCGTTTCCGACTCATAGCGACCCCATGCACAGCAGAACGAAACACTGCCCAATCCCACGCCAGCCCCACAATCCCTGCTATACTTGAGCCCATCATCGCAGCCACCGTATCAATCCATCTCCTTGAAGGCCTCCCCC
>NW_006921588.1:17462871-17467017 GCF_000298275.1 Orycteropus afer afer | reverse complement strand
AATCGGTATGCCATCAATTCTCGGAGCCTTGTTCTTCACCAGTTCTTTCATTGCAGCTTTGACTTCTTCCTTCATTACCATTGGTTCTAGATCATATGCCACTTCCTGAAATGGATGAAGATCGATCAGTTCTTTTTGGTACAGTGACTCTGTGTATTCCTGCCATCTTCTCTTGATGTTTCCTGCATCATTCAATATTTTGCCCATAGAATCTCTCAATATTGCAACTCGATGCTTCAATTCTTTCTTCAGTTATATACTTCAATATATAACAATTATTTATTGAGCACGCACTATGTGCTAGAAATGCTTTCAAGACTTGGGGTATATCAGGAAAGAAAAAAAAGACCCTTCCTTTTGTGGAACGTACATTCTTTGACATGTCTCAGGAAGACTGAACATTCTTGACACTTACTTCTATATGAAGGAGCTCTGGTGGCGTAGTGCCTAAGGCACTCCTGCTAACCAGGAAGTTGGCGGTTCAAACCCTCCAGCCACTCTGAAGAAGGAAGACTGGGCAATCAACCTCCATAAAGATTTACTGCCTTGGAAACCCAAAGTGGGTCACTATGAGTCAGAATCAACTTGATGGCAGTGAGTTTGGGTTTGGTTTTTTTTTTTTGGTACTTGCATTTGAAGCATTTCTCCCTTGATTTCCTTGAAACAATAATCAGCTGGTTTTCTTTCTTCACTCTGACCATTTCTCCTCTGGTTTATCCTATTTTTTACATACCATTAAATTTGAAGTTTCTCAAATTTCAGTCCTAAACCATCTTCTCTTCTCACTCACATTATACTTTCCTCTCTGAAATTTGGAAACATGTGTCTGTCCATCTACTTGACATATCCTCTTTGACTCAAAATTACCTCATATTCAACAAACCCAAACCTAAGATGATATTTCCTTCAAAATCAGTGTTTCCTAGCTCAGAGAATGTCACCATCGTGTATCTATTCATATAGATATGAATTCTTGAAACCTTGTTATCTTCCTTTCTTTCATACCACAGATTCAATATCAAGTCCTGTCAATTTTATTCCTAAATATCTGTTTTTGCTCATCTCTACTGCCATCAGCCTAGTTCCAGCTATAATGTTTCTCACTTGGATTAATGCCATATCTTATCTGAGACCTTCCTGCATCTGCCCTTCAGCTTACTAAAGCCAGACAGATCATTTTTTGTAATGATAAGGATCATGTCATTCCTTTTTAAAAGATGTGTTTTATTAGTATAATGCCTTAAATAGCCTTTCTTCCTACCATCGCCACCATTATCTCACACAACTGTCAACTTTATTCTTCTTCACACTCTTTTTTATTATTAATATTTTACTGTGCTTTCATGAAGGCTTATACAGCAGTTTAGGTTCCCATTCAACAATTTATACACAAGTTGTTCAGTAGCCTTGGTTACATTCTTTGCAAGTGTGAACATTCTCATTATTTCTGTTCTGGTTGTTCCATTTCCTTTAATCTAGTTTCCCTGGCCCCTTACATTCTTATCTTTGTTTTAAAGTAACTGTTGACTATTTGGTCTAATATAGGTGATTTTTAAAGGATTTTTTAAAGGATCACTGTACTTACAGGTGATACTGTTTTTTTTTTTTTTTTTTTTTTCCGGTTATGTAGCTACAGGGTGACCTCAGAGGATAGTTTTGATTCAAGAATTGAAGAGCATCTCCAGAAATAGACCCATCATCTATGGACAGTTGATCTTTGACAAAGGACCAAAACCCATTAAATAGGGGAGAGATAATCTCTTCAACAAATGGTGCTGTCAAAATTGGATATCCACTTGCAGAAAAATGAAACAAGACTCATATCTCAAACCATATGCAAAAACAAACTCAGGTTGGATCAAAGATTAAATGTAAAACCCAAAACTATAAAGCTCATCTAAGATAAAAATAGGGGCAAATCTAGGGGCCCTAATCTATAGCATAAATAGACTATGAAGCATAACCCAAAATGCACAGACAGTAGAAGAGAAGCTAGAAGACTGGGACCTTTTCAAAATTAAATTCTTATGTGCACCAAAAGACTTCTCCAAAAGGATAAAAAGAAAACCTACAGATTGGGAAAAACAAATAACTTTTGGCTATGAGATTGTTTTGTTTGTTTGTTTTTAATGACACATCTGACAAGAGACGTATCTCTAAAATTTATAGAAAACTTCAACACCTCAACACTAAAAAGACAAACAACCCAATTCAAAAATGGGCAAGGGACATGAACCTACACTTCACTAAAGAAGATATACTGGTGGCCAACAAACACATGAGGAAATGCTCACAATCATTAGCCATTAAAAAAAAAAACCAAACTCACTGCTGTTAAGTCAGTTCTGACTCATAGCAACTCCTCCGTGGGTTTCCAAGGTGTTATCTCTATGGAAGTAGATTACCCAGTCTTCCTTCCGAGGAGTGGCTGGTAGGTTTGAACTGCCAGCCTTCTGGTTAGCAGTTAAATGCCTTAGGCACTCTGCCACCAGATTCTCCATTAGAGAAATGCAAATCAAAACAACAATAAGATATCATCTCACCTCAGAAATAATAGCAAAGTTCAACAAGACAGAAAATAAATGCTGGTGAGGTTGCAGAGAGATTGGAACTCTCATACACTGCTGGTGGGACAGCAAAATACTACAACTATTATGGAAAATCGTGATGCTGCTTATTGGTCTTCACAACTGGACCAATAAGCAGCATCATGATAAATGGAGAAAAGATTGTTGTCAAAGACTTCAAATTACTTGGTTCTGCAATTAACATCAATGGAAGCAGCAGTCAAGACAATAGAAGATGTATTGCATTGGACGAATCTGCTGCAAAAGACCTCTTTCAAGTGCTGAACAACAAAGATGTCTTCTTGAAGACTAAGGTGTGCCTAACCCAAGCCATGGTATTTCCAATCACCTCACATGAATGAAATCTGGACAATGAATAAGGAAGACCGAAGAAGAGCTGATGCTTTTGAGTTGTGGTGTTGGCAAAGAATACTCAAAGTATCATGGACTGCTAAAAAAAAAACAAAAAAACTAACAAATCTGTCCTGGAAGGAGTACAGCTTCTCCTTGGAAGCAAGAATAGCCAGACTTTGTCTCATCTACTTTGGTCATGTTGTCAGAGGGGATCTTGTCTGGGGAAGGATGTCATGCTTGGATCAACAAAAAGGGGGAAGGCCCTCAACAAGATGGATTGACACAGTGGCTGCAATGATGGGCTTGGGTTAGCAAGGATCATGAGGCTGGCACAGGACCAGGCAGTGTTTTGCTCTGTTGTGCATAAGGTTGCTATGAGTCAGATATGACTTGATGGAACCTACCAACAACAATACTATGGAAAATGGTATTTCATTTCCTTATAAAATTGAAAATAAAAATACCATTTGATCCAGCAATTCCATTACTAGGAATATATCCTAAAGAGGTGAGAGACAGGACATGAACAGACATATACACACCCATGTTCATCACAGCACAATTCATTATAGCAAACAGATGGAAACAACCTAAATGTCCATCAACAGATGAATGAATAACCAAACTATAGTACATTCACACAATGGAATACTATGCAACATTAAAGAATAATGAAGAATACATGAATCACATCACAACATGGATGAATTTGGAGGACATTATGCTGAGTGAAATAAGTCAATCACAGAAGGTCAAATATAATATGAGGCCATTATTTTAAAAACTCAAGGAAAGGTTTACTCAAGGAAGGAAATTCACTTTGTTGGTTACTGGGGGTAGGAGGGAAGGGGAGGAAAATTTTGGACTAGTTGGGGTCACATGTTGATTTTGGTGAAGGGAGGGATGGTATGGAAAGAGTCTGTGACCAGCACGATGACACCAGGGAAAGGAAGGACACTGAAATGTGCACATAAGATATAGACAACAGAGGCAAATATTATTACATGCACAATACTGCATTACTACTAACACCAAACACCAGGCTATGGATAAATACATAGACAGATAAGAAGATCAGATGGAGGTAGGTGAACAGGAATATGCACTAGATCAAGGGTAGATTTGACTGAGATAATCTTACATATAGGAGCTCTGGTAGCATAGTGCCTAAGGCACTTGACTGCTAACTAGAAGGCTGATGGTTCAAACCCACCAGCCACTCCTC
>NW_006921588.1:17450010-17462771 GCF_000298275.1 Orycteropus afer afer | reverse complement strand
AGAAGGCTGATGGTTCAAACCCACCAGCCACTCCTCGGAAGCAAGGTTGGGCAATCTACTTCCCTAGTGATACTACCTCCGAAACCCAAGGAGGGGTTGCTATGAGTCAGGTCCAACTCAATGGCACATAACAACAACAACAACAATCTTACATATGCACTTGTGTTGTAAAAGTAGCCACATACATTACAGAAGCAACAGACAACAGAGTTGGAGTAACTTCTCAGAGACAAACAAACACCTTGAGAGAGAGAATCACTGGGCCTCAGGACTCAGGACCACTGTCTCATCATGCTCAATTGGCACAACATAGTACTTAAAATTTAAAAGGAAAAATTGGAGGGTGTCTCAGGGCGATAGTCTTGGGGAATCCTCCAGTCTCAACCAATCCAGTAAGTCTGTTTTCTGTTTATTTGCTTGCTTGTTTTGTTTTTCTGGGAAATTGAGGTCCTGCTCCACATTTTTCCCATTCTATTAGGGTCTGTCTATTGTAGCCATCTATGCATATTCATTTTAGGTATCTTGTACAGTGAAACCTGTGAGAGCTGGAACTCTATGGGACTGCCTTGTTTTTCAGGTCTCTCAAGTGTTCTGCCTTTGACAGGATGAAGTCTTACAACATTTCTATCCCTCATTTTAGTAGAAAATATTTGAATTTTCCTTTTCTGACAGGTTTCTGCCTTATATAGTTTCCAGCTTTCGCAGGCTTTGCTGAGTTTGCTATTTCCCAGCCCATGACAGGAATTTATACATGCAGCTCATTTAACCAGGAAAGTATTTAATCATCTGTGAGTATCCTCCATATTTCAACTTACTCTGCTTTCTCAAGAAAACCTCCCTGAATTTTCTGATTTTGTCAAATTCCCCCAAATTTATGCTCTTCTCTTCACCACTGAACTTTTGATAAAACTTACATCCTCAGAAGGAAGATGGGGCAATCTACTTCCGTAGTGATGCCGCCTTGGAAACCCAAGGAGGGGTCGCTGTGAGTCGGGACATAACAACAACAACACATTTGTCTGTGACATTTTCTAATTCATCACTCTCTCCTCATCTAAGGCACAAACTGCAAGATGTCAACTACCACATTTTCATTTTTCACTGTTATATCCCAGCCCCTAGCTTCCTGCCTATAACATAGTAAAACCAAACTCACTGTTGTTGAGTAGATTCAACTCATAGTGACCCCTCCTTGGGTTTCCAAGGTGGTATCCCTTAGGAAATAGATTGCCTAATCTTCCTTCTAGGAGCTCTGGTAGCATAGTGCCTAAAGCACTTGACAGCTAACCAGAAGGCTGGCAGTTCAAACCCACCAGCCACTCCTTGGTAGGAAGGTTGGGCAATCCTACTTCTGTAGTGATACTGCCTCAGAAACCGAAGGAGGGGTCGCTATGAGTCGGGTCTGACTCGACAGCACATAACAACAACAACAACAATCTTCCTTCTGAGGAGTGGCTGGTGGATTTGAACCACCAGCCTTCTAGTTGGCAGTCAAATGCCTTAGGCACCACGCCATACATAGATAGATAGATACATAGATACATAGAACATAGTAGAGCCTCAATAAATTATTTGTTGAGAAAATGAATAAATACAAAGAGCTACTTACTAGTTTCAAAGTACTGTGCATATGTCTGTCATCCTATGTATTGAGACTCTAATTTCTTTTTTAATATAAATTCATATATATATGACTGCCTAAGGCATTTGACTGCTAACCAGAAGGCTGGTGGTTCAAACTCACCAGCCACTTCTTGGAAGGAAGATTGGACAATCTATTTCTGTAGTGATACTGCCTCAGAAACCCAAGGAGGGGTCACTCTGAGTAGAATCCGACTCGACGGCAGTTTTTTTTATGTTGTTTTTTTTTGAGAGCTAAATATTTGAATGTGCTAAGTATTTGAAAAAACCTTATAGATGCCTATCAACATTTTAAGAGCTATTCAGTCTTACTTTCTAATTCACATATTTGACTTTACCTAATAAAATGTGAAATTTGCCTTATGACTCGCTCCAAATTTATAAAGAATCCTATTCCCATCTATGTGTATTGCAAACATTCCCAGTGCAATTTATTTCTCACTCTGAAGTGCAAGCACTTCACTACTTTGAAAACTAAGAGTATGAGCCACCCTTTAAGATGTAAAAAGTGTTTCCTGAGAATCTACCATCTTAAAGGAACTCTGGTGGTACAGTGGTGAAGGCATTTGGCTGCTAACCAAAAGAGTGGTAGTTAGAGTCCACTGCTGCTCCATGGGAGAATGAGGCAGATTGCTTCTGTAAAGATTGACAGTCTTGGAAACACTATGGAGCAGTTCACCTCTGTCCTGTAGGGTCACTATGAATCAGAATTGACTTCATGGTAGTGGGTTTCTACCATCTTAAGATGCAACCATGTCATCACAGCAAGAGAAGAAGGGGCTGGAAAGTTGAGCACCAGCAACTCAGTGCTTAAGGGTTTTGGTGGGACAGTAGTTAAGCTCTTGACTGATAACCCAAAGGCTGGCTGTTCAAACTCACCAGCTGTCCTGTGGGAGAAGGATGTGACAGTCTCTTTCTGTAAATATTTATAGCCTTGGAAACTCAATGGGGGCAATTCTACTCTGTCCTCTGAGGTCACAAGGCGTCAAAATTGACTCAATAAAAATGGCTTTAATTTGGTGCTTTGGCTCTGTAGTGACATGTCACTTTTGTTCATAGTTAACAATGAGGTGGAGAAGTTTAACTCCCCAAGTACCCAGAAATAGAGGAGAATTAGCTATTGGTTAACATTAATAATTCCTACAACAGCCACTGTGAGAATCAAAGACCGGAAACCTACCAGGGTAGATGAAGTGGCCCTTAACAAGTTCTACTGTTGAGAGAGGGATTCTGTGTTACTGACTTAGGCTCAACATAAGACCTTGGGAGTTATGGGAGAAGAAATGGTTCTGACATTACATATCACTGAGGCTAGAACCCCTTCCCAAACCAGTCACTTCACCCTGATAATCTTGCTGTGGGGAAGGATATCTGAGTATGAATATCAACTAAAAGAACCATGATTTGGGGGCACAGACATGGAGGACCACTATGGTACTAGTAGGAAGCTCAGCTAGCAAGCACATCACCACAAGGGCAGGGCAGCACTCATGAGTCATTCATTCAAAAAATATCAAGTAACTGCCTACTCTTAGACAGATACAAAAGCAAAAATAAATAAACTCATTGCTATTGAGTTGATTCTGACTCATCACGACCCTATAGAACAGAGTAGAACTGCCCCCATAGAGCTTGCAAGACCGTAAATCTTTACAGAAGTCAAGTGCTACATCTTTTTCCCATAGAGCAGCCAGTGGGTTCAAATCACGGGCCTTTTGGTTAGCAACCACCGTGCCACCAGAGGTCCTTCTCAGCCAGATAAGTTCTGGAGAATTAATACAATAACAGAAACAGTCCCTGCTCTCGCGGAGCATTGATTCTAAAACTGATTCAGGCAAAATCACATTTAACTGATGAATAATTAAAAATATAATAAGTGCTCTGAAGGAATAGGATGCCATGATTCTCTTTTATAAAGAAACCTGACCTACATAGCCCATTCCTAAACTTTGCAGGACTCAGGACAAGAATATAAAGCATAGGCCCATATAGCTTGTTGTTGCTGTTATCGCTTAGTGTACATATTTACTAAATCAAACAAATTATTAAATAGAAAATTTTCTCTTCTTGTACCTTGTTAAATACGCCTTCATTAACATAAATTTAGAGATTTTTTTGTGTTAGTTTTCATATGAGTAGAAGAAGGAAACATATCAAAGATGACTGAATTTATTATTGCACATATCTTAATGTTCTGTTGATGTGCCTGCAACATTTGGGTGACTAATAAGATTAAAATTATTATTAAGATTATAATTTATAAAATACTACCTAGTTATTCTATAGGATTTATTTACTTCTTTCAAGCAAATTCACTAATTTTCACATAATTTTGGTTCTATTGACAATCATGATCTAATTGAATATATTTTAATTCAATGTAAAATGGTAGGTATTGAAAAGTTAAAATTATTTTCCTTATGTTTTCAAAAATATATTTTCTCCTAAAATAGTCAAAATTACTATTAAAATTAAGAGGCTAATGTAATTACGTTGTGTTATAAAATGATTACATATCAAAAGTTTAAATAAAAATATTTAAATAAAGCTGAAATATTTTTACCTTCTTAAAATAATTGTCTTATTAAATAGTTTATAAAAATAAAAAAATTTGAGATTTTAACATCCAATTTCCATATAGTTGTCAATGTAAAAATTCTGTACAACAGTTCCTATATACCTATGCAAAATAAGAGTGATGTGAATTGCTTAGCATTGCAAAATGTACTTTTGCAAATACAATACTAATTCATGAGTATCTCCAAGCCATAAATTTTTGGAGCACAAAAAGAGGCAGGAAAAAAATGGATGCTCTGTAGTACTGGTGAATGATACTCAACTATGCAAGAATCTATTGCATTCATGCAATCTGAGAGGAAGGATTTGACAAGTTAATTAATTTGATTTTCTCTTACCTAAGCACTTGCATGGCTCAAATTCTCCTCACGTTCTTTAGCCATGTCTATACCCAATGTAAACAGCAACACAATCCACAAATCATCATGGTATTCAGATGCAGTGACCTTTGTTTCAGGAACATAAGACAAGATATGTGGAAGAATATTGGTTAATATTGGTTAATCAGCCCCTATATTTAATATTAAGAGAGTCAAACTTGTTCTTGAAGCGAGAGTAGCTAAAGCAAATGAAAGAAATGATGAGATAAAAGAGCTGCACAGAAGATTTCAAAGAGCAGCTCAAGAAGACAAAATCAATTTTATAATGAAATGTGCAAAGACTTGGAGTTAAAAAACCAAAAGGGAAAAACACACTTGGTATTTCTCAAGCTGAAAGAACTAAAGAAACAATTCAAGCCTTGAGTTGCTATGGACAAAATATTGAATGATACAGGAAGCATCAAAAGAAGATGAAAGGAATACACAGAGTCACTGTATCCAAAAGAATTGGTCAATGTTCACCCATTTTAGGAGATGGCATATGCTCAAGAACCAATGGTACGGAAGGAAGAAGTTGAAGCTGCACTGAAGGAATTATAGAACAAGGCTCCAGGGATTGGCAGAATACCCACTGAAATATTTCAACAAATGTATGCCATGCTAGAGGCACTCATTCGTCTATGACAAGAAATTTGGAAGAGAGCTACCTGGACAACTGACTGGGAGAGATCCATATTTGTAGCCATTCCAAAGAAAGATGATTCCACAGAATCTGAAAATTATCAAACAATATCATTTGTATCATATGCAAGTAAAATTTTGCTGAAGATAATTCAAAACAATTGCAGTAGTATATTGATAGAAATGCAAGCTGGATTCAGAAGAGGACAAGCGATATCATTGCTGATGTCAGATATCATTGCTGATGTCAGTATCATTGCTGATGTCAGATAGATTTTAGCTGAAAGCAAAGAATACCAGAAAGATGTTTACTTGTGTTTTATTGACTATGCAAAGGCATTTGACTGTATGGATCATAACAAATTATGGATATCAATGAGAAGAATGGGAATTCCAGAACACTTAACTGTGCTCATGAGGAACCTATACATAGACCAGGAGGCTGTTGTTCAAACAGAACAAAGGAATACTGCATGGTTTTAAATCAGGAAGGGAGTGTATCAGGATTGTATCCTTTCACTTATTCAATCTGCATGCTGAGCAAATAATCTGAGAAGCTAGACTATAAGAAGAAGAGCATGGCATCAGGATTGAAGGAAGACTCATTAACAATCTGTGATACGCAGACAACACAACCTTGCTTCCTGAAAGTGAGGATGACTTGAAGTACTTACTGACGAAGATTAAAGACTCCAGTCTGCAGTATGGATTACATACTTAATATACAGAAAACAAAAATCCTCACACCTGGAGCAATAAACAGCACTATGATAAATGGAGAGAAGATTAAAGTTGTCAAAGATTTCATATTGCTTCATTCCACAGTCAACACCAATGGAAGCAACGGTTAAGAAATCAGATGACGTATGATGCTTGGCAAGTCTGCTGCAAAAGACCTCTTTCAAGTGCTAAAGAGCAACGATGTCTCTTTGAAGACTAAAATACACCTAACCCCACCTATGGTGCTTTCAACCTCCTCATATGCATGTGAAAGTTGGGCAATGAATAAGGAAGACCAAAGAAGAATTATGCTTTTGAGTTGTGGTGTTGGCGAAGAATACTGAAAGTACAATGAACTGCCAGGAGCACTAACGAATCTGTCCTGGAAGAAGTGCAGCCAGATGTTCCTTGGAAGCAAGAGTGGCCAGACTTCATCTCACTTGCTTTGGTTTTCAGAAGAGACCATTTCCTGCAGAAGGATATTATGCTCAGTAAAATGGAGGGTCAGCAAAAAAAGGGGAAGGCCCTCAATGACATGGATTGACACAATGGCTGCCATGATGGGCTCGGATATAGCAAGGATTGTGAGGCTGGCACAGGACTGGGCAGTGTTTCATTCTGTTGTATGTAGGGTTGTTGATTCAGAGTGGACTCGATGGCACCTAACAACAACAACAACATATTTAAGATCATAGATGATAATGTGCTGAGGACAGGATAGTAGCATACAACAAAGGGGCCCCGTTGTTTAATAAATGTATGTGTGTGTGTGTGTGTATTTGATATAAAGAATCCTGTCAAGTATGAGCCCAAGGTAGGGGCCCTTCTTGCTGTGTCTAGAGGAGTTAAGTCTGGAGGATGCCTGTAATGCTTAGACTAAGATGTGAAATATAACTGGGAGTGCACTAAGCAAACAGGTGGGATAAAGAAAAATCCAGACAGAGAACAGCAAATGCTCTGGGCAGAAAGGCTCACAGTTTGCTCCAAGAACTGAAAAAAGGTCAGTGGCTGGGTACACAGAGAAAGAGGACAAAGTGCCTCTTAAACTCCAGAGGCAGCTAATGAAATAAAAATACTAGTGTTTACATTGATTTTCCAGTTTTGTCTAAGCCCAGCATTTAAAAACACACTGACCAAATATCCAAGGTTCTTAGGCAATTAGAAAGAAGAAGGTAAGGCCTCTAAATAAATAAAATGGAGATTTCCTTCTAAAAAAGAGTTGTGAGGCTTAGAATAATTAATTTGAAAATTTTAAAGACGTGGCCATAATTGTATTCTGAGCTAGTGAAATCATTCATAATGAATTCAGAAATTTATTCTAAAGATATTTCTACAAATCCAAAATGGTTACCATATAAGGATGTTCAACATAGTGTTATTTGTAATGTTGAAAAATCTAGAACCAACCTAATTATCAGCTAATAGGATCTTAATTATTGGATAGCTTTACAATGTAATTCTATATGACACTAAAAATATAATGATATTTATATTCACTGATATGTAAATATTTCTCTGACATGTTCATGAGTGAAGAAAAAAAGCATGTACAATATGCTCCCCTTTTAAATTGTGTGTGTGTGTGCATGTGCAAGGAGATTCTGGGGGACACAGATGGTCAAGCATTCAACCCTTAGCTGAAAGATTGGTGGTTTGAATCCACCCAGATGTGCTTCAAGAGACAGATGTGGTGGTCCTGTTTCCAAAAGGTCATAAGTTTGAAAACCCTATGGAGCAGTTCCACTATACACACATGAGGTTGCCATGAGTTGGAACTGACTTGACGACAACTAATAATAACAATAATATGCATGCACTTGTGTAGGCATAACGTGATGTCTAGAAAGATGTTTCTTCTTACTGTAAATATGATTTTTGTTCTATTGTTGTTATTGTTGTTATGTGCCGTCGAGTCAGCCCTGACTCATAGCGACCCCTCCTTGGGTTTCCGAGGCAGTATCACTACGGAAGTAGGATTGCCCAACCTTCCTTCTGAGTAGTGGCTGATGGGTTTGAACCGCCAGCCATCTGGTGAGCAGTCAAGTGCCTTAGCCACTATGCTACCAGAGCTCCCTTTGTTCTATTACATTATCTAATTACTTATTACTGATAAAGAGAACACTGTTTATTTTTTAAAAAATTGGTATTATACAAGCAAATTTGCTGAGTTCACACACATTGACTTGGATAAGACCTTAAATACTATTTAATAGTTTCAGGAATAGTAGACATTCTTGCCTCATTTAAGTGGGAATATGTTTAATATATTTGTTAATTCTAAACTCACAATTTTTTAAAATTTATTTGAGTTCAAATTTACAAAGCAGATTCGTTTTACTCTCAACAGTTCATGCACATTTGATTTTACGTCCTGACTACAATCCCCAGCCATGAAAAACTTACCTCCTCCTCCTCCCTGTGACTACCCCTTCCCTGTGCACTTCTTATCTATGCATTCCTGTCTGTCCAGTTTTCCCTCCATGTGAATGCTGCCCCTCTGATGTCTTATGGCTGATTGATCTAAGGGGTGCATCTCCCTGGGGTAGATGTTCTACTTGCAGGTCTTTCTACTGTTAGGCTGAGAGCCAATCCACAGAAGTGAGTCTATTTCCAGGCATGAAGAATAACGAACCATAGTCTCCCGGGTTCCACCAGTCTCTATCTGTCAGCAGTTCCGGTCATTTTTGGTTTTGAATTTCGTTCCACATTCTTCCTCCCATTCTATCCAGGATCTCAATTTTGATCCCTTTCTGAGTGGTTGGCAGTGGCAGCTGGGCACCATCTAGTTCTAGTCTCAGGGTCCTGAAGGCTGAAGTCCTCTTAGTCCATTATATCTTTGGACTAATTATTTCTAAATGACTTTGATTTTCTTTACTCTTCTTCCTCTCATCTAAATGCACAATTTTAAAATCATAAATTTTGAATATGGACATTTTCTCTTTCAACTCATAAATGGGCATACAGGTGACCCATGTATTACAAATGTCTGACTTATGTACAACCATAGTTACAAACCAATTCCCATGAATTTCCTTGACCCCTGATGCAGAAACCATGCAGATAAAGGGGCTAATTGGCATGCTGCCTCACCCTTGACCCCTCCTACAGCAGCCAGGGGGCACTCCCTGCACCCAAGGACCCTGATCCCATGGCCCTGCCTTGAACCAAGTCCTGGAGTCAGTGATGACATCCAGAGTGCATAGGGTAGGCAGCAGCTTGGCACCTCCATCATGTGCCTAGAGCCTCTACAGGCTCTGACTGGGCCTGTGCTGGGTAGAGACTGCAGGTGCAGACCTGGCTTTGTACTACACTGTCTGGAAGCATTGTCCACAGTTGGGCATAGCGCTGTGACCATGGGCCCCAATCTGGACCTCACACTCTCTAGTCCCAGCCTAGACTTACCTTAGCTGCGTCTGCCAGCCCTGGGGACAGTGAGAAGGGAGTGTCTGGAGAAGAGAATGACAAGATTCTGGCAACTACACCAGAGGAGATTGTGAGGCTGAATGCAGGCCTGCCACCGTGGGCCTGCCATCCATGGGCCACTGAGTCCTCACCACCTACTTTGCTTGGCAACATACAATGGTTCACAATAACAAATAGGCACTACTTTGTGAGGCACATCAAAACATTATTAATATTACTGTATTATGTTATAGATGTTTTATGTATGTGAAGCATTACTTTAATGTTTTTAATGCATAGAAAGGTACCAAAACCAAAAACCAAACCCTCTGCCATCCAGTGGATTCTGACTCACAGTGACCCTCATTGGATTTCCAAGGCCTTAAATTTTTATGGAAGTAGATTGTGTCATCTTCCTTCCCGAGAGCAGCTGGTTGGTTTGAACCACTGACTTTCTGGTTAGCAGCCAAATAACTTATAGAAAGGTACACTACATACTATCTACTAAGATATTTGGCTAACTGACGTTACATACAAACTGCACTTAACTGCTCCAACTTACACAAATTTGACTTGACAGTTCATAATCCAGGACTGCCAATATTACAATAATATATTCTCAAATGGTAAAATTTCCTAGAATTCCCTAGATGAGCCTACTCACTTGTGACATGTGTTTCAAAAAAATTTGGGGGTTAATAGGAAAGTGAGATTGACCCCAAAATTTTCTTTACCTGAACTATCTGCATCTGGACTTGGTATCAAAATTATAGAAGCCTTGTAAAATGAATTTGAGAGGTTCTCCTCTTTGTATATTCACTGAATTAGTTTATATAAGGGTTATTGCACCTTGAATGTTTGGTAAAATTTGCTTATAAAAACTCTGTCTGAGATAGGCTGTGTGATTTGTCATTCATTCTTTAACGGTTATTGTATCAAGGTCTTTATTTCTTTTTAGGACAACTTTTAAAATATATATTTTAGAATAAAATTATTATTTTCATCTGAACTTTCAGTTTATATGATGACAATAACTACTCCAAATACTCATATTGTTATAATCTTCAGTGTATCTGTCTGTCCTCACTTCCCTTTTATTATTCCTAATTTTGCTTATTTTGTATATTTGTGCATTTTGTTATTCAATGTAATTTTAACTTTTTATTTTGAAAAAATTTAAACATGAAAAAGTGGAAATAATTCTATATTGTAATGAACCTCCATATATTCATCCTATCTTTGATAAATAATGATCCAATACCAATCATATTTTATCCATATTTCCACTCTCAAAGTTAGAATCACATTATTTCATCTATAAATATTTCAACATGTATGTCCAAAAAAAAAAGGAATCTTATTAAAAACATATCCCCCAAAACCATTATCACACCTAAACAATTAGCAACAATTCCTTAGTATTAACAAATACATAGAGTTCAAATTTTCTTTATTGCTATATAAATATTTTTTATGGTTTTTAATTTGAATCAGGATCTGCACAAGGTCAGTAGAAAATGGACAGAGAGCATAAATAGATAATTAACAGAAGTCAGAATTGACTTGATGGCACCTGATAACAATAACAGCTGTCCTGTTGTTGTGTGCATCAAGTCGGACCCAACTCATAGCGACCTCTCCTTGGGTTTCCAAGGCAGTATCACTATGGAAGTAGATTGCCCCATCTTCCTTCCAAGGAGTGGCTGGTGGGTTTGATCCACCAGGCTTCTGGTTAGCAGTCAAGTACCTTAGGCACTATGCTACCAGATCTCCTACAGCTGTCCTAGATAGTGCCAAATAGCTTTCCAAAGTGATTGTGCCAATTTAAACTCCACTCGGCAATTATGAGAATTCTTGTTACTTCCCATCCTCACCATGTTTTTTAACTTTTGTCAAATCTGATGGATGTGAAAGGTACTTTGTTGCAATTTTAATTTGTATTTTCTTGATTGCTTATAATATTGAGAATCTTTTTATTAGTTGCTGGGATTCAGTTTTCTTCAGTTAATTATCTATTTATGTTCTCTGTCCATTTTCTAAGGAGCTCTGGTTGCATAGTGCCTAAGGCATTTGACTTCTAACTGGAAGGTTGGAAGTTCAAACCTACCAGTCACTCCATGGAAGGAAGACTGGGCAATCCACTTCCATAAAGATTTACCACCTCTGAAAACCAAAAGGAGTCGCTATGAGTTAGAATTGACTCAATAGCAGTGACTTTGCTTTTTTTTTTTGTTGTTGTTGTTTTTTGCTATTTTCTATTGACCTTGTGCAGATCCTGATTCAAATTAAAAATCATAAAAATATTTATATAGCAATAAAGAAAATTTGAACTCTATATATTTGATAATATTAAAGAATTACTGCTAATTGTTTAGGTGTGATAATGTACAACAGAACAAAACATTGACCAATCCTACACCATCATCACAATCAATGCTGTTTGACCCCATTGTTGCAGGCAATGTCAATCCATCTCCTTGAGGGTCTTCCTCTTTTTTTCCTTCTACTTTACTAAGTATGATGTCCTTCTGCAGGGACTGGTCCCTCCTGGTAGTATGTCCAAAGTACGTGAGATGATCCGCACAGTCAAGTGCCTTTGTGTAAACAGTAAAACACAGGTAAACCTCCTTCTGGTATTCTCTGTTTTCAACCAAGACCCATCTGACATCAGCAATGATATTAATTTTTCCATGTACTCTTCTGAATCTGGTGTGAATTTCTGGCAGTTTATTGTCAATGTATTTCTGCAATTATTATTAAATTATCTTCAACAAAATATTATGGGTATTAATTTTATTGATATTAATGATATTGTTCGATAATTTCCACATCCTTGGGGTGAGTACAAATATGGATCTCTTCCATTCAGTTAGCCAGGAAGCTGCCTCCCAAATTTCTTGGCATAGACAAATAAGTGTTTCCAGCATTGTATCCATTTGTTGAAAATTCTCAGCTGGTATTCTTCAGTTCCTGAAACCTTATTTTTGACCATTGCCTTTAGTGAAACTTGTACTTCTTCCTTCAATACCATTGGTTCTTGATCATATGCTACCAATGTTGAATATTGATCAATTCTTTTTAGTGCAGTGACTCTGTATATTTTCCATCTTCTTTTGTGTCACTCAATATTTTGCCTTTAGAATCTTTCAATATTGCAACATGAAGCCTGAATATTTTCTTCAGCTTTTTCAGCTGAGAAATGCTGAGGATATTCTTCCTTTTGGTGTTCTACCTCCAAGTCTTTGCACATTTCATTATATTTTACTTTGTCTTCTCAAGTTACCCTTTGAAATTCAATTCTTTTACTTCTTCATTTTGTCCATTCATGTTAGCCACTCTCCATTCAAAAGTAAGTTTCAGAGTTTTTTCTGACATCCATTTTGGTCTTTTCTTTTTTTTTTTTCTTTCTTTTTTTTTTTT
>NW_006921588.1:17439310-17440519 GCF_000298275.1 Orycteropus afer afer | reverse complement strand
CAATGCTGCTTCTTCTTCAGGGATGTATTCTGGGTCTGTATCCTGTTCCCTTATTTCCACCACTTTATCTTGCTTCTTTGTGTGGACTGTGATGGTCTGTTGTCTCTGAGACATCATGGTGTTGTTGTATTTAGATCTCTGTTAACTCTTTGTGAAGAGGAGCCAAGGGTGATTCCGGCTTTTCTTGGTTTATTATTGTTGGCTCATTGGTGGAGAAGGAGGTGGTGGCTCTAGCTCAGTAAGTGAAATTGCAGGAGGTATGGGTGTAGTTGTGTCTTATAGGGGCTGTTGCTTTCTCTCACTCAGTTAGGTAAAAATTACAATTGAATAACCATCAAAAAATTAAAAGCACATGGACAAAAAATACACCATGTAATCACACAGGAACAGTAACCAAAAAAAAGAAAAAAGAGAAACAGAAGAAGAAAAAGACAAAAAACCTGCAATATCTGGGGATAGGGCAAGAAGGGAAAAAAGGTAGAGAAGGAAAATAATGAAGAAAATAATGGGAAAAATGCAAAAAGAAAAGCAAGGAACAGGGTTAATCATGAGACAAAACAAAGAAAAAGAAAAAAAAAAAATTGCAACCAGCAACAGGGAAAAGAAAAAGAGCTGGAAACTAGGACCTGGGAGGGAAAGAATAAAGAATAATAGCAAAAAGAACAAAAGTATTAATACTAATTGTTGTTGTTGTTGTTGTTATGTGCCATAGAGTCTGCCCCGACTCATAGCAACCCCTCCTTGGATTTCTGAAGCTGTATCACTATGGAAGTAGATTGCCCCATCTTCCTCTGAGGAGTGGCTGGTGGGTTTGAACCGCCAGCCTTCAGGTTAGCAGTCAAGTGCCTTAGGCACTATGCTACCAAGCTCCTATTAATAATAATAGTAGTTTTAAAACAGACAAAAACAAGCAATCTAAAAAACAGAAAAAAGAAAGAGAAAAAGAAAAAAATTGGGGGAGGGTAGGGCAGGGCACCCAGGCTCTGCCTGAGCCCACAGACTGGGAAGAAGTTCCTGTGGGCCCAGAAGGTGGGTGGGAGTCAGGGATGGCTGCAGCTCTATTCACCAAGGGGTATGAGGTATAAGAGTAACAAGGGGAATGTTGTATCTTTTCAGTCGTCCAGGTTCGGAGTGTCCTTGTGGTTACTAGCAAGCAGAACCTGTTGTTAAGCTCCTGGAATCTGGGAGAGGGCTGCCTCTTTAAATATC
>NW_006921588.1:17432046-17438897 GCF_000298275.1 Orycteropus afer afer | reverse complement strand
TTCATGTATGATGTCCTTGATTTTATTCCACAATTCATCTGGTTTTCTGTCATTGGTGTTCAATGCATCCAATCTGTTCTTGAGATGGTCTCTAAATTCAGGTTGGATGTACTCAAGGCTGCACTTTGGATCTCACAGACTTGTTTTAATTTTCCTCAGCTTCAACTTGAACAATTAATGGTCTGTTGTACAGTCAGTCCCTAGTCTTTTCTGACTGGTGATAAGGAGTTTCTCCATCTTCTCTTTCTGCAGAATTAGTGTATTTGATTCCACTATATCTCATCCAGTGAGATCCATCTTGTTGGAAAAAGGTACTGCCAGTGAATAAACTATTGGCCTTGCAACATCCTCTCATGCAACTTCTAGTGTCATTTCTATCACCAAGGTCATATTCTACTGGTCCTTCTTTGTTTCCAACTTTCACATTCCAATCACCAGTATTTATCAATATATCTTGGTTGCATATTTGATTAATTTCAGGCTGCAGAAGTGGGTAAAAATCTTCAATTGCTTTATCTTTGGATTTAATGGTTTGTGTGTAAACTGGAATAATAGTTATATTAATTGGTCTTCCTTGTAAACATGTGGATATTATCCTTTCACTGACAACACTGTGTTTCAGAATAGATCTTTTTTGATGATGAATGCTATGTCATTCCTCTTCAATTTGTCATTCCCGGCATAGTAGATTATATGTTTGCCCAAATGAAAATGGTCAATACCAGTACATTTCAGTCTGGTAGCATAGTGCCTATGTCACTTGACTGCTAACCAGAAGGCTGGTGGTTCAAACCCACCAGCCACTCCTCGGAAGAAAGATGGGGTAATCTACTTCCACAGTGATACTGCCTTGGAAATCCAAGGAGGGGTCACTATGAGTTGGATCCGACTCTACGGTACATAACAACAACACCACTTAGGATATCAATCTTTATGCATTTCATTTAATTTTGGCAACTTCTAATTTTCTTGGACTGATACTTTGTACATGCTGTGTTGCAATTATTACTGGATACTTGCAGCTTTACATTTTGAGTTGAGCCACTTCAGCATATGGAAGTTGTACTCCATCCATGTCATTATGATTGACTCTACTGTGAGGAGGCAGGACTCCTCCAGTCATATTTTGAGTGACTTCCAACCTGAGGGACTCATCATTGGCACTGTATCAGACAATGTTCTGCAGCTATTCATAAGGTATTTACAGGCCATTTTTTTCTGAAGTAGATTGCCAGATCATCCTTCCTAGTCTGTCTTACTCTGAAATCTCTGCTAGAAAGTGTCTACCATCGGTGACCCTGTTCTATACTAGTTGCAGTGCAGTAAATTACTTAGTGTGGCTTTTCTACCCATAAGTCTTTGTAAACTCCAAGGTGGGATGTTCTATGAGCAACTGAGGAGCTCCTGATTGCTGAAATTGTCCACCTGGAGTATTTCTGTTGGGAGTGGCACAAAACAATGTTCTGGAAGATGCCCACTCTCTCTCAGGTGCTTAGAGTTCTGATGCTATGATTGGCTAGTTTGACCACCCTGCCGGGCTCAAAAGGAGGCCTCCTAGAGGCAGAACTCTCTCTGACTGCTGGTTGAGGAAGACGTGCTGCCGAAAGAGACACGCGCCCCTGAAAGAGACATGTGCTGCTGGCAAAGAGATGCAAGAGACACGCATTGCTGAGTGAGACACCGAGGGACCAGCACTGCTGGGAAAGAGACTGTGAGAGACTGTTGGCTGAGGGACAGTGGGCCAGCAGAGAGACTGAGCGTTCTTCCTGAACTTGAGTTGTAGCCTGGTGCTTCCCTAATAAACCCCGTAATCCGTGAATTCTGTGTGGCCACTGCAGCTAATTATCGAACCCAGGAGAGAGGTGGTGGGTGCTTTGGGAGGAACGGTTGGTGAAAGGGCTGGAGGGAGGCAGCATGTCTGGCCTTGCAGTAATAGGCCTTGGGTTACTGCTGGTAATCCTGTCTTCCTCTTGTGGGATTATAGGAGGTCAGAACATGTGGCCTCCTTGCCGTTTTTGCACTAGTGGCACATCTCCAGCAACACACAAGCCACCACAGTACAACAAACTGACAGACTAATGGTGGATCTAAAACACTGCTTTATTTATAATGAAAATTATTACCAAAATAATCCACTGACTTTATAGGGAGATATTTCTTTATCTAATCTTTGCAGTAGTAACTGTGACCTCTCCCTCTCATTTCCACATCCCCATTTTCAAAGGTGTGCTGCTTTGGATCTTAACAGTAGTGTTACATGCTTTGGATCTATTCACATAGCGTCCAGACTTCAGAATTAGTTTGATAGCTTTATATTCACTCCATAGAGCCCTGGGGCTCCATGACAATTGATTAAAGAGCGAACAGGTGAAGGTAATGAAATGACACTACAAAAGGGACCTCACCAGGGGAAGATGACATATAACTCAGCGGACCATTAAATTACCTCTCTTGATTTGTTCCAATAAGACACATAGAGTCTTAGTGCCACATGTTTTGTATTATTCACATGTATCTGAGCCCCATTCAGGGTTATTTTATTTTATTTTGTTCATCTTAAACTTAGCTTAAAGCTCCCTTAAAGCAAAATAATGTGTATAATGGAGTCTTTGGCATGATAACGTCCTTTCATGCTTTAAAGTAAAACTTCTTCCAAAATGACATAGCAGTTTAAATTTCTAATATTGGGACCAGCAGCTGGAATTTTTGCACACTGATTCATTTATTCATTCAATCCTTTGTTCAGTTATGCAACAACATATATTGAGATTTTATATTATCAAAGCACTATGCTGAGATTTAAAGAGATAGAATAAAAGACCTATTCTCTCTAAATTCAGAAGGAAGATAGCAAGTTTTCAGACAACTATAACATAGAATGATTAACTACTATTATAGGAATATGCATGGAGTGAATAAAGAATATCTAATTTACCCTTGGTAAAGGATATTCCTAGAGGAGATGACACTAGTCTTCAAGGATAATTCATATATAGGCAGCAAGGAAGTGGGAAGAAGGAAGAATATCCTAAGCAGTCTTCCTGATTCCAAAATTAATTAAAGATATTAGGCCTCAGGCCCTGAGTCAATTGTATAGTTATTCTTGCATCGTGTGTTCTGTTTTTCTGCCTCCATGTCTAGAATTACCTGTTTGTGGGTGTACTTATGTAAAATTAGGAGCACAGCAGTCACAATTAGGGTGTAGTCAGTATAGGAATTAGAAATAAGTTTCCAGAAGAAGGCTGAGTTATGTGTTTCTAACTAGAACCCAAGCCAGCAATAGCCACTGACAGTACTAGCTTCTTGATATGTTCCCATTGCATGATGATGGGGGAGCTTCCATGGTTTAGAAGACCTTCTAAACAGCATTCCCATGTGGGTTTAGACTAGACAAAAAGCTTGACTTGTCAAACTAGTTTTTGGTTCCTCAAAGCCATGTGAGGCCCCAGAATCCACTATTAGCTCCATGTAGGATGAGACCCATGATTTGCCTTTCTATTGATATATAACACATCCTTTTTCCCTCACTCCTCCTATGTTGGAAGTTTAGGGTATTGGCATGGGTGCAAAATGGAATGGACACCTACCCTTCTGAGGAACCAAGTGATTGTTTGAAGTGAAGGCTGTGTCTTCTAGTTATGAGTACCCTTTGACAAAGTAGATTACCATGGTAGAAGGCCTCCAATATACTCCAGTGCACAAATCCCTATGAAAAAAATATCCTTTACTGCCATTTCTTGGCCTACCATCCATTGACCTTTCTCAGCACCTTTGCATCCCATAGCTAGAGCACATTTGAATTTCCTGTGTTCCAAAACTTTGTGCAGAGCCAGAAGTGCTGCCTCAGGCTGCTGCCTTTTCAACTCCTGCTGATACTGTTGTGCTGCTTCCCTATACCACATGAGAAGTGGTCACTTGCAGAGTTTCTGTGGTAAGTACTGTGGAACTATACTGCTAGTCAGCTTCCAAATCCAGCCAGAGTGATGTGGTAAGGAAAGAAGGAGGAAGTGGACTTTTGTTTGGTTTCTCATGTAATGTACATACATGGTTCTATTCAAAGAGAGAAGGAAAGCAAGGACACTTGCTGCTAGTATCTCCAACCTTGCTGTCTCCCTTTTACTTTCCACCAAGAAAACAGGGGCAGGCTTTCCACTTCCTTTTCCGATCTGGCTGCACCATGGCTTAGCTAAAACTCAATGATCAAGTCCTCCTGGGTTAACTCTTGTTGTATATAAGGAAACCCCAAAATCCACTGCTGTTGAGTTTATGCTAACTCATAGCCACCCTGGAAGACAGAATAGAACTACCCCATAGAGTTTCCAAAGCTGTAAAACTATGAGAACAGACTGCCACATCTTTCTCTTGTGGAGCCGCTGGTGGGTTCAAACCAATGACCTTTTGTTAGCAGCTAAATACTCAACCACTGCACTATCAGGTCTCCTTTATATAGAGGGAAGAGCTATGAAATGTGGAAATTTCTTGTCTAATTAAACAAAGATTGGCTTTTCTCAAGACAATTGTCTTGCTACATTTGACATTATCTTCTTTGTTCAGTGGATATTTGTTGGCATCTTCTATGGGGCAAATTCACATCATGGCTCAATCCTGGAGATAAAAGGCCACAAGCAAACAGAGTGTTCAGGAGAAATAAAATATTGATTAGTTAAATATTTGCTAAATGTTACCTCTATATTATTGTTAAGGAATCCTGGCGCCTCGATTGTTAAGCGCTCGGCTGCTAACTGAAAGGCTAGCAGTTCAAACCCACTAGCAGCTCTGCAGGAGGAAAGACCTGATGATGACCTGCTCCAGTAAAGGTCACAGCCTACAAAACGATATGGGGCAGTTCTACACTGTTCCACTGGGTCACCATTGGTCGGATTCAACTTGACAGCACACAATAACAACAACATAAAGAGACCCAGAGCACTTAAACAGATGATAAATTACGGGGTAAATTTAAAAGGCCCACATTTATAGGTCTATAGATACAGAGTTGCTGTAGTTCCAGGGATAATTGTCCAGGCAGCCTTTGACGAGGTCTTGGACAAGGGTCCCCCTGTGGTGTAGAAAAGAACCTAGTATCACAGAGCACTAGGAATTAATTATCTGTAGGCAAGAAAAGGGCTCTCTTCAAGGTGGGTATAGTTAATTGCCTTGTCGTTGCAGGTATGGAAGCCAGGCATCGTCCTGGTACAAGAGGACACACATAGGAAGAAAATGGGTGAATTCAGCTGGGTGTATTCTAACCTCAAAAAGAAAAGTGACTTGATAAATCATGTGCTACTTGGCAGGGAAAAAAAGATGAGCCTTCTTGTATATAAATAAAGAAGTTGTCTAAAATAAATGAAGGAAATCACTGTGTGTTTTAGACCACATTAAAATACCTGAATGATTTTCATTGCACTATAATCTGGAGTTTCTTTCAAACATTTAATGGTTTCTTCCTATGTTTAAAATAATCTGAAACTATTTTACGTTGATTGAGAGCCACAGAGTCAAATGGATGTGGTTTGGGGTCAGATGCATGTTGCAACATTAGAAAGTCATGGGAAAATTGAATATAATGAAGGAAAGGAATATAATCATTCTGAAAACTAATAACTTGATGCTATAGAATGAGAACCTTTGAAATGAAAGGTACTGAATTAAGAATAATACACCACGGCTTGAGGAGCTCAGAGTACACATTTTAGAGTGTTCAAGACATTCTTATTTCATTATTTTGCCATGCTAGGTTATGTGTGCACTGTTTATGTGATGATGGAGACAAGAAAACCATTTAAAAAATATATTATAAAGGGAATTAAAAAGGGAAAAGGTAAAAGATTGCTATGTTGTTTTTGTTGCGTAGAGTCAGCCCCTCACTCATGGTAATCATAGACAAGTACAAATTATACAACGTTTTTCACCCCGGCCCTTTTTGTTATGCCCTGCTTTTGTCTCTCCTGTGGTTTGTATAATTGGGGTTGACATCACTCACCCTTTGTAACTATTGCATTCTCCAGTACATGTGCATTAAACAGAATGCCAGATTAGGTTTATGCACATTGTCAAGAAAAATGAGAAAAGGAATACTTTAGAACACACAGTGATACATGTTCCTGTTTTTCTTTAAAGTGAATGGATTCACTTGAATCTGCCCATACTTTGGCTTGAAAGCTTATTTTTGTGCCTCAGGAGTCAGTCAAGATGGGAACAGTAACTTGTTTGAATGGACATAGGAATGTATTGCCTTGGAAGCAAGGTGCCTATCTATGTACTTGCACACAGCCTTACAACAGAAGAACATGAACATTTATTGAATACAAAAGAAATTTATCAGGTTGGATTAATGCTGTAAGATTATAACTCTTTTAAGTTTCCATTTCAAATCCTATATGAAAGAGAGACAGAGAGACAAAGGAAGAGAGAAGAGAGAGTGACAGAATTAAGAACGTCCAACAGCTCTACTATGGAGTGTGTGATGAGAGTTAAGGACCAGATCAATATCAGTGCCAGCAGTCAGAGCCTGAGTGTAAGCTGGAGCATTAGTCATTGTGCATCCGCGCTCCCTGCCAGCAGCCAGAGTCAATAGTATAATGTGAGATAAAAGATCCAGAAAGGCTGTGGGCCAATGAGGGGACTGGGGCCTGAGATCTTTAAAAGACACACAGAAATACTGACCTAGAAAGAAGATCATAAATCCGAATAGAAAAATGTGAGGGAAGGACCTACATTTATGTTAAAGCAACCCACCTTAACAAATAAATTTTAAATGAGGTGATGGAACAGAGATTCCTATAATTTAAACAAACAAACAACTTTACCTCTGAAAGACAGGAAGGTTTTTTTTTTTTAAAAAAAAAAAA
>NW_006921588.1:17395880-17430928 GCF_000298275.1 Orycteropus afer afer | reverse complement strand
TATATATATATATATATATATATTTTGTTGTTGTTGTTTTTCTTCTTTCCTACAAGAGGCACACCTAGGAGCAAATTCAAATAGCTGTAGTAGCTTTTCCTGGAGAGGTAATTCTAGATATCCTAAAATTTATTAGGGACTTTGCCTAAGTAGGAAATTCACCTAAGACCCATTGAAAATGGCCTCTTTCAGAAGGCTTATGGGAGGTCACTTCTTTTAAGAAAAATTGAAGAGGGATAATCAGAGCCTTAGTGTTGTGAAGGTTTGAAAAGAAAAGCTGCCATAGGTAATTCCAAGGAGGAAAAGAGGATATTAGTTTTAGGTGTATGAGATAAGGATACTGGAACACTCTACTTAAGGCTTCTAAAGCTAGTTGGTATTTTTCGAAGTTACTGGGTGTGAGAACCAAAAAGAAATGTTAGCTAAAGATTGAACATTTAGAAACCAAATCACTGGCCAACAAGAAGATGAGTTGTGTCATGGTGGGAGGGGGCTGTCCTGGTATCAGCCATCAGGACATCACGGCAGTGCACCAGCTTGAGCAGGTTTCACTGTGAGACCACATAGCCCTCAGTAGCAGTGGGAGATGGATCAGACTCCCTTTTGTATTCCACTGCGGTATGGAAGCAAGACAGACCCTCACCCTTTTGGTTATAAAAACCATGCATATTTGTTTTCATATTTTTTGCTTTTGTGAATAGTGCTGTAATGAACATATCCACTGCCATCAAGTCGATTCCAACTCATAGTGACCCTCCATTGGATTTCTGAGGTGGTAAATCTTTATGGAAGTAGATTGCCCTTCTTTCTTGTGCAGAGTGGCTGGTAGATTTGAACCTACCACCCTCTGGATAGCAGTCAAATGCCTTAGACACTCAACCACCAGAGCTCCTTGCAGTGAACATAGATGTGCGTATATCTAATTCATGTCACAGCTCTTATTTCTCTAGGATACTGCGGTGTAGTAAATTACTTAGTGTGGCTTTTCTACCCGTAAGTCTTTGTAAACTCAGTGGTGGAATGAGCAACTGAGGAGCTCCTGATTGTAAAAGTTATCCACCTGGGGTATTTCTGTTGGGCGTGGCACAACACAATGTTCTGGAAGGCTCACTCTCTCTCAGGTGCTTAGAATTCTGATGTTATGATTGGTTGATTTGGCCACTCTGCTGAGCTCAAAAGGAGGCCTCCTAGATGCAGAACTCTCTTTGACTGCTGGTTAAGGAAGACGTGCTGCTGAAAGAGACATGCACTCCTGAGACACACGCTGCTGGGAAAGAGACAGAAGAGACACGCATGCCGAGTGAGACACCAAGGGACATGCATTGCTGGGAGAGAGACTGTGAGAGACTGTTGGCTGAGGGACGGTAGGCTGGGAGAGAGACTGAGTATTTTTTTTTTCTGAACTTGAATTGTAGCCCGGTGCTTCCCTAATAAATCCCGTAATCTGTGGGTTCTGTGTGGCCACTGCAGTGAATTATCGAACCCAGGAGAGATGCGGTGGGTGTTGGGGAGGAACAGTTGGTGAAAGCTCTGGAAGGAGGCAGCATGTCTGGCCTCACAGTAATGGGCCTTGGGCTACTGATAGTGATTCTGTCTTCCTCCTGTGCAGTTAGAGAAGGTCAGAAGATGTGGCCTCCTTGCCCTTTTTGCAGATATATACCTGTAAGTGGGATTGCTGGATCATATGGTATTTTTGTTTCCAGCTTTCTAAGGAAGGGCCATACTGTTTTCCACAGTGATTGCACTATTTCACTGTCTCACCAGTAGTGTCTGAGGTTTTCACTCTTTCCATACCCTCACCAACATTTGTTGTTTTCAGTTTTTTTGAACTTTACTATTAGTGCTGATGGGAGCTCTGGTAGCATAGTGGCTAAGACACTTGACTGCTAACCAGATGGCTGGCGGTTCAAACCCACCAGCCACTCCTCAGAAGGAAGGTTGGGCAATCCTACTTCCATAGTGATACTGCCTCGGAAGCCCAAGGAAGGGTCGCTATGAGTCGGGTTTGACTCGACGGCACATAACAACAACAAATTAGTGCTGATATCTCATTGTTGATTAGATTTGCATCTCTCTAATAGGCAATGATCACAAGCATTTCTTCATGTGCTTGTTAGTTGTATGAATGTCTTCTTTGGTGAAGTGTCTGTTCATATACTCTGCCCATTTTTTAAATTGGATTATCTGTCTTTTTGTTGTTAAGGTGAGAAAGTATAAATTTTAGAGATTAGCCCTTTAAATCTTATTTTGTGGTTTTCTTTGTATAGGTCTTTTGTGTTTCTGGTTAGATTTATTCAGTGATTAAGGCATTTAGCTGTTCACCAAAAAGTCAGCTGTTCAAAGCCACCAGCTGCTCTGTGGGAATCTGTAAAGATTTAGAACTTTAGAAACTCTGTTGGGCAGTTCTGCTCTGTCCTTTAGGGTTGCTATGAGTCGGACTTAATTCAATGGCAGTGTTTTGTTTTTTAAATACTTCATATTTGGGGTGTTTATTGTAAATAATTTTGCTTTCCTTATTTCCTTTTCAGAGTTCTCTTCATTAGTGTAAAGGAATCTGACTGATTTTTGTATATTGATCTTGTACCCTGCCACTTTGCTTAAACTTTCAATTAGTTCCAGTTACTTTCTTACTGAGTCTTTGGGATTTTCTATAAATAAGATCACATCATCTGCAAATAGAGATAGCTTTACTTCTTTGCCAATTTAGATTCCTTTTATTCCCTTTCTTACCTTATTGCTCTGGCTAGGGTTTCTAATATAATATTGAATAACAGTGATGATAAAGGACAACCTTGTCTGGTATCCATTCATAAGAGGAGTACTTTCAGTCTCTCTCCATTGAGAGTAATGTTGGACATTGGTTTTGTATATTTGCCTTGGATTGAGAAATTTCCCTTCTATTCCTATTTTTTTCCACATTTTTCTCAAGAATGGGTGGTGGGTGCCTTTTTTGCATCGATTAATATGATCAATTGGTTCTTTCCCTTTATTTTATTTATGTGGTGAATCACGTTGATTGCTTTCTAATATTGAGCCACCCTTACATACCTAGTATGCCTCCCACTCAATCATGATATATTATATTTTAATATGTTCTTGGTTAGAATTTTGTTGAGAATTTTTGTGTCTATGTTCATGAGGGGTACTGGTCTATAATTTTCTTTTTTAGTAGTATTTTTGCCGGGCTTTGGTATCAGGGTTATGCTTGCTTCATAAAATGAATTTGGGAGTATCCCCTCCCTTTTTTTATATTCTGGAGTACTTTGAGTACAATTGGTGTCAGTTCTTTTCTAAATGTTTGGCAGAATCCACTAGTGAAGCTATCTGGGCCAGTATGTTTTTTTCTGGGAGTTTTTTTTTTTTTTTTAATGATCTGTTCAATTTCTTCTTTTGTTATGGGTCTATTAATAGTTCCTACCTTACTCTATGTTAGATTAGGTAGATATTGAGTTTTTAGAAATATGTCCATTTCATCTAGGTTTTCAGATTTGTTGAAGTACAATTCTTCAGAGTATACTGATATTATCCTTTTTATTTCAGTTGGTTCTCTTATGATGTCATCCATTTCATTCCTTATCTGTGTTACTTGCATCTTCTCCTTCTTTTACTTTGTTAAATTTGCCGGTGGTTTGTTCAAGACAGTGTTTTAGATGTAAAAGTATAGCACTTGGAATCAGTAGTGTTTTAACACTTGGAAATAACCTAGTTGTAATATTTTTTATTATAAACTATGCACTTCTGTATAGATATGGGAGCATATTCATACACATGGATGAATAACTTCTATATTAAGCTGACTTCAAGAATATTTTTAAATTTAATGTAATTATTCAATATTTTATTCAATATTATTCAATATTCTATTTAGCTCTACTTGAAATTTCAGCACAGCCATATCATTTGTCCCCTCTTAATACAATATTCAGTTTATGTATTTTTATTTTCTTTTTCTGCTTGTTTGGATACTACCCCTATGACATTTTGGTCAGTACCTAGAATAGGGTTGAAGGATAGTAGTTTCACAATAAATATTTATTGAATGAAGGAAACTTTTATTATAATACACATTCCCTTGCCTCCTCATTTTTCTCATTATTTCATTATTTCTTCCTCCCATCCCTCTACATTTCTTACATTATTTTCTTTGTTTTCAATTTTCAATCTTCCCTTAACTTTCAGAGTAAATAGTCATGGCAATATCAAACATGTTTCCAAGTATGAGGCTTTTGCTTAATACCAAATAAATTAAGTATGAGTCACTTATCCATGCTTTGTCCACTCAATCCCTAAACAACTAGTCAACTCCATGGGGTCAGAAAGTAACTCTGTTATGTGACATCATGTAGAACAAATTCAACTCCCATATAATCACATATATGCATACATACATGACTACCACCTTCTTGTTGTTTGATTTTTCCTTTTCTTTTTTTAACAAACTGTAAATATTAAGGAGCTCTGGTAGCATAGTGCCTAAGGCACTTGACAGCTAACCAGAAGGCTGGCGGTTCAAACCCACCAGCCACTCCTCGGAAGGAAGGTTGGGCATTCCAACTTCCGTAGTGATACTGCCTCGGAAACCCAAGGAGGGGTTGCTATGAGTCGGGGCCGACTCAATGGCAAATAACAACAACAACAACAACAACAACAACAACAACTGGTGGTATAGTGCCTAAGGCATTGGACTACTAACCAGAGGCTGGTGGTTCAAACTTACCAGCCACTCCGCAGAGGGAAGACTGGGAGATCTACTTCTGTAAAAATTTACTGCCTCAGAAACGCAAACAGGGTTGCTATGAGTCAGAATAGACCCAATGGCAGTGAGTTTTTGTGTGTGTGTGTTTGTGTGTAAATATCATGTAAACATTTTCCTACTGTGGTAGTTAAGGTTATGTGTCAGCTTGGTTGGGTATGGTTTTGAGTGTCTGGGCAGCTGGATGTAGTTATTCCCCATGATGAGACTGATAATCAACTCCATGGTGGAATCAATGGTAAGCAGCTGAGTCACTGCCTTAGGGATGTGGTCTGCTTCTAGTATATAAGAAGCTTTGAGAAAGTTCTCTTGCATTTGGCCAACTGTTCGTTTCAGTAGCCTGCTATGTTGTCTGCTGATCTTGAGATTGTTTCTGGACTTGAATTAGTGGTCTGCTATGTTTCTTGATAAGTTCGGGACTGAGCCATTTTATTTGTTGACCTTTGTTTTGTCAGCCTCAGCAGCCAGCAGCTGTCTGAGTTAAGAGAAGCCTCCAGCTTCAGTGGACTGGGAGCAAGAGGCAGAGCTGAGGCCCAGGGTTGAGGGGCTTTCACCCAGCCCCCAGAACAGGCACTTTGAACTCAGGCTTCTAGTGTCCGAAACTGTAAGTGAATAAGTCCCCGTTTGTTAAGATCATCCACCTGTGGTATTTTCTGTTAGAATGGCAGTAGTGGACCAAAACACCTACTTTATCAGCATTGGGAATTTGATTTCCTGCTGGCACAGTGGTTAAGCTCAGCAGTTGGTCAGCAGTTTGCATTCACCAGCCGTTCTGTGGGAGAAAGATGTGGTAGTCTGCTTCCATAAAGATTATAGCCTTGGAAAACCAGTGAGATAGTTTTACTCTGTCCTGTAAGGTTGCTATGAGTCCCAACCAAGTCAATGGAAATGAATAGCAGTAATATCTAAGAATATCCTTGGAGTTCCTCTGCCTTTATTCAACAAAGTTTTCTTTCAAGTAGATGTTAGTATTAGCACTTCAACATGAAATGCTTACAGAAATTATGGTTTCTTGGATACTTCAAAACCATTTGCCATAAAGCTGACTCTGAAACATGGTGACCCCTTGTGCATCAGAGTAGAATTCCATGAGGTTTTCATGGCTGACTTTTTTGGAAATAGATTGCCAGGCCTTTCTTCCCAGGTGCCTCTGAGTGAACTCAAAACTCTAACCTTTCTGTTAGCAACCATGTGTTTTAACCATGTGAACCACCCTAGGACTCTGCTTGGACTCTTACTACTATCTAAATCAAACAATAGAGCAAGGTAGGAAAAAACCCTTAAGGACATACTAGATGCCTAGGCACTAAACACTTAGAACACATAAAGACTTGACAGGATATTTAAGCAGTTGACATAAGTTGATATGAGGACTGCTTAATTTGCAGAGTACCTAGTAGAAGGTTTCAGTCTGCAGAATTGGGTATCAGAAACCTGGAAAGCCAGGCATTCTATTTTAGTCCTGGTTCACAATGACAAGCCTCATAGCTCTGGGCAACTCAGCACCTTTCTTCAGCAGTAACAAAAATGATACCCACTGACCTCACAAATGTAATAAGAATTAATATTTTGATAATGTCTTCAGTCCTAAACGTGTATAGCATTTCTCCCAGCAAATGTTTTTCCAATTCAGGACTTTGAGTCAGAAACTTTTAAACTTAAAAATTTGTTATTTTTGTTTGTGTATGCTTCCCTCTCCTGCATCACTTTCTCATATTGCTTATGAAGAACTGTTTTACTTTGTTATGTCCAACAACATTTATGTACTGATAAAAACAAAAAGGAAAACCAAACCTACTGTGGTCAAGTCACTTCCAATTAATAGCTATGCTACAGGACAGAGCAGAACTGCAAATCTTTCAGAAGCAGACTGCCACACCTTTCTCCCACAGAGTGGCTGGTGTTTTCCAGTCATCAAATTTTTGGTTAGCAGCCCAGTGCTTTTTACCATTGAGCCACCTATTAACTTTTTTTTTTGCTTCTCAAGGAAATTCCTGAATGACAGTCTAATGAACTTCAGAAGTAGCTGGTCAGTGTGTTTTAATTCTAGATCATTATAGTCACTTTTTGACTTTCCCAAAGGCTTTGAAATACAAGTTGACTGGGAAGGGGAAGAAAACCAAACTCACTGCCATCGAGTTGTTTCAAACTCACAGCAACCCCTCCTTGGGTTTCCAAGGCGGTATCTCTATGGAAGTAGATTGCCCAATTTTCCTTCTGAGGAGTGGCTGGTGGGTTTGAACCACCAGCCTTCTGGTTAGCAACCAAACGCCTTAGGCACTACGAGAAGTACTTATTCAGTAAATAGACATTTTACTTTTATAATGAAGAGATATTTATAGAGGGGGATATCCATCAGATCTTACACTGAAGTTTCCTTGAGGGCAGGGATTTTTGCTTGGTTCATCTCTGTAAATCACAGGAAACCCGGCATAGAGTTTTGTGCCTTGGAGATACTTGAAATATTTGAATTTACTTTAAATAGTGTACACAATTTACTTTGCTTTCTTTTATGAGCCATTAAAATTCTTTATATATGATTTTGAATCTTTAAAAAAATCCTAAAAATCCTAATACAGATTATTAATGATTGTAATCATATATATATATAGGAGCACTGGTGGCATAGTACCTAAGGCACTTGACTGCTAACCAGAAAGCTGGCAGTTCAAACCCACCAGCCACTCCTCAGAAGGAAGGTTGGGCAATCTGCTTCCATTGTGATACCACCTCAGAAATCCAAGGAGGGGTTGCTATGAGTTAGACCTGACTCCACAGCAGAGGCTTACTCTATTTCTGGAACTGATTTATGGCTCTTTGTTGTCTTTTAAACAATTATAGTATCCCTTGGAAATTCTACATTCTGCTTTTTGGTATTGTTTTGAAAGTAGGTAAGACTATTCCTGTATCTCATGATTTTCTCAGAGAACCAGGTAGGTCTATTATACATAGATTTCAGTAAGATGACAGCTATACTCTAGAGAAAAGTAATGCTGATTTAGGAATTCAAAGACAAAGATTTGAATTAGAGTTAGTAGAAATACAGCATTTCTCATAAAGAGTTGAATTTGGATTAAGTTCAGTCCAGGAAATTACTATTGAAATTTCTTATGGATAGTCTAATTTTGTTCTAAATCAAATCATCTATGTGGGTGAAACACTGCAGCCATATCTGATCAGTATAAAGTGCTCAAAATTAAAATATATGGTCTGTTTTACCACAGTGTGTTTCCCTCCAAACTAGCCATACTGACATGATAGAATCAGTTGATAATTTATCTTTGTTTGTAGACTTAAAAGAAAATTTTTAATTATAGTTTTTTTCACTTCTATACAGAAAAATGTTTCATAATCTGCTCTGTGGATTTTTAACTTAATCAAACTACTTAAAAAATATATTAGTGAATAGATTAGCATAACCATCTTAAACTTTAAAATAATTTCCAATATATGTCAAAATTGACTGGCCATCCCAGACTCTCTGATTTGGGCAACATTGCCATGTAAGGAACGTAGCTAAAGTGTGCATCTGCAATCCGCTAACTTGTCCTTTAAAAAATCTGAGGCTTATTTGCATGCACTCTGTGATGGTTATGTTTGTGTATCAACTTGGCTGAGCCTGGTTGAATGGCTGGGCAGCTGGATGTAGTATTCCCCCTGATGAGATTGGTGATCAACTCCATGGTGGAATCTACTGGGAGCAGCTGAATAGCTGCCTTTGGGTATATGGTCTGTTTCCAGTATATAAGGAAAAGCTTTAGGAATGGTCTCTAGCCTATGGCATGCTTGGACCCAGCATGTAGCCATGTCGTTGCCCAGCAGCCTGCTATGCTCTGCCGACCTTGAGACTTAAAATAGACTTAAGTTAATGGCCTGCCATGTGCTTTGGTAACATCGGGACTGTGCCTTTTGACTTGTCAACCTTGGGGCTTCTCAGCCTCAGTAGCCAGCAGCTCTCTGAGTGAAGAAATGCCTCTAGCTCCAGTGGGCTGGGAGCAGGAGGCAAAGCTGGACCCCAAGGTTGAGGGGCTCTTACCCAGCCCCTAGAGCCTGACCCTTTGAACTTGGACTTAAAGCCTCCATATTGTAAGAATAAACTCTTTGTTTGTTAAGGCCATCCCAGTTGTGGCATATTCCTGTCAGAGTGGCATTAGGTAACCAGAACACACTCATACCTCCCATGACTAACCTGGAACTAGGTAGAAAGTCTCTTTTCCCTATCCTGTGTTTTCCCCTCAGGCCACTGTTTAGCTGCACCAAACTACTTCTAGGTCAACAAAAGTGCTGGCTGATTTCCTAACACTGAACCTTCACATGGCTTCTCCATTTACGTAGAATATATTTCTAAACTTTCTTAACCCTTAAATCCCATTTGCCCTTCCAAGCCCGTTGTGTATAACCCGCTTAGAGCCTGCTCTGACCCTTCTAGTCTGTATTAGATGTCTTTCTTATCTCAGCATTCAGCACCCTGCATCTTCATGATTTATTTGCTTGTCTCCTTGAAAGCAGGGACTGTGTCATTTATCTCACCTTTCACAGCACATAGTGAATAATCAGTAAATGTTTATTGAATCCCGATCTGAATGAATGTATACCTTTTCCTTTTAAAGCTGTTCTTGCTCTTGTGCCATTTTATCCAGAATTGGTATGTATCAAAATGTAAGGGACAGATCGTGATGGTTACTCTCGCCTTTTCACAGCTGGAGTCATCACTGGGGACATGAACAAATGGTTGCGGGTTCCTGTCTCTTGTCTATTTAATGTTAGCCACTTACTTCATGTGACTATGACAATGCTCTTTTCACAGCCTAGTACTGAGTCCCTTCTATTAGCCTGATACTAAAGAAACAAATGAAAAGATGTCTTTGTTCACAAGGAGTTTAGAGCCTAGTTGAGATGAACATTGAAACAAATAATCAGTGTTCTAATGGAAGTGCATCCAATAAGGATGTATAATGTAAGAACGAAGAGAATATACTCTTGAGTACCTTAAGGAGGTCAGGGAAAAAAAAAATGTCACCCACAAGATAATATTTAAGCTGGGTTCTCAAAGTAGGCAGAAATGGTATTTCCAGACAAAGAAAATAAAATGTTCAAGGAACAAATGAGTGAAATTGCTATAGGATTCATGGCTTGACTGAGATTTGACCATTTTTTTTCTAGCTCAGGTAAATACCTTGTGATATAATAATTATTTTCTTCATGTAGCAGTTGTCTTCCATGGGACTATAATTTATATGGGTAAAGTTAATTTAGTAAAGATTTAATACTTTAATATCATAGCTTGGAACTCCATCTTCCTGTACACAAAGAGATTTTCTTTGTGGTAAGGAATTATTCTATCATTTATTGAAGGCTCCTGTTTGCCTCTGATGAGGAAGTTGGTGCTGGAGTCTACTTCATGTGTCAGGTATATTGTTCTGCATTATTAGACATCATTACATTATTCCTAAGCCCTCCCACCTCAGTTGTGCCAAAAATAAGTTATGAGTGAAGAAGGCAGCATGGCAAGAAATAGCTGCTAGATCCTGCACCTTTCATCTCCACCCACCTCACTCATTCCATGCCAAAACATGAAATGGCATAAGAGCCATGTGAAAAAATTTGGTAGATCTTCCTGACTGTGAAATTAGTGAAACGGGGCTTTTAAGTAAAATTTGTTGTTGTTAGTTACCTTGGAGTCAGCCCTAACTCCTGGTGACCTTACGTATAACAGAATGAAATGTTGCCTGGTTCTGTATCATCCTCATGATTGATGGTATGTTTGAGTCTGTTGTGGGCATTGTGTCAATCCATCTCATTGAGGGTTTTTCTCATTTTCTTAAACCCTCTGCTTAACAAATAAGACATTTTTTTCTCAGTGATTGGTATTTCCTGATGATGTGTCCAAAGTAAGCAAGATAAGTCTCACCACCCTCACTTCTAAGTAAAATTTTGTTGTTAAGATATCATAAGGTGGGAAATAATAAAACAAGGGGGCCTTGACATGGCAAGAAATGAAGATAATATTTCACATGGACCATGACTCTGATAAACAATTTCCAAATAGTGTATTTTTTCCAGAAAGCACTTGGAAAAATCATGGGCACTGCGTAAATGTTTGTTGAATGAGCATTGTAACGAGTGATGTGGCAGAGGGTTTATAAAGGTGAAATTAGTTCAAGTCTTTGCTGAATAAGTTACTCAGTTGTAGCTTGAAACCAAAGGGGAAACAGAGAGAGGCAGCACACAAGTGATTTAATATGATCACAACTACTTGTGATTTACACTGCAGTTATAAGACTGCCTCATCAGGAATCACTAAACTCCTTTGAGGGAAGAGGGAATGCATGTGTGTGCTTTCCTCCATTGGGAAAAAAATACACCCAACAGCATATTATAAAGGTTCTCCAGCATGACATATGCATATTCTTTCTTGATTTCTAAGATTACCATGAAAAATGTATGCACAGTATATGATTCCATAGATGCCAACAACACCTGAATATCATCAAGACAAACATACTCTTATTTTTTTAAAAAAACTTTTCACTGTGATCTGGGTGAAAGTTTACAGAACAAATTAGTTTTCCACTCAACAGTTCAGACACATATTGTTTCATGTCACCCACATCTCCTCAATGTAACATCACTTTTCCCACGTCTTCCCTGTATTTCTTGTTCCATTTCTCCTTCTCTCCTAACCCTTCTTGCCTTCTGAACTTTGTCCTTGGGCAAATGCTGGCCTTTTCTTTTGAATGGTTGCAAGTTCTAAGAAGTGTCTACCTTCCTAGTATTGTTCAACTTGTAGATCTGTGTATTGTTTGACTAAAAATTCAGCTACAGGAGTGATTTCAGTTCCAGGTCCAAAGGTAACCAAAGACCATAATTTTGGGGCTTCCACCAGTCTCTATCAGACAAATAAGTCTGGTCTTTTTATAATTTTGAATTTTGTTGCACATTTTCCTCCCACTCTATCCAGGACCTTCTAATGTGATCTGTTTCGGACCAGTTGGTAGTGATAGTTGGGCACCACCTACTTCTGCTCAGTGTCATGCAGGTTGAGGTTCACCTGGTCCATTAGTCCTTTGGAGTAATTTTATCCATGTTTCTTTTTTATTTTCTTCACTCTTCTTTGCTTCAGATGTGGAAAAACAGTTGTTGTACCTTAGATGGCCACTGGCAAGCTTTTAAGACCCTAGTCATTACTTACTATAGTAGAATATAGAGCATTGTCTTTGTGGAATATTCTGTGCCAATTGACCTCGATGTCCCTGAGATTATAGTCCTGATTCTCCAGGCCCAGCAACTCATTCCCTCAGGGTTTTTGTGATGCCTAAGAAGTTTTCATAATTAGCTCCATGTATGCTGTATTTCATTCATGGATCTATAACAGAGCATACAAGGGATAAAGTTATGAAAACATATGGATAGATTTGTAGCCTATAAACACACATACGTAGAGATAGTCTCTGGCAAACCTAGACATATGCATGGGTATAGTCCTGTTCTCCTTCTCACACCTGTTCAGCTTAAATGTCTACCTATGTATCTACTCTTTGATTATTGATTATTATTATTAATATTGTAGGATTAGGCATGAATTAGTATTTACCTCTGTTATTTTTAACTCTTGTCTTCCTCCCAGTGTCTTCCTTTCCTTGATCATTCTGTGCTTACCCCCTCTTTATTGCATATTGCCTTCCTTTTTATCTAAGTTAATGAGAGCTCTAGTGGCATGGTGCCTAAGGCATTTGACTGCTAACCAGACAGCTGGTGGTTCAATCCCACCAGCCACTCCTCAGAAGGAAGGTTGGGCAATTTACTTCCATAGTGATAGTGCCTTGGAAACCCAAGGAGGGGTCACTATGAGTAGGATCTGACTCCACGGCAGTGAGGTTTTTTTTTTTTTTTTTGGTTTACCCTTCTGTTAGTGGTTTACCTTCCCTTCCTCTCCCACCCTTGGTAACCATCAAAGAATATTTCTTCTTGGGTGAAACCTTTTTCTTGCCTTTTTACAATAGTGGTCTCCTACAATATTTGTCCTTTTGTGATTGACTTTTTGCACTCAGCATAAGTTATGCTGTTATGAGATGTGTCTTGGGTCTCTAGTGCTGCTATAACAGAAGTTAAGTTTGGCTTAGCAAACAGGAATTTATTCTATTACAGTTTAGGAGACTATAAGTTCAAATTCAGAGTGCCAAAAGGGAATATACCCATGACTGTATATAAGTTTGACAGATGATATTTCTACATTGTATTTGTATATGCTAGAGGAATGTTGGGAGCTCTGGTAGTTCAGTGCCTAAGGCACTTGACTGCTAACCAGAAGGCTGGCAGTTCAAACCCACCAGCTACTCCTCAGAAGGAAAGTTGAACAATCTACTTCCGTAGTGATTTGTTGTTGTTGTTATGTGCCGTCGAGTAGGACCCGACTCATAGCGACCCCTCCTTGGGTTTCCGAGGCAGTATCACTACGGAAGTAGATTGCCCCATCTTCCTTTTGAGGAGTGGCTGGTTGGGTTTGAACCACCAGCCTTCTGGTTAGCAGTCAAGTGCCTTAGGCACTATGCTACCAGAGCTCCTTTGGAAACCCAAGGAGGGGTCACTATGAGTTGGGTCCGACTCGACAGCACATAGCAACAACAACAACAGAAGAATTTCATATATATAATAGAGCTGATGGGACAAAGTTATAATAACTTCTTAGGCATAGTCAGACACCCTGAGGGAGTGAGTCACTAAACCAGTGGGCTCAGGCCCATGGTCATGGGGGATATCAAGCTCAATTGCCATAACATACTATACAAAAACACTGTTCTATATCCTGCCTTGCTGAGTAGTGACTGGAGTCTTAAAAGCTTGCAAGTGGTCATCTAAGATGCAATAATTGGTCTCTCCTCATGCAGAGAAAGAAGAATGAAGAAAAACAAAGACACGTGGAAATAATTACTCCAAGGGACAAATGGACCATGCAACCCACAACCTACTTGACTTGGAGACCAAAAGAACTAGATGGTGCCTGGCTACCATTGCCAACCACCCAGAAAGGGATCAAAATTGGAGATCCTGGATAGAGTAGGAGAAAAATGTGGAACGAGACTTAAAAGCATATAAAAGACTAGGCTCACTGGTCTGATACAGAGTCTGTTGAAACCCCTGACACTATGGCCCCTAGTCACCCTTTGGGCCTGGAATTGAACTCATTCCTATGGCTTCCAGCCAAACAATAGATAGGTTTATAAGGTGAACATTTACACCAGGTAGGTGCATTCCTTGGAATGATCAACCATGGGAGATCAGAAGGGCAGTATTTGCACAAGGAGATAGCTCAGAAGGCAGAGATGCATAGGAAAGAAGGACATGGATGGAAAGTAACAGGGAGGAAGTGGGAAGAGAGCTGTTGCATTGTGGGGATTGCAATCAAAGTCATGAAACAAAACATTGTATGGAAAATGAATTTGCTCTGTAAACTTTCACCCAAATCATAAAAAAAGAAAAAAAAAAAAATCACAGTGCCAGCTCTAGGGGCTTGGTGAAGGTCCCTCAACCTTGAGTTTCAGGTCTGCCTCTTATTCTAGGTCTACTGGAGGTATTGACATCTCCTAATTCAGACAGCTGCTGACTGCTGAGGGAGACAAACCCAAGGTCTTCAGGTAAAATGGCACAATCCCAAGATCGGTAAGCAAATAGTTCAAGTCCAGGAACAATCCCAAGATCGGCAGGCAACACAGCAGGCCAGATGAAGACAGCCAAATGCAGGATCCAGATGTGTCAACAAACTAGAGACCTTCCTCAAAGCTTCTCCTTAGAGTCTGGAAGCAGGCCATACCCTGAAGGCAACTACTTAGCTGTTCACAGCAGATTGTACTGTGAAGGTGATTACAATCTTTTCACGGGGCATAACTACATCCAACTGCCCAGTTACTCAAAAATGTGACCCATCCAAGTTGATACACAACTTTAACCACCACAAGATATTTCATGGATTCATTGTTATTCTTTAGCATTGTGTAGTATTCCACTCTATATATGTACTATAGTTTGTTTATCCATTTAGTTGTTGTTTGGCACATAGGTTATTTTCATTTTTGCTATTGTGAATAGGGCTGTGATGAATATGTTTATGCATATATTTATCCCTGTCATGTCTCTTATTTCTCTAGGATACATACCTAGCAATGGAATTGCTGTATCGTATGATATTTTTATTTCCAGCTTTTTAAGGAAGCACCATATTGTTTTCCACACTATTTTACAGTCCCACCAGCATTGTATGAGGGATCCAGTCTCTCCACATCCTCACCAGCATTTGTCGTTTTCTGTTTTTTGAACTTTGCTATTAGTGCTGCAGTGAAAGGAAAACTTGTTATTTTGATTTGCATCTCCCTAATAGCTAATGAAATGATCACAAGTTTTTCTTCATGTGTTTGTTGTCTCCCTGAATATCTTCTTTGGTGAAGTGTCTGTTCATGTCCTCTGCCCATTTTTTAATTTGAATATTTGCTTTTTTTTTTGTTGTTGAGGTGGAAGTTGTCTATAAATCTTAGAGATTAGTACCTTGTCTGATATATCATTGCCAAAAATTTTCCCAATCTGTGGGTTTCTTCTTTTGGTGAATCTTTTGATGTATGAGTCTAGTTTTTAGGAGGTTCCATTCATCTATTTTGTCTTCTGATATTTGTGCATTTTTATTTATGTTTGATAGTGTATTTATACCAAGTATTAGTGGCCCTAAGTTGATTCTTATTTTTTCTTTGATGGTCTTTATAGTTTTAGGTTTTACATACAGGTCTTTGATCCATCTTGGGTTCATTTTTGTATATGGGTGAGATTTGGATCCTGTTTCATTTTTCTGCAAATGGATATCCAATTTTGCCATCACCCTTTATTAAAGAGACTATCTTTTCCCTATTTAATAAGTTTTGGCCACTTCTCAAATATCAGCTATCTATACGTGGGTGAATTTACTTCTGGATTCTCGATTCTGTTCCACTGGTCTCTGTGTCTGTCATTGTACTAGTATAAGGCTGTTTTAACTATTGTGACTGTGTAGTAGGTTGATAAAACATACTCTTGATATTTCTTGCACTCCCTGTATCCTTGCTTCCCTTGTTCTTATGACAGAGTTGCTCTGGCCAATTATGACTAGTGCTTGATACAAAACAATGAACAGATTTTTCTCTTGATTTGTAAATTCTGCAGGTTGTATTTGGAGAACTGACTGTCAGAGATGAAATATGAAACATCAGATTGTCATTTTTATCATTGCCTTTCTAGTCATATCCACATTAATTAGTGTGGTGACAGGTTCTTGTTGTCAGGCTGCCAAGAAAGAGCTACTCTTTTTGGTGGGAGAAGAGTAATGAGAGACAGGAGGTGTTAGATGTTTGAGAACAAAGTCCTCCTTAATGATTTGTTGCCCCTGAACTCTTCCACATGTTCCTGTTGGTGAGATGAATGTAGGGATTCAGACTCATACAAAGGCAATGATGAGAAAGTTTTATTTTATTTTTTATAGGTCACAGTCATCTCGTTGGAGAAGTGGTTAATTCATCCTGATCTTCCCTCGTTTGCTCCTGGTGAATATTTTCTCATCCTCTTGCTCTTCACCTATTCAAAAATCGCTCTAATTATTCAGGTGTCACTGATTTTTTTTATTGCCTGGCATACATCCATGAAACTCTCTGATTATTTTAGTTTACATTATTTTCTTCTTTGAGCAGCTTTTATACTTTTTGCTTATTGTAAAACAAACAAACAAACTCACTGCCATCAAGTCAAATTCAACTCATAGTGACCTCTTCTTGGGTTTCCAGGCAGTATCACTACAGAAGTAGAGTGCCCAATCTTCCTTCTGAGGAGTGGCTGGTGGGTTTGAACTGCCAGCCTTCTGGTTAGCAGTCAAATGCCTTAGGCACTATACCACCAGAGTTCCTACATACTATTCAATTCATCGTTTATTCTTAACTGGTTTGTATGTATTAATATCATCTTCTATAATTGTCAAATATTGCATTATACACATTTCATGTCTTCCACTGCTTCTAATAAAGTCTTGTTATTTTCTAGACATTCAGTTTATTAAAATGAATCTTCAGAGATCAACAAAAACAGCATCACATATCTGTATAATTCTTTTCATAATCTAAGATATTTTCACACATATTGTTTCATTTCATTCTTAAAATAACCTTATACTATATGCAGATTCATATAATGTTATTTCCATGTAAAACATACACATGAAAGCCAAGATTGATTGAATGAGTTGACTACAGTTCCAAAATTTGTATGTGGTGAAGTGAGGGTTGAATGATAGGTTTTCTGATATATAATAATAAGGGAGAAATATATATTGCCCAAATTTGTAAAGTGGTTTATTGAGCTAGTGTTAGAATTCTACCATTAAATTTGACTTTGGGGCATTTGAAAGGACATCTATTGACAGTGAAAAGTAGGTGAGAAAGTTTTTTATGTAGCTCTAAGCAGCAATCTACTTCCGTAGTGATACTGCCTCAGAAACCCAAGGAGGGGTCGCTATGAGTCGGGGCTGACTCAACGGCAAACAACAACAACAACAACAACAAGTAAATGCTTATAGAGCATTGTTCAGTTCACTCAACTGGGAGAAACTTAAAAGCTAAGTGGAACATACTCCCAATTTGTCACCTTATGATTTTTTTCCCAATAAATTAAGTAAGGAACTATATGTAATTGCCAGGTCAAATGGCACCAGATGTGTATCATCTAAAATGGTAAAGTGTGGCAAGATCTTTCCAAGTGTTACATTTAAGGAAATATGTCTTATTAAATCCATGTTACCCAAGATGGATTAGACACATGACGACATACAATAAAGCTTTTCTTAAGGAGGCAGTAAATGGAAACAGAAGTCTGAATTTTTATAGAAATTAGCTGGAAAATGGCATTTAAAAGAGAAATCTATGCTAATTTGTTTTTTAAAAACCATTTTAATAGTTTAAGGTCATTTGAACATTAAGTATGTCATGTATACAAGTTTTTCTGTATAAAATTCAACACAGTTAATGCCCCTAGTGCTCACCAAAGAAAATATGGACTAATTCTCTATCCAAAATATTTTTCTGGCACTGAACTTTATTCTTTAAACAAACAGAATGCCTTTTTTTGGATTATGCCATCTCTTTGGGCTGCTGTTGTTGTTAGGTGCTGTCAAGTTGTTTCTGACTCATGTTGTTGTTGTTGTTATGTGCCGTCGAGTCGGCCCCGACTCATAGCGACCCCTCCTTGGGTTTCCGAGGCAGTATCACTACGGAAGTAGGATTGCCCAACCTTCCTTCCGAGGAGTGGCTGGTGGGTTTGAACCGCCAGCCGTCTGGTTAGCAGGCAAGTGTCTTAGCCACTATGCTACCAGAGCTCCCTTCTGACTCATAGTGACCCTATTACAGGAAAATGAAACACTGCTTGGTCTTGAGCCAGCCTCACAATCCTTGCTATACCTGAGCCCATCGTTGCAGCCACTGTGTCTATGCATTTCATTGAGGGCCTTCCCCTTCTTTGTGGACCCTCCACTTAACCAAGCATTACATCTTTTTCCAGGGAATGGTCCTTAAACATGGACTTAAACATTTCAGGGCCATGCATAAAGTTTTCCAGTAATATATCAGGCAATATTTCACTGCTATTCATAAGGTTTTCACTGGCCAATTCTTTGAGAAGTAAATGGCCTTTTCCTTCTTCTGATCTGTCTCAGCCTGGAAGCTCCACTAAACCTCTCCACCATGGGTAACGCTGCTGGCATTTTGCAACATGGTGGCATAGTCTCCAGGCTCACAGTAACATGTAAGACACCACAGGACGACAAACTGACAGAAAAGTTCATCTCCCTTAGTTGTTCTTAACCCCTCTGTACCTGCCTACCTCAGGCCCCAGCCTTAATATAGAGCCACCCCCATGTAAAAGCAGCCCCTAGCCCCGGGCCTGCCTACCTCTGGCCCCTGCCTTAGTAAAGAGTCACATGCAAGTGAAAAGCAGCCTCCAAGCCCCATGCCCGTGTACCTCAGTTCCCGGCCTTAGTAAGGAGCCACACCAAGCAAAAAGCAGCCTCCAAGTCCTGGCCTGCTTACCTCAGGCCCTGGCCTTAATACAGAGCCACCCCCAGGTGAAAAGCAGCCTCCAAGGTCCAGGCTTCCCTACCTCAGGCTCCTGTCTTAACATAGAGCCACACCCAAGTGAAAAGCAGCCTCTAAGCTCTGGGCCTGCCTACCTCAGGCTCCAGCATTAATGGTGCAGTGCCTAAGGTATTTGACTGCTAACTAGAAGGCTGGCAGTTCAAACCCACAAGCCACTCCTTGGAAGAAAGTTTGGGTAATCTACTTCCCTAGTGATACTGCCTCGGAAACCCAAGGAGGGGTCACTATGAGTCTAAATCAACTTGAGGGCTGTGAGGTTTTTTTTTTTTTTTCTGGTTTCCAAGTGTGGTAGTTCAGTTTGTGTCAACTTGGCTGTGCCTGGTTGAGTGGCTGGGCAGCTGGTGGTAGTTAATCCCCATGAGGAGACTGGCAACCAGCTCCATGGTGGGATCTACCACAAGCAGCTGGGTAGCTGCCTTTGGGTATGTGGTCTGCTTCTTATATATAAGGAGAAGCCTTTGGGAATGGTCTCTAGCCTATGGCACGCTTCGCCCCTGAATGTAGCTGTGTCGTTGCTCAGCAGCCTGCTGTGCTCTGCCGACCTTGGGACTTAAAATGGATTTAAGTTAATGGCCTGCTGTGTGGTTTGGTAACATCAGGAGTTTGCCTTTTGACTTGTCAACCTTGGGGCTTCTCAACCTCAGCAGCTAGCAGCCGTCTAAGTGACCTTTAGCTCCAGTGGGCCAGGAGCAGGCGGCAGAGCTAGACTCCAAGGTTGAGGGGCTTTCACCCAGCCCCTAGAGCTTGGCACTTTGAACTTGGACTCCAAATTGTAAGAATAAACTCCTGTTTGTTAAGTCCATCCCATTTGTGGTATATTTCTTGTCAGAGCAGCACTAGGTAACTAGAACACCAAGCAAAAAGCATCTTCCAAGCCCCTTGCCCATCTACCTCAGGTCCCAGCCTTAGTATAGAGCCACACCCAAGCTAAAATCAGCCTCTAAGCCCAGGTCCTTTTGGGCTAAACAGTACAAAAACCTTAATCTCTTCCTTCTGGCAAGAGCTGTCAGTAAGTGGTAACATTTTCCAATGTAGATTTCACGGCTCCTCTTTCCCAGGATTATTCCAAGGAGCAGGTAATTAGCAATTATTGGCAGCAGAAGAAAGAAGGAACAGCAGTATGGATCATGGAGAAACACAAAGTAGATACTTAAATCTCTAAACAATTTAATTAGAATTATTCAGTCATACAACACAAAACTAGAAATCACTGCAGAGTTCAATGTCTCATTGTCGGATGAGCAGACAGTAAGGTTAAGAAGCTTCTTTAAAGGCAATTAATTCTTTGAATATTTTGACCTTCAACTCCAAACTTGAACTTATTACTTTTAATTCAGCATTTCCCTCCTTCCCCCACCTCCCAAATAAGTGATTCCCCTGAAAGATGACTGTGGTTCAAATTATGTTGATAGATATATACTTATTGACAAAGTATATACTTTAGCCTCCTTGGATAGTCACAATCCTATAGAAATTTTATTACAAACTCTTCTACAACATATAACACATAGCATTTCTCCCATTTGCAAGTTTACTTTCATATACATTAAGATTAGATTGATAATGGTCTCCAATCACAGAAATGAATGCTAACCAAGTCAAGAATTGCTTCTCTTTTTGCCTGCCATTGAATCTCCAGCATCTAACATAATCACATTGACTAGATCCTTGACACTTTAATGCAATGACACATGTTAATAAAAAATATTGTAGCACATATCAAAGGCTCTGAGATGGTAATATACAACAAAGAAAAAAGTGCTTAACGTTAAGTCAAAATTTCCCAAATCTTTTTGACCAGAACCCTCACTTACTCATTTCTTTTTCATTTAACACCCAGTAATATCTTTCTTTTCTCCACAAATGAACTGGAGTTTGATGGAAAACATACATGGCATAAATTCATCGTGTATTTTTTTATCTTATTTTTTTCTTTTTCCCAGCTCTGTTTCACACATTATAATACCATAGCAAGTGAAGTTTAAATATAGAGTGGAACCCCTTTTAATACTGTTGAGTCTATCGAAGGCATTAATAGCCACATTCTATGTTAATTTGAGATTAAAGTTTTTTGTAATGTTATAGTTACACTATTGAGACTATATGCTAAATTTTATAGTGTAAAATATTGATGAGTGACATTTTGAGATTCCACTGGAATTTAAAATATATATACCACAGCATACTCACTAGGCCTGAGATGCCTAGAAGATTTAAAAGTACTGTTACTTTATTAGAGAGTACAAAGGTGGTAATGGAAGGAGAGAGAACCAGTCGGAGTATACTTTCATAATCTGGCCAGATTGCCTAATCCAGGAGATCTGGCTTCCAAAGAGTCATATAAACTGTATCTCAGGTCCTTCTCTGAAATTAGAGTAGGGGAGGACGGTGAATGATTTTTTGCCAGCTCTGTTTTCCTCTGGTAAAGTCTCACCTCACTTCTGAGTTGTGCATGCTCAGGTAGCAAGCGTGAACCTTTGGCGCTTCTGCATCAGCATTAGTAGGGAGTCCTGGGGCTGGGGGAGAGAAAGACATAGGGCACGAGGTGAGGAACCACTAGCAGATGCATCTGCATGAGATTGGCTGTGGCCCACCCAGAGCTGGTCACTGCAGTAGTGCATAGAACAAGAGCCAACTGTGACTCTGAGAATCAGAAGGGTACGTACCTAAGAGGTATCTAATCTACTCACCCTATAAGGTTGATGTTGGAAATTAAAATATAAAATCTCTCTTCTACTGTTCCTGGATTTCTTATGGGTCACCTTTACTGTGAAACAGAATGTTTTTATGCAGCCACTTTAAAGGACCACTTGAAATATCTTATTCAAATGTAAAACCTTTAATAAAAAGTAATGTAAGCAATAGATATTCTTTATTCCTCTCGCTATTCCTGAGTCTGTACTATCACATGACTCTCAGAAGTGGGGAGAAGCAAAGGAACATGGGCAAGGAGAAGAGGATGGTTGGTTTACAGATTGAGGTGAAAGTGAAGGAGGATGGGAAGCTCCCGGGGGACAGAGGAAGGGATGAGACCCAGAGGAAATGAGGATAAGGGGTCGGGTGGAGCTCAGGCACACTATTACAGGCATTACTCGTTCATCTTTTTAAGTATTTTTAAAGCAAACAAAGTATCCCTGGTATCAAAATGTGATGATTCCTTTTAATAGCTGAGTACACTGTGTTTAATTAGACATATGTCCTTGGGCAAGTCTTTTTACCTTATTAGTCTAGTTCCTTATCTGGAAACTGAGGGGTTCAGATCTCAGCAGATAATTTCTAAGGTCCTGTCCAACTATAAAATTACAGTTGGAGCTGTCCTTCACTGAACTTGTCTGTTAATTGAGTATTCTATTCAAGTACATAACTCACTTGTGGTTTAAACTCATTTAGTGATGCTTAAGGGGAAAAAAATATATTTGGAGCACAGCCTGGGTCCCTCTAACTATTCCTTGAATCTTGGCCAGAAGCATTAACAATCACCAGGAGTGGTGGAATGTAACCGAGCTTCAGTCTGACCCCAGGGACCATCACAGCCTGCTATCTACAGACTTGTGTTTCAATTTTTGTTTTGCTCTAGAAGCCCAGGGGAGAAGGCCTTTGGCTGTAGCCCTTAAAGCTTTTTTTTTCACATGGCTCTTCTTGGAACAAAGATTTTTACCTTTCATTCCCTCCTTATTGTTGTTTGGAAGAAGAAAAGTTAGGACAGAAAACAAGTGAGAATTAAGAAAAAGGTACTTATGTTGACCCTTCTCTAGGTGTTTTGTTTTGTTTTGTCTTATTTTTCTCTTTGGAGAAATTTGATATAGATGTGATGATGCATGTTTGATGTTTGTATTTTTCTGTAATAAGCACTTACCATACATTCCATATATTTTTGAAACTATGTAATCTTCCAGCAGTCATTTTAGTTAGAACGAACTTTTCAACTTAGAATTGGTACATATTATACAGTTTAACCTCCCTTATTTTAACCTAAATCACATGAGAGAAAACTTCAGCCGAACCAAAAAGAAGTGATAGCAATGTCGTTTGTACCAATTTAATAATTGTTAAAACAGAAAGTTGATGAAACTGAAAATAAGTAGTTTGCCTATAAAATAGAAGTAATCAGATAAAAAGGTCAGAATGAATCATGAATGTTGTTCTGCATAGTATTATCTACTTAACAGGAGAGATTTGCCTTTGATTCCCCTAATACATTGTATGATTAATACTGTTGGCTACAAGAAGATAACAGTGATGGTTTCAATGTGGTAGGTGCTCTGCAATCAAATCAAATGATACATACATCAAAGATGAAGACCCAGTTGCACATACTAGTGTCCTAGTTTGCTAGTACTGCTACAACAGGAATACCTCAAGCCTTTAAAGAACAGAAATTTATTTTTTACCGTTGTGGAGGCTAAAAGTCCAAATCAGAGTCTCAGCTATGTCTTCCTTGCAGGCAGTCCCAGGCTTTCTTTCATTCTTTGGCTTTGTGTTGATCTTCACATGATGTCTTTCTCCACCCATAGCACACCACCTCTATGTATGCATATACAAAAAAAAAAAAAAAAACCTCACTGCCATCGAGTTGATGCCAACTCACAGTGACCCCCTTTGGGTTTCCGAGGTGGTAAGTCTTTACATAAGTAGATTGCCCAGTCTTCCTTCTACATAGGGGTTGGTGGGTTTGAACCACCAATCTTCTGGTTAGCAGTCAAATGCCTTAGGCACTATGCCACCAGAGCTCCTTACTGGCCATTATCACTATAGCCAGTAGGAAATTCCTAGGAGAACACCCCTACCCATCAGCCATCTATTCTGACTCATAGTGACTCTATAGGACAGAATGTAACTGCCCCATAAGGTTTCTAAAGCTGTAATTTTTATGTAAGCAGACTGCCACATCTTTCCCCCATGGAGCAGCTGGTGGGTTCAAACACGACCTTTCAGTTAGCAGCCAAACTCTTAACCACTGTGCCATCGGGGTATCTTGAGGACACCTTTATCCTTATCAAGTACAAAATGAAAATGTCTTTTAGAAGTTTCCCTCAACTTCTAAATAAAAAGATACTTATGGCTAGTTTTTATGTCTCTGTTCCAAATGCATAGATATACTTAGTATTTATTTGGCAGTACATTGTGGAAGTCACACAGCAAGTTTTTCAGGTTTGGGAAAAAAAAAATATGTAATCCAATATGTTAGACCACAACTTTGAAAACATCTAGGAATCACTACTGCAATTGCACTAAAAGCAGCCTTAATTTAATTCTGACTGAGAAAAACAAGTATCTTCTTTTGGCTTTCCCTTGGCAGCTTCTTCCATGGTACCTGGTTCCATCTATGTCATTAATTCCTACAGTTTGTCAAAGGCCACAAATATATATGCTTAAGCTTCTAAGAAACTGCTTGGATGAAAGAAGTAGCATTCTCAAAGCAATGACATTTTCTGCCCTCTCCATTTTGAAATGATGCATGTGAAAAAAACTTTTAAAAACACACCAGTACTATATGAACATATGAGAATATTATTATTACAAGGTTAAACTTGCATGTTTTTTAACTGAGAGAAGGCCCTGAAATCTTCACATAAGAACTTTGGGAAATAAATATAATACGCAGGCTGAAAGTGGTGTGAAGTGGTAGTTCTTTACACTCCTTATGGAAAGGACTACTTTAGAGTCTTTTAGGGATTCTTATTAAAATGCAGACTCCTGGGCTTGACAGCTCAGAACATCTGCATCAGTATGTCTCAGGGTCTGGCTATATGTATTTTAAATGACCTCATGGTTTTCTGTGCAAATCAAAGTTAGAGAATCACTACTCTGAGGGTGTTATGCTGTACCTTCTCCTCCCCCTGTCACTCAAGGACTAGAAATGCTATTTTAGGATTAGTCTGGCATTCTATAGGAGCTCTGGTGGCATAGTGCCTAAAGCATTTGACTGCTAACCAGAAGGCTGGTGGTTCAAACTCACCAGCCACTCCTTAGAAGGAAGACTGGACAATCTACTTCTGTGGAGATACCACCTCAGAAACCCAAGGAGGGGTTGCTGTGAGTTGGAACTGACCCAAAGGCAGTGAGTTTGGTTTGCTTTGTTTTTTTCTGACATTCTGCCAGCAGGGTGATGGAGTTCTCTCTGAAGTGCTATCAGCTGGCATGCAGGTAGGGCTGAGTATTTGGAAATGTCTTTCTTTGCCTCTGAGAAGAATCTTGCCATCTCTAACTCCCTTGTGACTCTTTTCACATGAGGATAATGGCAACCCTGTAGTACTGAGTAGAACTGCCACATCAGATTTTCCAGGTTGCAATCTTTATGGAAGCAGATCACCACAACTTCCTCCCAGGGAGTGGCTGGTGGGTTCTAACTGATGATCTTTTAGTTGGCAGCCAAGTACTTAACCACTGTGCCACCGGGGTCCCTTAGTGGAAAGAGATCCTACAACTTAGGCCAAAGCCTTAGCTTTGTCTTATGCTTGCCTCTGCCCTGCATTATTCTTTGTGCAGCTACTTCTGTCAGGGATCAGAGGGGATTTGATGGAAGTGAATGGCAGAACTGAGACCTAGTGTTATTTAATCTAGGTTTCAAAACCAAACCAGTTGCAGGTGAGTCACTTCCAGCTCATGGCAGCCTCATGTGTGTCAGAGTAAAACTGTGACCTGTAAGGTTTGCAGTGGCTGATTTTTCCAGAAGTAGATCTCCAGGCCTTTTTCTGAGGCACCTCGGGGTGGACTCCAACCTTGAACTTTTCAGTTAACAGCTGAGCTCATTAACTATTTGCACTACCAAGAGATGCCTAATCTAGGCTCAGAGGATTTATAGTGGAAGAAATCACTATTGTTTAAACCATTGGTTCTCAAAAGTTAGCATGCATCAGAATCACCTGGTGAGCTTTTCTCCCAAAACACAGATGGCTGTGTCCCAATCACAGAGTTTCTGATTCAGTAGATTGGAGGTGGGCCTGAAAATTTGTATTTTCTAACAAGTTCCCAGGTGATGCTGCTGATCTGTGGACTTGTTGTTGTTACCTGCCGTCGAGTCAGACCCGACTCATAACGACCCCTCCTTGGGTTTTCGAGGAAGTATCACTATGGAAGTAGATTGCCCCATCTTCCTTCTGAAGAGTGACTGGTGGGTTTTAACCGCCCACCTTCTGGTTAGCAGTCAAATGCCTTAGGCACTATGCTACCAGAGCTCCTGATCTGTGGACTACACAATTAAAACCATTGGTTTGGAGTAAGCTTCCAACTTCCAGAAATCCTGAAACTAATAATCCAGGCAAAACAGAAGAAAAGCGAAGGTCCCTCTGCTAACCAGGTTAAGCCCACCACAAAACAAGCGCAGCTATATTGTTCAAGTTTATTTTTATGGTTTGTTTTGTTCTTCTTGGAATTCTAGTGTCAAGCACTGGAAGCTACCACCTGGTTGGTTGCCCTGGATTCTGTCACTCTTTACCTTCCTCTGGGCTGTTTAACCATCTCTGGCCAGACGTACTCATTCCAGATTCACTTCAGGGGATGTCTGTGGATTTTCATCAGCCAATTTGAATTACGCCAACCATGTGTTCTCAATTTATTCATTATATAAATCACAGTGTCCAGAATTTTGTGTGGAGGAGAGTTGAAGAGAAACCAAAACAAAAAAGGAAACACACGCACATCTACAAAACACCCACCGACCTTCTATCATTTTCTTTCCTGATCTGGGCCTTTAAAGACCATTAGTTATTATTATTTTTTTAATTGTGGTTGTGTATAAAAGTTAAATATTGAACAAAATTGAAAAAATTATGCTGAGTATGAGTCGTACACCTGGGTGGGTATAGAACTCAGTGGAATTACCTTGTACTCAAACATTTGATAGAAAGTAAAAAGATCCGTGTCTGGAACACTTTTGCTCTAAGAACAAAGTTTGCTCAAAAGCAGAGGGAGTATCCCAGTGAAGGGCGAAAAGCCTTCTGAATCTGTCATATGAACTGACAACTATTGTTTGAGCTTTGAAAGAAACATCTCAGAAACTCTGTGAGGAATGAAATCGCTTAACACTACTTTTTGACCTTATAATTTAGAGTGAGAAGTCTGGGAATAAAGGTCACAAAGAGAGTAAGTAATTTTAACCCTTCACATGCCAGAAAAGAAATCAACCTCAGAAGCAGGCCAAGTTTAATAAACTCAGCTGGATGAAAGAAGTGGAGACACACTGGAGAAAATAGTGATGGTATATCACCAGAGAACAGTATGTCTTTACCATGGAATTATCTAGGTCAACACAAGATGACTTTCTCTCTGAGCCAGAGAGGGTAGAGAGTATAGATAGACCATCTGTTAGGTTTAAAGCTCTAGTATAGTAGTCTTCCTCCAACTCTTCTCAATGACCAACAATTCTGGCTTTGCTCTTTTTATATCCAAATAGTCAGATTCTGGACCAGGCACTGGAATGGGAGTATATGAAGCAGCCTGTTTGACTTTGGGGTCATTTGTGATGGCTTCACTTTGGCAAAAGTCTTCATTTGTTCACTGCACTCACACAGAGGCACACATGCACACACACATGGTTCAGACCAGCACACGACATTCTACCTCGCAGTTTGGAGTTTGGGGACCATTTCTTAACTAATGCTAATTCCTTTGCCTTCTGTTATTCTCTAATTATGTGTTTTATTTGGAGATGGTTGGCTGATCAAAAACAAGGTTTAGGTGTTGAGATAGCCATTGGCATTACTCATTAACATTCCTTACCTCCCTTTCTGTGGGTTTAAGAAATACCAAATTCTTGACTTCCTAAGGCTCTACCGCAGGAAAAATTAAAATTAAAAAATTAATTTTAATTAATTAGCTCAACTTGGAAAGTTTCACTCTTATATTACCCATATTTCACTCTTAACACCCATCAGTATGAGTCCAAAAATCAACAATTTCTTAAAGACAAGAAAAGGGGACAGGGAAATTAGAATACTGGAAAGAGAACAAACAAAACATAAGTAAAGAGAATACTGATTCACTGGTTAAATGTAACTAACGTCATTGAACAATTTGTGTTGAAATTGTTAAATGGGAATCTCTCACCCAAAACTCAATAAAGCATCATTAAAAATGGAAGTTTCACTAATATGTTTCCATAATTCACCTGATTTCATCATTTATCTGCTAATGCCTAATGCTATACATTGTCCTTTAAAGAAAAAAAAAAAAAAAGCCTTTTCTTTCCAGATACTGGAATGCAAAGGTAAATATATCCCTACAGTTCAGTGTTAGGTAGGGTTGCAAGAATTATAAATAAAAATGCAGGATTCCTAGGTAAATTTAAATTTCAGGAAAACAACTAATGTCCCACGCAATATTTGGGATATACTTATATAAAATATTATTCAATTTTTATTTGAACTTTGAACTTATCTGAGCATTCTGTGATATGATGACCCAATATTAGGTGTCTACAATCTACTTCAGTGACCCTCAACCCTGACTGCATTTTAAAATCACCTGAGGTACTTTAAAATAGAACTGAGGCCTCACCCTAGACCAGTTAAAACAGAGTCTTGGGAGGTCGACCCCCAGAGAGGGCATTATTTCAGAACTCCCAGGTAATTCTATTATACAGCCAGGGTTGAGGACTACTGGTCTTTACACATGGGAACTCTGGTGGCATAGTGCTTAAGGCATTTGACTGCTAACCAGAAGGTTGGCAGTTCAAACCCACCAGCCACTCCTCATGAAGGAAGATTGGGCAATCTACTTCCATAGAGATGCCACCTCAGAAACCCAAGGAGGGGTCACTATGAGTCAAAATCGACTCAGCAGCAGTGAGTTTGGTTTTTTGGTTTGGTCTTTACATACACATACAATATGTACTCTTTTGGTCCCATCACCTCTCCCTCCTCTCTTTTACTGAGGTTTTCACCCACAATTTTTCTTACTTGTGTATCTTTGTTCTATTTCTCCCTGACTGTCAAAAGTTTCACAAATCTTCCTACCTTCATGCATCCTTGCTTACCTTTCTGATCCCTTGAATAGCTAGAGAGAGCCTGGATTGCTAGTTGAGATAAAGACCATAGGCTTTACCCTTAAAGCAGCAAGGAAGTAAGTCTCTGTGTGTGTGTGTGTGTGTGTGTTTGGGGGCGGGGTGCTGAGTAGAATTTAGAGCAGGGACCAAGCCCACATGATGCTTGATAGAGTTCCAAAGCAACATCTCTGCATAACACATCATATTTGGAACTTTAGTAACAACACAGACAGCCCAATGCCCTTATTCACATGAGAAAGTGTGTGTAAATGTTAGAATAGTTAATAGAGAACTATTAACAACTCCATTCACTGACTGGATTTGGACTTCTATTTGGAACTATAATAATATATTAACTGAAATTGGGAGGGTCTCCTTAGTTTGTTAATTATCCTAACTACTAATAAGAGATAATGTGTTTGCATTTTACACATATTTCACAGTAACTTCTAGTTCAGTCTGAATTTTCACATGACAGATATCAAGACACAAGGATATAAGATTATTCTCCACAAGAGGACTGTAGATAGGAGGCTAATTTAAATGAGTATGCTAATTATTCTTTTCTCATTATGGCCATTAGCCGCTGATGATATTTAAAAGCCATAATGAAGCCATTGCTATATTTCTCCACCTAACCAACACCCTTCCATTTATTCGAAAGAACTTCAGAACTGAGAATTAATGGTACATGAATTGGAATCCTGCTTTCTACACAAAAAAGGAAAAATGTTTCATAACTATAAATGTTCTTGGTATTCCAAGTTCACATTTTCCAAGATCGAAGGGATATAATAGATTTGGAATTTTAGGATCAGTCAAGACTGAGCAAGACAAATGCTCCTTAACCTGAGCTGTTATTTGAAAATACTTGTATATCACAGAAGCTTTGTTTTAGCTCCAGTGTTTTATGTTTATTTAAGTGTTACTCAGTTTAAATTAAGTATATCAAACAAAAACCTCTAGGAAGCAATAGAACTGGCTGCATGGGGTTTCCAAGGCGGTAAATCTTTACAGAAGCAGAGGGTCTCATCTTTCTCCCATGGTGGGTTTGAACTGCTGACCTTTGGGTTAGCAGCTGAGCCCTTAACCACTGTGCCACCAGGGTTTCTAAAGTAAATATATACTTTATAAAATCTAGATCTCTTTTTGTCACTAGATGGTACTCTAAATAGATTTGTTATATATACACATCTTCAAATATCTTATTTTGTATCTCAGACAAAACCTTTATCTGAGGTTTAGACAGTCAGCTCTATTTAATATTTAAAATCTTCTTGATATAATAATGTTTTATAATGCACATAAACTACAAAAATATGAACATACAATATTTCTTAATCAGACACGAGAAGAAAGATGGGATATTTTCAAACATAAAAACTTCATCCCTCTAAAATATGACACCTGTACTTTAAGCTCTCCTGTAAAAAGGACTGTCTTCTGGGGAAGATAGTTCATAGAAGGAAACAGGATCTATCAGAAAAGCTGTTTACAATAAAGCATTTTGACAGCTCAAGTAATTAAATATGTTTCCCAGGTGCAAAGCAGTATCTTAAATGCTCCTCCGGCTATAATAGTATACAGATATCTCTTTCAAAAAAAAAAAAAAAGTCTTCTATGAAAACAAGGTAGTGAAAGAAAAGGAAAATTAACTAAAATAATTTTCTGAAGATATTAGCACTTAGTTATTAAGACACACATGAACAGACTAAAAGGAGCTCTGGTGGCACAGTGGTTTAAGCTCTTGTCTGCTAACAGAAAGGTCAGCTACTAAACAAAAGATTGGTGGTTACAACCCACCAGCTACTCTGTGGAAGAAAGATGAGCCAGTCTGCTTCCATAAAGATTTACAGCTTTGGAAATCCTATGAGACAGTTGTACTCTGTCCTATAGGGTTGCTATGAGTCGAAATCTACTCTATGTCAGTGGGTTTTTGGTTTGGTTTTATTTTCTGTTGTTGTTGTTATTAATGTGCCATTGAGTCAGTTCCGATTCATAGCAACCCCTCCTTGGGTTTCCGAGGTTGGTATCACTATGGAAGTAGATTGCCCAATCTTCCTTCCAAGGAGTGCCTGGTTATAGGATGTTGTTCAAAAATAATTTGCCAAGCCACATGCTCCTTCTACATAACTGATTTTAGTACACTGGGCATGGAACATACTCCAAAGGTAAGGATTGTAAAAGAAAAAAAGATAAAATTCAACTACACATAGACAATTCAATTGATTGGTTAGCATTCTATTGTTTTTAACCAAAAACTATTGTACATTTTATCTAGTAAAGAATTTATTGCTAGTTGTGCAATGAGCATTCAATAGTTGTTTAATGAATGAAGGAACAGAGCAAAATATGTTAGGGTTTCCCTAGGAATTTTATTTTCCTTTTTATTCTCATGTTTCTCTGTTTCATTAATGGAGGATTTTCAGAAATAATCTTTTTATTTAGTCATGCTATGTTTGCGAGACATGCTTTTGTGTTTTTAAATATATTGTGTATGACAAGAATTATTCTTTTACCAAATATCTAGTAAATGCTTGTAATATGTGCATTTAGATGGTGTATGTGCTATTTATGTAGAAGAATTGAATCCTTTGAATTATGGTGTTTGCAAAGAATGTTGAATATACCATAGACTGCCAGAAGAACAAACAAATCTGTTTTGAAATAAGTGCAGCCAGAAAGCTCCTTGGAAATGAAGATGGCAAGAATTCACATCACATACTTTGGATGGGAGGAGCCAGTCCCTGGAGAAGGTCATCATGCTTGGTAAAATAGAGGAAAAATAGGAAGATGCTCAACAAGCTAGACTGACACAGTGACTGCAACAATGGGCTCAAACATAGCAACAATTGTGAGGACGGCACAGGACCAGTCAGTGTTCCATTATGTTATACAGAGGGTCGCTATAAGTCAGAACAGACTCAGCACCTAACAACGTGGGCTAATCTCTTTGACAATCATGAACTCTGTGTGTGTGGCAGGTATGCATGTGTGTGTGTGTGTGTTCATAGAGACTGAGAGAAGAGTTTGGCCTATTTTATAATAAACCAAAGCTAATGTTTATATAGGAGCTCTGGTGGTTCTGTGGCTAAGGCATTCAGCTGCTAACCAAAAATTTGGCTATTTGGATCCACTAGCTGCTCTCTGGTAGCCTAGTGCCTAAGGCACTTGACTGCTAACCAGAAGGCTGGCAGTTCAAACCCACCAGCCACTCCTCAGAAGGAAGGTTGGGCAATCTAATTCCGTAGGGATATCACCTCAGAAACCCAAGGAGGGGTCGCTATGAGTCGTGGCCGACTCGATGGCATGTAACAACAACAACAACAAACTGTCATTTAGTTAGGTTTTTTTTTTTCTAGTGTTGATGGTTTCTTTGTTCAATATATTTTTCTGCACTGAAGTAATTATTTTTTTAATGGAATTTCTTATCATTTCCTTCATAGCTGATGTTTTAGTGTTTACTGAGACTTTATGATTTTTTTTTTTGTTGTTATTTTGGTGAGAAAGTTTATTAGTTTTCTTTGAGGTTACCCTGTAATTTACTATTATCTTCCCAGGTTTAAAACAGTATGTTCTATCTTGATATCATCTTGACTTCCTCTCCATTTGGAAGTTCTCTATCTACATCATGTATTCTCAATTTTTGCATTGTAGTAATCATCATTTACAAATTGACATCTCTAGCTCTCTATTTTCAGTCTTATAGACTTATTTTATTTTTCAGACTTCTACATCTGCTTTATAAGAGCTCTGGTGGCTCTATGGTCAAGGTATTTTCCTGCTAACCAAAAGGTCAGTGATTCAAACCCATCAATTGCTTCACAGAAGAAAAATGAGGCAGTCTGCTTCTGTAAAGATTTACATCCTTGAACAACCTCTCAGGGTTGCTATGAATCAATTCGATGGTAGTGGGTTTGGTTTGGTTTTTGAACATGTGGTTTTATCTCTGGATAATGTTGTCTTGTGTCTTAATTTTTGGTTTTTGTCTTCCATTGTTGGTTCTCTGTTGAAAGAACTCTCTTTAGCATTTCTTGTCAGGTTGGTCTGGTTTTACAAGTTCCATTTGTCTGGAAATATCCTAATTTCACCATCATTTTTGAGGGATATTTTTGCTGGATATATAATTCTGGGTTAGTAATTTTTTTTTCTTTTGGAGGTTTATATATGCCATTCTGTTGCCTTTTCCCCTGCGTGGTTTCTGCCAAGAAATCAAACTTTGGTTTTGTCAATTTTCTTTTGTAGGTAACTTTCATTTTTCCTGAGCAGCTTTCAGCATTCTTTCATTATCTTTGGTTTTGGAAAGTTTGATTATGATATTTTGGCTCATATCCTATTTTGTGTTTATTAAGCTTATTGAATGCATATTTTCTTGTCTTTAATGATATTACTGAAGTTTTCTTCCAATAAATCTTTGGCAATTTTCTCAAAGCTTTTTTAATTTTTTTAAATCTCTTCCTATCTGGAATTCCTATGACACAACTTATTCTTTGTGATTGTGTCTTACATAATTATTAGGCTTTTGTCTTTTTTGTTCTTATTCTTATTCCTCAAACATATTAGTATTAAGAAATTTTTCTTCAATCTTGCTAATACTGTGTTGCATTTATTCTGGTTTATTCCTTTGCATTATATATTTCTGAAATTTTGTTATTATTATTCTGAGTTTCTATTTGCTGATTTTGTATTTTTTAAAAATTTTCTGTTTGTTTAGTCAATTTTTTTTTTTTTAATTTTTCTATAGTCTTGTTTGTGTTTTGCTTGATTTTGCCTGTGGTTTCCTTGAACTTTCTGTCAATCCATGCTCTTAAATATAAATCTTTTGAATTCCTTGTCAGGTAGTTCCATGAGTATTTCTTCCTCCAAAAGATTTTCTGGCCTTGTATTTTGTTTGAGCCATCCTGCCTTGTATTTATTATTATTATTTTTTTTTTGGTGGATGTTTGTGTGTGATTTGAAGTTTCCTCTGAGACATTGTAGTGTTATTAAGTTAATTTGTTGATTGTATTTTGGCTTGTTTTAACTTTTTTTTTTAAATTGTGATTTGGGTGAAAGTTTACAGAGCAAATTCACTTTCCATACAGCAGTTCTCACACACATTGTTTCATGCCATTGACTACAATTTACCCCAATGCAACAGCTCACCTCCCACTTCCTCCTGATAGTTACCTCTTTCCTGTGTTCATCCCCCCATGCACTCCTGCCCCCTGAACTCTCTCCTTGTGCATAAACAGCCCTTATTTCTCCCATGTTTGTCCTCTCCAAGGAGTGTATCTACCTTAGGTAAATGTTTAACTCATATGCCTGTCTTTTGTTTGTCTGGAAGCCACAGGTGTGGGTTCAGTTCCAGACCTGAAGGGCAGCTAGGGACCATTGTCTCAGTGGTTCCACCAGCCTCTATCAGACCAGCAAACCTGGTTCCCCTTTATCTTTTTTCCCAAATGGTTTTGTGTTTTGTTCCACATTGTTCTCCCTCTCTATCCACGATCTCCTACATAGAACCCCCTCTGTTTTGTTTTGTTTTAACATGTACAGGCAACAGGGTGGACATATTACTCTGGTTGCTAGTTTGACAGCTCTTGTGTGCTCACTACCTGTCTCTGGTCTTTGATCTCTGGATGGTTTTGATAGCAGGTGGGAGTATGGGTGCAAGTCTCTGATTGTTAATTGTGCAAAGTAGCTAGGAGAAGGATGGACAGGTGTTGGCTGCCATATGTCATCAATCTAGTGGTACTGGAGTAGGTGGTGGTACTTGCCAGTGGGTGAGGCAGTGCATGTAGTGGTTACAACTGAGTAGGGTTACTGGCTGTTGACCACTGGGGAAAGATAGAAAGAAAAAAAAATTGGGGAAAGGAAGATAAAACGTAAAAAATAGGTGGAGGGGCTAAAAAAAAAAGTAGAGGAAGAGGGAGGAAAAAGAATAGAAAAGAAAAGTGAGTGGGTGGAAAAGGGAAGAAATAAGAAGAAGGAAAAAAGATAAACAAATTGTAAAAGGAAGTAATAAAAGGCAGCGTAGTACTGACAAAAGTGCTGTGCAGGAATGTGGTGCTCACTGTGTGGGAGTGTGCATCTCTACCTGGGGAGGGATGGGTGTGTGCACTGCCAACCATATGGTTTGTGAAATGCTGCCCAGTCTGTGGGAAAAAAAAAAAAAAAA
>NW_006921588.1:17386601-17395780 GCF_000298275.1 Orycteropus afer afer | reverse complement strand
TGCCTAAGGCACTTGACTGCTAACCAGAAGGCTGGCAGTTCAAACCCACCAGCCACTCCTCAGAAGGAAGGTTGGGCAATCTACTTCTGTGGTGATGCTGCCTTGGAAACCCAAGGAGGGGTCGCTGTGAGTCAGGTCCAACTCGATGGCACATAACAACAACAACAACAACAGCTGCTCTGCCAGACAAAGATGAAGCAGTTTGCTTCTGTAAAGATTTATAACCTTGGAAAACCCTGTAGTGTGGTTGGTTCTACTCTGTCCTAAAAGGTTGCTATGAGTCAGAATCAACTCTATGGCGGGATTTGGTTTTTTGTTTTAATATTTATATACCACATTGAAGATACACAAGAAGCCAATCATTGTAAACATTTTAAAAACATTGTCTCATTCAATCCTTCAAACCAAGCCCTAAAATAGTTGGTGTTATTATCCTCTTTTAAAGATGAGACTACTGAGGCTTAGAGAGAGAAATGGAGCCCAAGAGGCTGCTAACATAAAGTTTAGTGGTTCAAACTCATGCAGCAACTCTGTGGAGGAAAATGCTGGTGATCTGCCTCCATAGATTACAGCCAAGAAAACTCTATGCAACAGCTCTACCCTGTAACTCATGGGGTCATCCTGAGTAGGGGACAAATCAAGGGCAGCTAACAACAGTAAGAGATAAAGCAAGTTGCCCACAGTTACATAGTACTGAAGGTGTGGTTTGTAACCAGATACCCTGACTACAGTGATCAAGATCTTCACCAGCATAGGTCCAGCTACATGAGAGGGTGTATCTAAAGATAATAATGGTGCAGAAAATGTAGTTAGCATCATGATTATAATATTTTATGGAAGAGCTAGGAAGTCATAAGAAAGGAAAGGAAAGGTTGAAAATGAAATAACACTCTTAAGATGACCATGTGGGTGTCTGGTATTTACACAGCACCATAATAATTGCTGTAGAAAACACCCTGCTTGTGGATAGAATATGGCATTTTGAAATAGATGACTAGTCACAATCTTTACCAGTGGACAGCGGCAATTTTTACATTCCAGTTAGAGCAAGCTGTACACAGTTGGAAATCACCTGAATTGTTCAGACAATGCAAATCTTATGTAAATGAGAAGAAAAAGAAAACCATTAAGGTGCTATTATGGTATATTAAGAATTTTGAGCACAGAGGGATTGAGTAGTTGGACCTGTGGGCTCGGGACCATGGTCTTAGGGGATATCAAGTTCAATTGGCATAACATATTACACAAAAACCACGTTCTACATTCTACTTTGGTGAGTAGCAACTGTGGTCTTAAAAGCTTGCAAGTGGCCATCTAGATGCAATGATGGGTCTCTCCTCATCCAGAGCAAAGAAGACTGAAGAAAACCAAAGATGCATGGAAACAATTAGTCCAACAGACTGGCAGACCAAGCAATCCTTAGCTTATATGACCTTGAGACCAGAAGAACTAGATGGTGCCCAGATACCACTGTCAACCACTAGAATGGGGATTAGTGCAGGAGATCCTTTTTTTTTTAAAAAAAAAAAAAATTTTAAACTCTATTCTAGCCAAATAAGAACTCAATAAATAGAGCTACTGTTATCATTGATGTAGGCATACAGTTAACATAAAGCACTTGGGAAGAACTGAAAAGATTTAAAAGACATTAACATGATCAACATTAAAATTCCAACAAAGAGTAAAAATAAAAATCAATGCATACATTTTCTAAAGTTCTATCAACCAATATTTGCTGAATGCCTACTGTGTACCATCCCTATTCTAAATGCCTTCCATTGATTAGCTAATTTAATCCTCTCAAGAACCTTATGAAGAGAGTACTATTATTATTTCCATTTCATAGATGAAGAAAATTGATTTTAAAAAGGAAAAGATGACTTAAAATTCATACAGATGAAAAGTTATAGAACCATGTTTGGTTTCACATAGTCACCCTAGACTTTCATGTTTAACCATTATTGATTGGTTACTGCCTCTCAAGCATCCCATCTGTTTGAGAGCATAAAAACATTTAGTTACACACCAAACAGAGCTTAAATTGTAGAAATTGCTACTTAAAAATACCTTCTACCTTAAAAGAATGTCCAAACATTTAGAATATTAATAAAGTTCATGTATACTTTTTCCATTGTACACTTGATATTTTCCCTTGGCCTTTATGTCTTACTCACTGTGAAATTAATATTTTTGCCAAAGAAGTAAAACATACACTGGAGAAGGATATTTCAACATTATCACCTGGTTTTATTTTTCACCTTCTAAGATATTCATTTAAATACAAGTCAGGTGGGCAGTAGACCTTATTTTTAAATTATATTTACTCTTTACTGATAAACTGAATGAATCCTTTGGATTATCAGGAACCCTCACAGTAAACCATTCTGACACTGGTCTTGTGGTAAAGTTTCTAAACCCTCTTGACTGTTGAGCCTCAAATATCTGTCATAGAATTCCCTCTAGATCCATTCAGCTGCTTATGTGATTGCCTGGCTGACCCAAAGTTCAACATTTTAAATCTCTTAAGTCTGTTTTCACCTAAGGGCATAGAGCAGGACTGCTTTAATTTATTCCTTGTCCTGATACTGCATCCCCATAATATGTTCTCCTAGCTGAACACAATCATTTTATCTTCTCATTGAAAGTCAAGGAGGCTGCAAAGCCAATTAGCTTAAAAAAGAGCAGGTGGGACCAGATGTTAGCATACACAACTCCATTACTTTGGGAGAAGGTACAAATCATCCAGGAAGAGTTCTTTGCTCCACAGAGCAGCTGGGCTAATAAGGCATAGAAGTCTCAATAAAGGTACAATTTTTGTTTTCAGAATGAATAATCTTTCTCACACACATAGATTTGTGAAGGCATTTGATTGTGTTTTTCTTTTTGTAAAAAAAAGTTACAGAGACTGGGATTCTATCATTTGCTAAATATTAAACATATGATTTTACAAAAATGGTCTTTGACTCAAGTTCAATATCTTTTTGACCAGGTAACATAACCTGTGAATACCATGAAGCATACTATCTAAACTACCACATTTCTATTTCTGAGATATTTCAAGGAAGGTTAGTGCCTCCCAATCACATGAAACAAGAGGCCACATAGGTCCTCAAGAACAGTGTCACTTACATGGCAAAAAAATAAATAGGTAATAATTGTATTAATATTTATAATTTATGTATTATATACTTTATAGATAACAATATATTAATTCTAATAATAAAAAAAACTAACAAAGCACCTGTTGTGAGCCAGGTACTACACACAAACACGTTTCCTATGAGCTTCCAACTACACATTTTACATCCTTCTTTATAGAGGAATAAACTGAGGATCAGAGAAATGAAATAATGTGCTTAAACTGACAGCCAGTTGAGTGTAAGCCAAGTCATTCTGATTCCTGTGGTATCTGAGGGGATGGAAGAGAGGGAGAGAGAATACATACATACATCAAGGAGGAGAGAAGAATGTTGAAGTTCAAGAGAGAGGATTTCTTTAGAGACAATTGTAATATTTTACACCTCCCACTCCCACCAGGAGGAGCCCTGTGGCACAATGGCTAAGTGTTTGGCTGCCAAAGGTCAGCAGCTCAAACCTATTAGTGGCTCCGTGAGAGAATGGCCTGGTGTCTGCTCCCTCAAAGACACAGCAGCCTAGAAAACTCTGTGGGGCAGTTTTACTCTGCCACATGTAGTCACTCTCAGTGGAAATCAACTCAATGGCATCTAACAACAACATTCCTGCGGGAGAGTCATATGTCCTATAGAGCTTGAGGGACTGGAGTCTGAGTCTTGCTAAAGATGGTCTAAAATGGAGTGATGGAGGCTAGAATAGCCCCTGCCTGTCAGCCAAGTCATCCCAGGAGAAAGAGCTCCTTTGGAACCCTCTAAAAGATCTGTGCACTGGAAAACAGACCAGAGAGAAAGAGAGGCAGCAGAAAGGGTGCTGTGGCTGAGGGAGGGGAGCCTACAGGGGAAGCATGTTTTTGTCATAACAGTTGCAGCTGGAAGTTCTCAGATGAGAGCATCTAGAAATCCACTAAGAAGCACTCATGGGACAAACATACACACATTCACAACAATTATATACCTGTCACAAAAACCAGGTGATAACTGTGTCAGACTGTCTATTTTCCATTTATTACATTTCCTCCAGGCCTGTGTTAGACTGGGTTCTCCAGAGAAACAAAACCAGTAAAGCTTATATAGAGAGAGAAAGGGAAATTTATCTTAGGAAAATGGCTCACATACTTATAGAAGCTGGCAAGTCCAAAGTTCTTGGATCAAACGTCAAGCTGGAGGCTTTTCCCAACTCAGCTTCAGGGGCTGAGGAGCTCAAGGTTGGCAGGCAGTATACTGGCTGTTGACCCCAACGAACAATGAGTCCAAGATCTCCAGGCCAAATGGTAGATTGTTTGCTCACGGACAGTTGTAGGCGGCACAACAGAATCCTGATCCACAAAAGAGTATCTCTTTTCCCAGTATGTCCATAAATATACTGGAAGCAGGCCACACCCCTAGGGAAATTCCCTTTCAGTGGATTTCCTGCTCAAAACATATACATCTGATCCCATCATTGGAAAAACCCACATCACAATTGCTTAAACCACACAGAATTGTGGTCTAGCCAAATTGACACACAGTTCCAACTATCACATTCCACCCCTTGTCAACTTGGCAGTTGTTCACATCTTCTTAACCGCATATAATCTCTAAATAAGGACACTTATAAAGTCTTATTTGTGCCTACCATGATACGCTAACACACATACAACTGAAATGCATTAACCTTATTTACATTTCACAGTTCATAACAGAAGAAAACAAAACTACTTGATGCACATATACAATGAAGAAATATAACAATCAAAGTCCTTGTTTTTGCAGCTGGTCACATGGTCATATCTGATATTCAGAACTACCTCCCTCCATCATCCATTCTGTATTTCCCTTGCCCTCAGCAAGCACCTCAGCTGGTCATGGTTCTTTGCCTAGTGAGGTGACCCAAACCTTCATTCCTGAAGGGTCTTGGCCATTAGCAGTCGTATCAGAATTGGGTTGCTGTAATTTCCCATTGACTTTAATCACAGGGCATGGTAGTACTAAGAGACATCCTAAAGAACCTCCTGTATTCCAGACATATTCTTCTTTACCTCCATTATGTAATGTCAATCCAATTTCCCCTTGATAATCAGGATCTACCACACCAGATATTACAGTAATGCCCTTCTTTGTTGATCCAGAGGCATGAGGAAGCCAAAATGACCTGGTGGCATTCTTAATTTCCAATTCAATGCAATCAGTATTGTGTCTCCAGGTGGGAGTGTTCCTCCCTTTGGGACTACCCTATATCCACAGAGCATAGGGTAGCAGGGACAGGAAGTAAAAATTTTCTGAGTGGGTTACTAGGGGTAATAGTGGTGTCACTCCTGTTTCCACCCCTTGGTTCCTGGACCATGAATCCTGGCTATTGGAGAAACAAAACCGTGTAGTGGATTCCAGTTTAGAGCATATACAGCCTCCTGGAGAACATTGTCCCAACCCTTCAAGGTATTGCCACCTCACTGGTGCTGTAATTATGTTTTCAGTAGGTCATTCCATTGTTCTATCAAGCCAGCTGCTTCAGGATGATGGGGAACATGGTAAGACCAGTTAATTCCATGAGCATAGGCCCATTGCCACACTTCATTTGCTGTGAAGTGAGTCCCTTGATCTGAAGCAACACTTTTTGGGATACCATGATGGTGGATAAAGCATTCTGTAAGTCCACAGATGGTAGAATTGTATGCAGGGAAGGTGAATCCATATCCAGAATAAGTATCTATTTCAGTAAGAATAAAATGCTGTACTTTCCATGATGGAAGTGGTCCAATGTAATCAACCTGCCACCATGTGGCTGGCTGATCACTCCAAGGAGTGGATCTATATCACAGACTCAGTGTTGGTCTCTGGCAGATTGGGACTCAGTGTTGGTCTGCTGGCAGACTGGGCACTCAGCAGTGGAGGTAGCCAAATCAGCCTTGGTAAGTGGGAGTTCCTGTTGATGATCCCAAGCATAACCTCCATCCCTGCCACCATGGCCTTTGGGAGGATTTCCCCTCACCACTGTCAAGGAAGTTCCAGACAGGGGCTGCAGTGCTGCTGCTGTCCATTTTCGAGTGGTACCTGCATATCGTGCAGAACCATCTATAAACCAGGCACAAGTTTTCTCTTCCTCAGTCAACTGATAGTGAGGAACTCCCCATGAGGCCATAGGTGCAGACTGGGAGAGAGAAGGTAATGTGACTGGAGTGGAGACTGTAGGCATTTGGGCCACTTCCTCATGCAACTTACTTGTGCCTTCAGGTCCTGCTCAACCCCGATCTCTGATATACCACTTCCATTTAATGATAGAGTTCTGCTGTGCACACCCAACTTTATGACTCTGCGGGTCAGACAACACCCAGTTCATGATTGGCAGCTCAGGTCTTGCAGTGTAGTAAATTACTTAGTGTGGCTTTTCTACCCATAAGTCTTTGTAAACTCCAAGGTGGGATTTTCTATGAGCAACTGAGGAGCTCCTGATTGCTAAAGTTGTCCACCTGGAGTATTTCTGTTGGGCATGGCACAATACAATGTTCTAGGAGGTTCCCACTCTCTCTCATGTGCTTAGAGTTCTCATGCTGTGATTGGCTAGTTTGACCACCCTTCCAGGCTCAAAAGGAGGCCTCCTGGAGGCAGAACTCTCTCTGACTGCTGGCCGAGGAAGACGTGCTGCCGAAAGAGACACATGCCCCTGAAAGAGACACGTGCCCCTGAAAGAGACACGTGCTGCTGGGAAAGAGACGCAAGAGACACACATTGCTGAGTGAGACACCGAGGGACCAGCACTGCTGGGAAAGAGACTGTGAGAGACTGTTGGCTGAGGGACGGTGGGCTGGGAGAGAGACTGAGCGTTCTTCCTGAACTTGAGTTGTAGCCTGGTGCTTCCCTAATAAACCCCGTAATCTGTGAGCTCTGTGTGGCCACTGCAGTGAATTTATCGAACCCAGGAGGGAGGTGGTGGGTGCTTTGGGAGGAACAGTTGGAGCAAGGGCTGGAGGGGGGAGGCAGCATGTCTGGCCTGGCAGGAATAGGCCTTGGGTTACTGCTGGTAATCCTGTCTTCCTCTTGGAGGGTTAGAGAAGGTCAGAACATGTGGCCTCCTTGCCGTTTTAGCAGGTCTCATGGTCACTTGGTGGCCCATGGTTAGGCATTCAGTCTCTACTATAGCCCAGTAACAAGCTAAAAGCTGTTTCTCAAAAGGAGAGTAGTTATCTAAAGAGGATGGCAGGGCTTTGCTCCAAAATCCCAAGGGTCTGCATTGCAATTCACCAATAGGGACCTGCCAAAGACTCCAAGCAGCATCTCTATCTGCTACAGACACTTCAAGCACCTTTGGATCAGTTGGATCATATGGTCCAAGTGGCATAGAAACCTGCACGGCAGCCTGAGCCTGTTGCAGAGCCTTCTGTTGTTCTGGGCTCCACTCAAAACTAGCAGCTTTCTGAGTCACATGATAAATAGGCCGCAGCAACACACCCAAATGAAGGATATGTTGCCTCTAAAATCCAGAGGCCCACCAGACGTTGTGCCTCCTTTTTATTTGTTGTGGAAGCCAGATACAATAACTTATCTTTCACTTTAGTAGGAATATCTCAACATGTCCCACACCATTGGAGCCCAAGAAATTTCACTGAGGTGGAAGGTGTCTAAAATTTTGTTGGGTTAATTTCCCAACCTCCAGCATGCAAATGTCTCACCAATAAGTCTAGAGTCATTGATACTTCTTCCTTACTAAGTCCAATCAGCATGATTTCATCAATATAATGGACCAGTGTGCTGTCTTGTGGAAGAGAAAGGCAATCAAGATCCCTATGGGCTAAATTATGACATAGTGCTGGGGTTGATATATCACTGATGAAGCACTGTGAAAGTATACTGTTGGCCTTGCCAGGTGAAGGCAAAGTGCTTCTGATGTTCCTTTGAAATTGGTATGGAGAAAAAGGCATTGGCCAGATCAAAAGCTGCATACCAAGTACCAGGAGATGTACTAATTTGCTTAAGCAATGAAACCACATCAGGAACAGCAACTGCAATTGGAGTCACCACCTGATTAAGTTTATGATAATATACTGTCATTCTCCAATATCCATCTGTTTTTTGCACAGGCCAAATAGGTGAATTAAATGGGGATGTGGTGGGAATCACCACCCCTGCATCCTTCAAGTCCTTGATGGTGGCAGTAATCTCTGCAACCCCTCCAGGGATGCAGTATTGCTTTTGATGCAGTATTGCTTTTGATGCAGTATTGCTTTTGATTTACTATTTTTGTAGGTAGAGGCAGTTCTAACTACTTCCACTTGGCTTTTCCTACCATAATAGCCCTCAATCCACATGTCAGGAACCCAATGTGGGAATTCTGCCAATTTCTAAGTATATCTATTCCAATTATGTATTCTGGAACAGGGAAATCACTACAGGCTGGGTTTGGGGACCCACTGGACCCACTGTGAGACGTACCTTAGCTAAGACTCCATCAATAACTTGACCTCCATATGCCCGCACTCTGACTGGTGGGTTACAATGATGCTTTGGGTCTCCTGGAATTAGTGTCAGTTCAGAGCCAGTGTCCAGTAATCCCTGAAAAGTCTGATTATTTCCTTTTCCCCAGTGAACAGTCACTCTTATGAAAGGCCTCAGATCCCTTTGGGGAAGGCTGGGAGAAAGATTGACATTACAAATTTTTGGCAATGTAGTGGGGACCTTCCTCAAAGGGACCCAGCTTCTCTTTCATTCAATGGGTTGTGGGTCTGTAAATTGACTCAAGTCTGAGAATTGATTGAGAGGCCGTAACTCTGTATTCTGGTGATTCAATCTAGGCTGCTGTTCACATGACCTAGAATTCTTCTGTCTATACAGATCAAGTAAATCCTTAGTAGATTTGCCATATTTCCTATTAGGAACACTATAACTAAGCAACCAATGCCATAATTCCACACGAGTCAGACTATTCTGATTACTGTTCTGACTCTGCTGTCCATTATGGTAACCACGCCCACCTTGCCTTTGTCAATTAACTGTTGCCACTTGACCCCTACTACCATGGGGTCCTAGGGGCTCTGGCAGAGTAGTGCCTAAGGCACTTGACTGCTAACCAGA
>NW_006921588.1:17385618-17386501 GCF_000298275.1 Orycteropus afer afer | reverse complement strand
CTCCCCGGAAGGAAGATGGGGCAATCTACTTCTGTAGTGATACTGCCTTGGAAACCCAAGGAGGGGTCACTATGAGTCAGGTCTGACTCAACAGCACATAACAACAACAACAACAACCATGGGGTCCAATCAGCCCCATCATAGTTAAGTGTCTTAGTTCAATTAGGGCAGTTCCCACTGTCAAATCGGGTTTACATAAAATAGCAATCACAGCAGTCTTCAAGGATGCTGGAGCTCCCTTCACAAATTTATTCCTCACTGTACGGGTGAAAGGTGTGTCTTCTGGATCCTCCATTGCTGGCTCTAGGGGTCTAATCTCATAAATCCATTCTAACAGGCCAATTTCCCTAAGCCTCTGGATACCTTCTACATTGTACCAAGGCAGGTCTGGTACTTCAACGTGACTTAAGGTAAGCCACCATATAATCCATGCTTCAGTAAGCCAACCAAATAAACTATTAGATCCTTTCTTAACCTCTCAAGTTGAAACATTGAATGAAGAATTCATACTTAGTGGGCCTAAGGCAATGACCCAGCAGGAACAGTTGCATTAAACCATCAAACTGAGGTAGAGGGGATAATGGTTTTACAGGAATCCCTTCAGATAGGAGGGATTCAACAGAATTTACAGGTTCTATATCCTGATCTTCCTGGCTATTTGCCCATATGTCCCCATTCCAGGTTTCAGGATCCCATTTTTTCCCAATCAATGCCCTTCAGACACCATTCTGGGTTGGTAATTTAATTGGCATTGTAATTCAGCCACCCTTACAAAAAGACTCTGGGTTTGCTTTTTGGCAATATCAGCCCTGTTACAGAAGAGCAGTCAGCCCCAGGCTTACAGGTGAGGAGAGACAACGCAGGGACGCCAGAGTAGCAGGCC
>NW_006921588.1:17377696-17382063 GCF_000298275.1 Orycteropus afer afer | reverse complement strand
TGTTGAGCTCAAGTATAGCAGGGATTGTGGGGCTGGCGCGGGATCGGGCAGTGTTTCGTTCTGCTGTGCATGGGGTCGCTATGAGTCGGAAACGACTCAACGGCACTAAACAACAACAACAACACTAGAAAAAATGAGGCTTTCTTTCCGAGCACAACTGGAAACATTGAGATCTTTCATGCAGCACTTAAGCTGTGACTCAGCAGCCCTGAGCTTATCTTGCTCTTTCACTACTTTGTCTAGTGTAAGTAGGATCAACCAACCAGCTTCCTTATACTCCTCATGCTGACAAAATTTTAGACAAGTATCAAATATGCGATCACCCAGAGCCTCACTTCTCACAAGCACTTGATCTATTGGTGGTGGTATTTGGATATTAATGTTGCCACCTCACACCACGAATTAACAGGGCCCTCTTTACTAACAGAGGCCAGGTCATTAGCGTCTTTATGATTAATCAAATTGGAGAACCAATTTAGGAAGCCCTTCCCTATGATTTTGTCTCTCTAGAACCACTCTCAGTACCAAATGTGTTAGACGGGGTTTTCTAGAGAAACAAAACCAGTAAAGCTTATATAGAGAGAGAAAGGGAAATTTACCTTAGGAAAATGGCTCACACACTTATAGAAACTGGCGAGTCTAAAGTTCTTGGATCAAACGTCAAGCTGGAGGCTTTTCCCGACACACAGCTACAGGGGCTGAAGAGCTCAAGGTTGGCAGGCAGTATACTGGCTGTTGACTCCAACAAACGACAAATCCAAGATCTCCAGGCCGAATGGTGGATTGCTCGCTTTACAGACAGTTGTAGGCAGCACAACAGAATCCTGATCCACAAGAGTGTCTCTTTTCCCAGGATGTCCATAAATATACTAGAAGCAGGCCAATCCCCTAGGGAAACTCCCTTTCAGTGGATTGCCTGCTCAAAATATATACATCTGATCCCATCATTGGAAAAACCCACATCACAATTGCTTAAACCACACAGAATTGTGGTCTAGCCAAGTTGACACACAGCTCCAACTATCACAGGGCCTGGTCCTAAAAGGGACAAGACACTGAGGAAGTGGCCGGAAGAATAGAGAGAAGTGGCAATGGTTGCTTTCCTTTCCCGTTTAGGACTTTGGAGCCTGAAGCAGAAGAACCTGCCCCAGCCTAACTGTTCTTACCTCTCCCTAGGCACCTAAGAAAATGTCATTGCCTTTGACCCTCAAGTTCCTTTGGCCTTGATCCAGCCACACTTTCCCCAAGAATGATCTATAGTTATTCATATCCCACTGATTTATTAATAAATCTCATTCTAGGACAGGAAACTTGATATTAGAAACCAACAGACTCCTGTGCTCCTAGAAAATGGTTGGGCATCTCTTATTTTGCAATAGCTGAAACATTTTGGCAGATTCAGAATAAACTATTCAACGACAATCAGGGTTTATCTCAAATCCCAAGGCCACACACACACAAACACAAATCCCTTGTCTTTTTATTTCTGACTGCAATGCCTTTTCTAGAATAGGGGGGATTGTGCTCATTAAGGTAAAGGTTCATTGTAATGGGTTAATGAAAGTTACTGTAATTTTGACAATTTATTTCCTCATATTCAAAGTTACAGACTTTATTGTGCTGTGTCGTGGCCCTAAGAATAAGACATGTTGACTGAGAAAAGGGTGAATAGGCTACTCCTATCTCTGTCAGCCTTAGGGGATCCTGCACCAAATTCCTCAGCTCACACAACAGGCATTTGTTTCCTCTAGTTTGGATTCAGTGCTCTGCTAAATTGGATGTGATTTGCCTTAACATGTCTGTAACCTGCTGTCAAAGTGCATGCTACCTGTTTGGATGTCTGGCCACAGTTTGAAGATCGTTTAACCTTTATTTGTTCTGTCAAGTTAATTATTTCTAGGGAGCTATGTGCCAAGACTGGCAGCAGTTTAGTAGGACATGACCTGGAGCCTGCCAGAAGCAGAAGAAGAGCTTTTCTCTTGAGATGAAAGGTGTTACAGGGATTGGATTTGGAGGAAATTTTGTATATATTTCTAACATGGAAGTCGCCATCATTGAGCGAATAATAATTTGTCTTGCTACCTTTTGTTAACTATCCTGAGCTTGGTAAATAATAATAATAATATAATAATCCTTTTCACCATATTTATTTTAACCTTTAGCATAGATGTTATAGAACTATTTTCTATTCTTAACTCCCTTGGGACATTAAGGATATGAAGGAAAATGAGAGGAAGCAAAAAGCTTTCCAATCTTATTAAGGGATCTTTAGCTATCCAAGGATCCTTCATCATCTTTATGCTATACACAGGCTTACTTTATTGATATGTGAACATTTGTTTTTATGTGAAAAGCATGTGATTTTGCATAATTTGTTGTTAGTGTTTATTTTTAAAGTGTCCACGATGATAAATATATGAAAAAAAAATTTGCATTGTAAAGTTTGTTCATTTGGGTTTTTATTTTGTTTTATTCAAATAGCTAATGAATTATGACAAAGAACTTGAATATGTAACTTCCGTAATGAGAAGAGGGTGTGGGAAGGGTTCAGCACCCATCCAATTGTCCTTTCTTTGCCTCTGATGCAACATCATATAGACAAATAATGTTTAAGGCAATTCCTTTCTGCACCATACCCCAAGGCTCTGTAGAATACAGTTCAAAAACTATTATCCCGAAACATATATTATGTGATTCAATTTACCAAAATCATTTCTGCATAGGGCTACAGGAACACTTCTGTTGGTGAAGTTAGACAACTTTTCATTGTTCCACATAATCTTCAATAACTCAATGAGGAAAAGATGATCCCAGAGCATGTCATTTTTAACGTCCATCACTTTTTGCATTTAGTAACACTGCAAGCTAATGAAAATTGCTGATACTTTGGAAGAAATAATCAATGAGGAATGTTTATTACAATGGCACAATGTAAGGAACACATTAAAGCAAGTTATTTCTCACATTTCCATTCTTTCAAAATTCATTGCTTTATCATACATCCATTCTTGTTTCTACAGAAATTGATTTGCACTTGCAAAATAATAAATATTCATCTCATATGGATTTTTGAAGGTGACTGATTTGTGAAAATCAATAACTGTCTTGTGCCAGCTCGTAGATTGACATGATTGCCTTCATTTTCAAACATAAAATGACTGCATTAAAATAACATTAAGAGAGAAACGTCGGCTGACACAGGAAGAGAAATTCTTAAATGAAAACTGCTACAGCCAGCCTTAATCAGTTCCTATCATGCTTTTTATTATAGTGCAAATGGGCTCTATTAAAAGGAAAGCCAATTCCAGATGATGATGCAAGTAATTATAGCTCCCTTTAGCCTCTAGTTAGTGTTATTAACTAATGTTTTCAAAATATGAGATTTGTTTTAGAAAGAACATTTTCCTTTAACAATGAAACTGAGAATTGGGCTTTGTCTATATAATGTCAAATATATAGAAAAAAAAAAAAAACTGAGAAAGTAATTGGTCTATTTTTTGAATATTTCAAAATATAGGAATAATTGACTAAATTGTTTTATAGGATAAACTTAAAGTTCATGAGTGCAGCAATTTCCATACTAGCTTTGGTTCTATATTCTGTTAAGTGTACGAATTTTTTATACTCTATTCACCCTGCGCCTTCCACCATTTGAAATTCATAATGTACATTAAAGGCTCTGAGGAATTTTTCAGTAAAGATCTATGTTTATCTTGTTAAATCTCTATTTTTCCCTTATTAGTTTGAACATGGAAATGTTTTTAAAACATATAGGTTAATATACTTTGCTATGTCAATCCATGAAATTCCCATTTGGGAAATTTTGAGTGAATTTTATATTCTAAGGAATTAGTTTTACCAGGCATCAATGTATTAAATCAAACATCCAGCCACTCAATTATAAAATTGAAATTATGGAATCAGAAGTTACAAGTAATAACAATAATTTAAATATAAGTCTCTCACTCACTGCCATCTAGTCAGATCATACTCATAGTGACCCCTCCTTGGATTTCTAAGGTGCCTTTAAAAGATGTTGGTAGTTGGAACATGCCTCCTGAAATACTGGATTTTTTTCACTCTTCTTGTTTAAGTTGTCAAGAGATTCAAATTGGCTTGTGTTCAATGCTGCCTTTCTTAGTGCTGGTACATTAATTTTATTCCTTTAACATTCGTGTGTATATATCATTTCATATGTGCAAAAACGACAAGGAAGCCACATGTTCTGACCTCCTCTAATCCCACAAGAGGAAGGCAGAATCACCATCAATAGCGCAAGGCCTATTACTGCAAGGCCAGACATGCTGCCTCCCTCCAGCCCTTTCACCAACCGTTCCTCCCAAAGCACCCACCACCTCTCTCCTGGG
>NW_006921588.1:17370014-17377335 GCF_000298275.1 Orycteropus afer afer | reverse complement strand
AAATCCCACCTTGGAGTTTACAAAGACTTATGGGTAGAAAAGCCACACTAAATAATTTACTACACCGCAATATGTCAGAAATTTTTGTGTGTGTTTTTGTCTCCCAGTGACAACTATGAAAGTATACCACTCAGTTCTCCTTTAAAAAAAAAAAAAAAGCTATAAGGATGTTACCCCAAAAATGCTGTGATTCAGTCCTAGAGTGGCACAGTCAATAGTCTACACCAGAGTTCAAGGAGAAAAAGAGAGCGTTTAATTACAAGGTACACCCACTAGGGAGCTGTGGTGGTATAGTGCCTGAGGCATTTGACTACTAACCAGAAAGGTGGTGGTTCAAACCCACCAGCCACTTCTGGGAAGAAAGACTGGGCAATCTACTTGTAGTGATACCGCCTCGGAAACCCAAGGCAGGGGTCTCTATGAGTCACGATCTGACTTCACAGCAGTGACTTTTTTTTTTTTTCCACACCAACTAGTGACAAACAGGGTTTCAGTGACTCCAAAACACCCTCTCTGTTCAGCACTTACAATCAGGGGTACTTATACTAAAAGAAAAGTAGACACAACAAAGTATGCAGGATTAATTAAAAATATTCCAAAAGTTAGATCACACAATGGGTAGTTAAGAAATCAATGTTTCCTGGGCTGGCAGTCGGATAATCCTTAAAGGGCTCCACTGGTGTTTGTCAAAGACTAGGTGGCTGGTCTAAAGTCTGGCTCAGGAGCCTCTATTGACATAGATGGTTCTGTCTTAGATCACAGCATGCAGTAGGAACTGATACCTGTAACTTAGAGAAAGAACACATTAATTATAACACAAATATGAAGCCACATTTTAAAGAAATGGCATCTTAACTAAGAATATGGAGTTTTATTCCAATAATATAGAGTCAGCCCTAACAAAGCAAAAATCTTTATTCTTACAAGGAGCGTGGTGTGCTGATAAGCCTCCAGCTCTGGCAGCATAGTGTCTAAGGCACTTACTGCTAACCAAAAGGCTGGTGGTCAAACCCACCAACCACTCCTTGGAAGGAAGATGGGGCAATCGACTTCCGCAGTGATACTGCCTCGGAAACTTAAGGAGTGGTCGCTATGAGTCGGGTCCAACTCGACGGCACATAACAACAACAACAACATTGTCACTTTGAGATCTGCTTCCATTTTCAAGTCAAAGGCATGCTCCTTCTGGGCAGCACCCAGCCAGGGATTGAGCTTGGCAAGGATACCAGGTCTGGCCATTCTTACCCAGTAAAGGACTCCTCTAACAGTCAACCTTTGCCCTGAAGCTCCCCATTCTGTTGACCAAAATTTTGTCATATATGCATGTTAATCTGAAGGTTTTCTCTGCCTAATCCTAGTCCATCCCTCTCCTTTTATCATTCACAAACATCATTAATAAACCTTTTCCACTCTTCATTCTGTCTTAGCATCTACTTTCTGTAGGGCCCTACCAACACTCCTCTATTAGCCTCCAACAAATTCTGATGACAGGGCCATGTCTTCATCATTTAATTCTAAATGTCTATCATGTTGTTGTTGTTGTTGTTGTTGTTTTGCCGTTGAGTCAGCCCCGACTCGTAGCGACCCCTCCTTGGGTTTCCGAGGCAGTATCACTACGGAAGTAGGATTGCCCAACCTTCCTCCCGAGGAGTGGCTGGTGGGTTTGAACCGCCAGCTGTATGGTTAGCAGGCAAGTGTCTTAGCCACTATGCTACCAGAGCTCTATGTCTATCATAGCAAGAGTTAAATAATAATGATTAAAAAAAAAAAAAACTGTTGGTATTGAGCCAACCAAAAGTCACAGTAATCCCACATATAGAACTGCTCCACACAATTTTCTGGGCTGTAATCTTTACAGAAGCCAATCACCAGGACTTTCTTCTGAAGGGATACTAAGTGGGTTTGAATTCCAACTTTTAGGTTAGTAGTCTAATGTCTACTGTGTGTGCTTTCCAGGGATGTTAGGTAAATAATAAGCACCCAATAATCAGGCGAAATTATAATTTAAGTCAAAAGGAAGTATATATTATAAGTATAGATATTTCACAATATGGGAACAATTGACTAAATTGTTTTATATGCTGAAGTAGATGCCACATTTGAATCATTTTTGTTACTTGGTGTGTATGTGACTGTATGTGTAAGTGCTATGAGGATTTATACATAGTTAATTCCTTCTGACTCCAAACCCTACAGTCTTTCTGGGATGTCAAACTGCCTACTATCCAGAATAAGGATTAGACTATTATGTTTCAATGAGATTGTCTAAATGAAAGACAAAGAAGGGATGTGGTATAAATTATCACTAGGATTTGGGAAAGAAAGACAAGGTAGACTCAGATTGATAATGTGAATACAGGAAAGCAAGAGGCCATTTCTAAGTCTGAAAATCTAGCAAAATTAAAGTCCATATAGCTCTGGTGGCATAGTGGCTAAGGCACTTGACTGCTAACCAGAAGGCTGGCAGTTCAAATCCACCAGCCACTCCTGGGAAAGAAGATTGGGCAATCTACTTCTGTAGTGATACCACCTCAGAAACCCAAGGAGGGGTTGCTATGAGTGGGATCTGACTCGATGGCAGTGAGTTTTAGAGAACTAAATCCTGATACTTGGAGAAGACAACAAATGGGTTTAAAAAAGAAAGTCCATCAGAAGTAATGAGATCATGGCAATATAATAGAAAATCAACTAGATGGATTACGCTCAAATTTCACACAAGTCTTCTAGAACATAGTTGGCAAACTTTTGCCATGGTCCAAATCGAGACCTCTTCCTGTTTTTGTAAATAAAGTTTTATTGGAACACAGCCACACTCATTTATTTACTTATTGCCTATGGTTGATTTCACACTATAATGGCAGAGTAGAGCACAACAGTTGCAATTAAGACCCTATGGCTGCAAAGCTAATTCTATAATTACAGAACCCTCTGCTGAGTAAAAGTTTCTTATAACTGGGCTTATGATCATAGATCTAATGCGAGGGTTAAACAAATATTTTCTGCTAAGGGCCCAATAGTAAACATTTTGGCTTTGGAGTCACATATGATCTCTGCCACATAATCTTTGTTCTGTTTTGCTTTCCTCTAAGTATTAAAAATGTAAACACCATTCTTAGTTCACAGGCAGTACAAAATGGGCTTTGGACTGGATTTGGCCAAGAATCCATGGTTTGCTAACTCCTGATCCAAAAGAAGCAGCTTTCTGTCCTTTGCCCTCACCTCACTTTTTACATTAAATAAGCAATAGATGTGTGCCTTCAATCAGAGAGAAGCCAAATTCAACTAGTGCTTATAGTTTCTTATTAGAGCCAAGGTACTAAACTACTATTTGGGAAAGAAAATTTTGCCTTTATAAACTTAATACTGCTTTTATTTTATTGGCCATGTGATATTTTTTTAAAATGACCATCCTCTTAAATGAATTCATTTTAACTGTGTCTTATACTGACTTGAAGAAGTAGATATAAGAGGTGAAAGTCTATCACCACCACTCAAAGATTACTCCACCCTGTTATTTCTGGTGGTGTAGTAGGAGCTCTGGTGGCATTGTGCCTAAGGCATTTGACTACTAACCAGAAGGCTGGCAGTTCAAACCCACCAGCCACTTCTCAGAAGGAAGGTTGGGCAATCTACTTCTGTAGAGATACCTCCTCAAAAACCCAAGGAGGGGTCACTGTGAGTCGGGTTCGACTCCACGGCAGTGAGTTAGGATTTTTTTTTTTTTAACCAAATCCATGATATTTTTAATCACCTGTGGTAAAGTTGGACAATGAATAAGGAAGACTGAGGAAAAATTGATGCCCTTCAATTGTGATGTTGGTGAACAATACCGAAAATACCATGGACTTCCAGAAGAATGAACCAATCTGTCCTAGAAGAAGTGCAGCCTCAATGCTTCTTAGTAGCAAAAATGGCCAGATTTCATCTCACCTACTTTGGTCATGTTGTCAGAAGGGACCGTTCTGTGGAGAAGGATATCATGCTGGGTAAAGTAAAGGGCCAACAAAAAAGGGGAAGACCCTAAACACGATGGACTGACACAGTGGCTGCAACCATGGCCTCAAGCACAGCAAGGACTGTGAGGATGGTGCAAGCAGTGTTTCATTCTCTTGGCATGGTTGCCATGAGTTGGAGCCTACTCGACAGCACCTAAGAACAACAACAACAAAATTGCTTCACCAGTTTGGGTTTGGAGGATGCAAGAGCCTCATTGTTGAATGTAGCTCTTTGTATTTTGAGAATAATCAAAGTCAAAAGTCCCGCCTTTTGAGTCACATTGCTTTATTTAATTTCCTTGCAAGTATCAAGCACTGTTAAGATCCTATCTTTATGTTTCTCATACACTGCTCCTTGAACCAGCTGGGGACATTCATTCTACCTTTTCTTGACCAGAGCTCAGTTATGCAATGATTAACTAGTGCTAGTTGTCATCAAGTTGATTCTAACTCCTGGTGACCCCACGTGTGTCCGAGTCAAACTGGGCTCCACAGGGTCCCCAATGGTTGGTTCTTTGGAAGTAGATTGCCAGGCCTTTCTTCTGTGGACTCAAACATTTCTGGGTGGACTCAATCCTCCAATGTTTTAGTTATCAGGTGAGCATGTTAACCATTTATACCACCCAGAGACTCCATATGATATTTAGAGAAGCATAATGGAATTCCCCTATAATTATCTGATCACTCTGTCCTTTTTTTATGATGCTTATATTGTAAATTATGTGCTTACTTTTGCATATTCGTGTTTTGAATTAGAAATTTATTTTGCAATAATTATATAAATAGCTAAAATTTATTGAATGCTAACTTGATGGCTGCTAACAAAAACAATAATGTGCCAGTTGCTCTAATATGTACTTTATGTTTGTTATCTCACAGACTCAACAGAGAATGTCCTTGAAATAAACACAGTTCTTATCCCCACTTCACATACGAGTAACTGAAGTTTAGAGAGAAAAAACAAATTAGTAACAGTCACACAGCTAGTAAGTGGCTTTGCTTAGATTTGAAGTCAAATCTGTCTGACTTTGGAAACAATTTCTTTCCCATTACACTATACTGCATTTGTATAATAGCATCCTTTGTCTTTTGATAACTTTCCTGAGGATGGGTTTATGGCATTTTCTTGTTGTTGGGTGTTGTTGAGTCAATTCTGACCACAATTGACAGAGTAGAACTGCTCCATAAATTTTCTTGGTTGTAATCTTTACAAGAGCAGATCACCAGGACTTCCAGTAAGATGGTGGAATAGGCAGACAAGCAACACAGACCCTCTTCAACAAAGAAAAGAAAAACCAATTGACAGAGGTACAGAAGATAATCCTGGAGCCCTGAGCTTTGAATGGAACTATACAAGAGTGGATTAGGCACCAACTAGTGGAAAAACCTGAATGAAAACAGTGAGTACAGAGATGGTCGGAGCTGCATACTGTCAGCTACCCTGATGGGACCAACAGCCTGAATATTTCCAAGAGGTGGTGGGACCTGAGAATTGACCTAAAGGTCAACCCTGGTCACCAAGGGCTGCAGGGAAAACTGCACTGGTGGCCTATAACTAGGATGGTAAAGGGCAAGGAGAGAGACAATCTGAGCTGTTAACGTTCTGCTGTCCAGAAGACCCAGCCATTTTGATTGTTTACACGTGGCAGCCATTTTGGTTATTTAAAGTGACCAAGGATGCAGTTATTTTGAATGTTTACAAGTGGTGGCCATTTGGAATATTTAAAGTGACTGAGGGCACAGCCATTTTGAACCTTTATAAGTGGCAACCATTTTGGATTTTAAAGTGACAGCATTCTCATTCAGATTCTAGGAACCTAAGAATAGGCTTTATTTGCCAAGGTTGGCAGGGACATACGAGATACTGACAACAGGAAAGGAGACAGGAAGTGAGTGTATAAATGCTAGTGAATAGACGAGCACAGCACAGTACCCTGCTAATGTAGTTAACGTACAAAGAAAATGAAAATTGTGGGCAAGTCACTCCAACATACAATCACTAATTAAATATAAACACAAAAATGTCACGATGCCTCAGAGACAACAGAGCATCACAGGGCACACAAAGAAGCAAGATAAAGCAGGAGGAACAAGGGACCAGGATACAGACCCAAAACACATCCCTGAGGAAAACGCAGCATTAGAACTCCCTGATGAGGAATTCAAAAGAATTATATTTAGGTACCTTCAGCGAATTGAGAGACAGATCAAGGAAAACACAGAGACAACACTAGAACAATTTTGAAAGACAATACAACACAAAATGACAAAGTAAATGAAAACTTACAAATGATACAAAATCTACACACAGAAATCCAGAAGATTAATACTAGATTTTCAGAAATAGGTAAGACATTGAATGGGCAAAGGAGCAGAATTGATCAATGGAAGACAGAATTAGTGAGATTGAAGGCAAATACCTGAACACTTCTTTGGAAAGGGATCAATCGGAAAAAAAGATCAAGATAAAATGAACAAAGCCTAAGGTTCACGTAGGGTACCATCAAAAGGAATAACCTATGTGTCATTGGAATTCCATAACAGGAAGGGACAAATAAAACAACAGAGAAAATTGTTCAAGATTTCCTGGAAGAAAATTTTCTGGTATTATGAAGAAAGATAAGAATATATCCATTCAGGAAGTCCAACAAACACTAAACAGGATAGACCCCAAAAGAAAATCACCAGCACATATCATCATCCAACTCACCAAAACCAAAGACAAAGAAAGAATCATGAGAGCAGCATGGGAAGAACGAAAAGTTACCTACAAGGGGCAACCAATAAGACTAAGCTCAGATTTCTCAGCAGAAACCATGCAGGTGAGAAGACAATAGGATGGTATATATAAACCCCTGAAAGAGAAAAATTTCCAACCAAGAATTATGTATCCAGCAAAATTGTCCCTCAAATATGATAATGAAATTAGGACATTTCCAGATAAGCAGAAATTAAGGGAATTTGTTAAAACCAAACCAACTTTACAAGAGATGCTACAGGGAGCCCTTTGGACAGAGAAGCAACAATAGCCAACAACAACTGACCATTAACACACATGATGATGTAACCTAGAAACCAAACCAGCTATGGAAGTATCCAAAGTAAATAAGGCTACGAGATTGTAAACAGGGAACCAGAGAGATCAATTGACAAATGAGGACAACTACAAACCAAAAAGAGGGAAAATACTGTGTAGTTACAGAACTTCTAGATGATAGAGAGGTCAAGACAACTACAAGATAAAATGGACTATTCTAAACTTGGGAAGAAAACTATAAATCACAGGGTAACCTCAAAGAAAAATGATAAACCTTCACATCAAAAGA
>NW_006921588.1:17365691-17369384 GCF_000298275.1 Orycteropus afer afer | reverse complement strand
ATGTTCATCACAGCACTATTTACAATAGCAAAAAGATGGAAACAACCTATGTGCCCATCAGCGGAAGAGTGGATGACCAAACTATGGTACAAACACATAATGGAATGCTATGTAGCACTAAAGAATAATGTAGAGTCTGCAAAACGCTACATAATATGGATGAACTTGAAGCACATTATGCTGAGTGAAATAAGTCAATCACAGAAGGGCAAATATAGTATTAGTTCATTGTTGTGGAGGGAAACTTTCTATGTGAATGCCGGGGTGGGAGGGGAGGGGAGGGAACACTGACAGGAAAAAAAAAAGCATTGACCCATGTCATTCTAGTTTTGTGTATTTCACTGTACATAAATTATATTTCAATAAAATTCATTAACAAAAGAAAAAAAGAAAAGAGCAGATCACCAAGTCTTTCTTCTGAGAGTTACTGGGTGGGGTCAAACCACCCAACTTCAGGTTAGCAGTCAAGCCTTTAACCCTTGTGCTCAGGTTAAATTTGTCATTTTGGTATTTTATGTTTTTAGGTGCCATCAAGTCAATTACAACTCATAGCAATCCTATAGGTTAGTGTAAAGCTGCCCGCTAGTTTTTCCTGGGCTGAAATTTTCACAGGAGTAGATCAGCAGGTCTTTTCTTCTGCAGTGTGGCTGTTGGGTTCAAAGCTCCAACATTTCAGCTAGCGGCCAAGCATTTAACCATTACTCCTTTTGGAATTTTATAGCAACTTTAAAATATTATGAAAAAGGAAAAAGATTAAGAACTAGGAAAAAGAAAAAAAAAGGACCTAGAATGTTTTAATAGTTTTACAGTAGCTTTGAAAACATAAAATTATGAATTATCTTCTTTCCTGATACATTAGTGAGGCTCTCTGGAGGTTAATTAGCCCGTTATATTTAAGAAATTAGAGACATGTTCAAAGTATGCAATATAGAGATTAATTACTGTTTGATTAAAACGTTCTTTAGTATATCCGTAGTCAAGTTTCTCAGATCCCTTCAATTCTGGGAAATAGGATTTCTACCTTGTAGTATATATTATGTTCAAAAAGATACTAAAATGTTCAAGGACCAAGTTGCTGGGAAAAATCATATTGATACTAAAATATTGGAGAAATTTTTACCTGGGACTCAAGGAAAGGGGAGAGGGATGGATAGATGAAGTGAAGGGCATTTTTAGGGCAGTAAAACTATTCTGTATGATATTATAATAGTGGACACATGATGCACCTTTTAAACTCCTTAGGACTGTACAACAAAGAGAGGGAACCTGAATATAAACTATAAATTTTAGTTAATAATACTCTATCAATATTAGTTTATCATTTATATCAAATGAACCACATTATTACAGTATGCTAAGAACAGGGGAAATTGTGAGCACAGAAGTTAGAGGGCATATGGGAACTCTGTACTTTCTGCTCAATTTAGCTTCTATAAATGTAAAACTAAGGAGCACTGGTGGCACAGTGGTTAAGCTCTCAGCTGGTAACCAAAAGATCAGTGGTTCAAACTCACCAGCCATTCTATGGAAGAAAGATCTCGTGCTCTACCTCCACAAAGACTTCAGCCTTAGAAACCCTATGGAACAATTCTACTCAGTCCTATAGGGTTGCTGTAAGTCACAATTGACTTGATGGCAATGAGTTGGTAAAATTGCTCTAAACGATAGTCTATTTTGTTGTTGTTAGGTGTCGCCGAGTCATCTCTGACTCATAGTGACTCTATGCACAGCAGAACAAAACACTGCCCAGTCCCGAGCCTTAGACATTATGGCACCAGAGCTCCCGGAAGCCACAGGAGTGAGTTCAGTTCCAGACCAAGGGCAGCTAGGGGCCATAGTCTCAGTGGTCCATTAGGCTCTATCAGACCAGCAAATCTGGTCCCCCCTGTTCTTTTTATTCCAAATGATTTTGAGTTTTGTTCCACATTGTTCTCCCTCTCTATCAAGGATCTCCTTCGGAGATTCCCCTCCGAGTGGTCGACAGTGATAGCCAGGCACCATCCAGTTCTCATGGTCTCATAGTCATATAGGCTGCGGATCGCATGGTGTACTAGGCGTTAGGACTAATGCTTTCCATGAATCTTTGGTTTTCTTCATTCTTCTTTGTTCAGGAAAAGGAGAGACCCATTGTCACATCCAGATGGCTGCTTGCAAATTTCCAAGATCCCAGTCACTACTCACCAAAGTAGAAGGTGGAACAATGTTTTGTGTAGTATGTTATGCCAGTTGAGCTTGATGTCCCCTGCGACTATGGTCCTGAACCCACAGGTTCAACTACTCAGTCCCTCTGGGTAGCTGGCTGTGCCCAAGAAATGGCTGCAACCTTATCCCTTGTCAGCTCTACTATACACCTGGAAATTCAGATCATAAAAATACACTTATAGGACCATTGTCTGCCAACCCTATACATGGTCTTGGGTACACTTCCCACTTCATAGACATACCTAATAGTTCATCCTGTCCACCCATCTATCCACCCATATACCCATGTTTGCCTTCACTGACAGCGCAGTACTGTATGTGCAAGAGGGTTTATCTTTGTTGTCTGTACCTCACATATACCTCTATGTCTTCCTCTTCCTCAGTGCCACCATGATGATCACTCACATTTGGTACAATTCCCTTCCCTTCACCCAAATCAATACTTATCTCTACCTATATAACAGTGTCCCTTCCCTTCCCCCCCAACCCCTGACAACCAACAAAGAAAATTTCCTTCCATATATAAACTGTTCCTTGACTTTTTACAATAGCAGACTAATACAATACTTGTCCTTCTGTGATTGACTTATTTCATTCAGCATAATTCCTTCCAAGTTTATCCAGGTTATGCAGTGTTTTGCTGATTCTACGTATTCTTTAGGGTCGCATGGTATTCCATTGTGTGTATGTACCAGTTTGGTTATCCATTCTTCTGTTGATGGGCACCTGGATTGTTTCTATCTTTTGGCTATTGTAAATAGTGCTGTGATAAACATGGATATACATATGTCTATTCTTGTCATGGCTCTAACTTCTTTAGGGTAAATACCTAGTAATGGAATTGCTGAGTCCAATGGTATTTCTAATTCCAACTTTTTAAAGAATCACCATACTGCTTTCCACAGTGGTGGTATCATTTTACAGTCCCACCAGCAATGTGTGAGAGTCCCAAACTCTCTGCATCCTCTCCATCATTTGTTATTTTCTGTCTTGTTGAACTTTGTTACTAGTGCTGGAACAAGATGGTATCTCATTGTTGTTTTGATTTGCTCTCTCTAATTGCTAATGAATGAGAATCTGGTAGCGTAGTGCCTAAAGCACTTGACTGCTAACCAGAAGGCTGGCAGTTCAAACCCACCAGCCACTCCTCAGAAGGAAGATGAGGCAATCTACTTCCATAGTGATACTGCCTCAGAAACCCAAGGAGGGGTCACTATGAATTGGGTCCGACTCGACAACACACAACAACAACAATGGCTGATTATCATGAGCATTTCTTCATATGTTTGTTGGCCACCTAAATATGTCCTCTTTGGTGAAGTGTCTATTCATGTCTTCTGCCCATTTTTGAATTGGATTCATTGTCTTTTTTTGTTGAAGTTTTGGAGTTTTATATAAATTCTATAAATAATTCCCTTGTCAGATATGTCATTGCCAAATATTTTTCCCCAATCTGTAGGTTCTCTTTTGACTCTTCTGAAGAAGTCTTTG
>NW_006921588.1:17341112-17364896 GCF_000298275.1 Orycteropus afer afer | reverse complement strand
TTTCTTTTTCAGCAATCTCTTTGCTGGTGTAGAGGAATCCAACTGATTTTTGGATGTTGATCTTATATCCCACCATGATGCTAAATCTCTCAATTAGTTCCAGTAGATTTTTGACTGAGTCTCCTGGGTTTTCTAGGCATTACTGTTGTCATTGTTGTTAGGTGCCATCGAGTCATCTTTGACTCATAGCGACCCTATGCACAGCAGAAGCAAATACTGCCCAGTGGCATCCCATTGCCTTCTCACTTGCATGGTTTCTGCTGAGAAATTAGGGCTTATTCTGTTGCTTACCCTTTGCAGGTAACTTTTTGTTTTTCCTGTGCTTTTCTCAGGATTCTTTCTTTGTCTTTGGTTTCGGTGAGTTTGATGATGATATGCCTTGGTGATTTTCTTTTGGGGTTTATCCTTCTTGGAGTTTGTTGAGCTTCCTGAGTGGATATATTTTCATTTTTCATCATATCAGGGAAGTTCTCTTCCAACAAATTTTGGACAATTTCTCAGTGGTTTTCTTTTTCTCTTCCTATTCTGGAATGCTGATTACACATAGGTTATTCCTTTTGATTGTATCTCACATGTACCTTAGGCTTTCTTCATTTTGTTTTGATCTTTTCTGATTGATCCATTTCCAAACAAGTATTCAGGTATTTGTCTTCAATCTCATTAATTCTGTCTTCCATTGATTCAATTCTACTCCTTTGCCCTTTCAATGTGTTATCTATTTCTGAAAATTTAGTAGTAATCTTCTGGATTTCTATCTGTAGATTTTGTATCATTACCAATTTTTCATTTATGTTGTCATTTGGTTCATGTGTTTTCTACCAAAATTGTTCTAGAGTTTTGTCTATATTTTTCTTAATTTTGTCAGTGTTTTCCTTGATCTGTCTCTTAATCCTTTGAAGATACCTAAATACAATTATTTTGAATTCCTTACCAGGGAGTTCCAATGCTGCTACTTCTTCAGGGATGTGTTCTTAGTCTGTACCTTGCTGGCTTGTTTCTACCACTTTATCTTACTTTTTTTGTGTGGACTGTGATGGTCTGTTGTCTGCGAGACATTGTGAGGTTGTTGTATTTAGATTTCTGCTAACTGTTAGTGAAGAGCATTAAGAGTGAGTCAGGCTCTTCTTAGTGGTTATTTATCGTTGGCAAGTTGGTGGAGAAGGAAGTGATGGCTCTCACTCAGTAAGTGGAGCTACAGGAGGTGCAGATGTGGTTGCGTCGTATTGAGCACAGTCACTGTCTCCAACAAAGTTAGACAAAAACAATGATTGAAAAGCCATCAAAAAAGTAAAAGCAAGTGCACAAAAAACACCACACCACATAAACATACAGGAACAATCACCAAAAAAAGAAAAGAAAAGGAATCAAACAAACAAACAAAAAAAAACTACAATATCTGGGGAGGGGGCAATATGAAAAAATGGGTAGAGTAGGAAAATAATAAAGAAAAAAAATAGGAAAGATGCAAAAAGAAAAACAAGGAATGGGGTTAACCATGAGAAAGAAAAAAATGGGAACCAGGAACAAGGAAGAGAGAAAAAGCTGAAAACTAGAACCTGGGAAGGGAAGAATAAAAAATATTAATCAAAAGGACCAAAAAAAAAAAAATAATAACAGTAATAGTAATAATTTTAAAACAGACAAAAACAGACTTAAAAATAAAAGTAAAAACAAAAAATCTGCTCAGGGTGAGGTAGAACACACAAGCTCCATTGGCGCACACAGACTGGGATGGAATTCCGGCTGGCCCAGAAGGTGGGTGGGAGTGAGGGATGACCACACCTCCATTCACCAAAAGGATGTGGGGTATAAGAGTAACAAGGGGAATATTGCACCTTTCCAGTCCTCCTCCAGAATGTCCTTTCAGTTCCCGGCAAGTGGAGCCTATTCTTAAGTCCCTGGAATCTGAGAGAACCTGTTGCTTTAAATATCCAAAATGGTGGAACTGCTTGTAAACATTTAAAATGACTGCATCCTTAGATAGGCAAAAGTCCACAGCTTGGCCCGTCTCCCTCTTTTCTGCTTCCCCTCTTATTCACCAGCCACCAATGAAGTCCTCTGCGCAGGCCCTGGATAGCAGGCCCAATTTTTAGGCTAATTTTTAGGCCCCAACAGTACCCAACAATATACAAGCCATCTATGCCGTCAGGATCACTGACAGCTCACAGCTCCATATGTCTCCTTTTTCAGTGTTTTCATGCAGGCTTTTCCACTAGTTGGAGTTTAGTCCACTTCTGTATCCTTCCTTTCAAAATTCAGGGCTCCTGAGTTATCTTCTGTATCTGTAATAATTGGTTCCCCTTTTCTTTGTTGAAGAGGGTTTGTGTAGTTTGTCTGCTTAGTCCACCATCTTACCAGAACCTCTTGATTTATTCCCATAGATGGGATATGATGTATCTTCCTACCTTCCTCAGGAATATCAATCTCAAGACTTTATTTCTCTCATTGCAACTGCCAACCAGCACAACAGGCCTGCAGTTTAGGAGATACTACCCCTACTTCAGATAGAAGCAGACCAGTTGCTGGTGCCATTGTTACTTGTGTTTTTCTCTTTCTTTATAGGCATTTTATGGGGAAACATAGACAAATATCATTAGTTAGCATTATGGATTGAATTTTGTCCCCAGAAAATATGTGTTGTAAATCCTAACCACTGTGCTATGTCTGTGGTTATACTCTCATTTGGGAATGAGTTGTCTTTGTTATGTTAATAAAACAAAATTAGTGTAAGGTGAGTCTTAACTCATTCTCTTTTGAGATATAAAAGAGATTAAATAAGCAAGTGAGAAAAGCAGAGATGGTGAAAGAGAGATGCCAAACCATATGAAGATCACCCAGAAATAGTAACTCAGAAGAGACAAAGACCTTCCCTCAGCACCAACAGAGAGGAAAAAGGCCTTCCCCTAGATCTGGTGCCCTGAATTCAGACTCACAGACTCCTAAACTGTAAGAAAATAAATTTCTATTTGTAAAAGCCATCCACCTGTGGTATTTCTGTTATAGCAGCACTAGATAACTAAAAAGGAGCTCTGGTAGCATAGTACCTAAGGCACTTGACTGCTAACCAGAAGGCTGGTGGTTCAAACCCACCAACCACTCCTCGGAAGGAAGGTTGGGCAATCTATTTCCATAGTGATACTGCCTCGGAAACCCAAGGAAGGGTCGCTATGAGTCGAATCCAACTCAATGACAGTGAGAGATAACTAAGATAATTGGCTTTTAATTGCCTGAAGTCATTATTTGATATTAGTTGCCCATTAAATATAGGACAGAAAAATTATACATTATGCATTAATCTCTATTCTGAAGACTAATGTTTCTATTTATTTATTTTTTGATAGCCTCTAATTAGGAAGAAGGGAGCTCTGGTAGCATAGTGGCTAAGGCACTTGACTGCTAACCAGAAGGCTGGGGGTTCAAATCCACCAGCCACTCCTCAGAAGGAAGATGGGGCAATCTACTTCCATAATGATACTGCCTCGGAAACCCAACGAGGAGTCGCTATGAGTCGTGTCCGACTCGACAGCACATAACAACAACAACAACAATTAGGAGGAAAGAAATCTATAAGTAAATTGCTTTAATTAAGTTTCAAAGAGAAATAATACCATTTTTAAAGAAAAACAGATTAATTGGTTAATTTTTTTGCCTTTGGGTCTTAACAAGGTATTATAAAGAGAATGCTGCTGAGAAATAAAAGAGGAGTGAAATGAATAGGAGTCTATTTAAACTAGTTTTGAAACTCAAAGCTAAAGTGGAGAACAGTAACTTCAAATTTTAATTTGTTCCTACTTATTTTTCCCCTTGGCAGTGTCTTTGTACATGTTCCAGTGATTCTCTATGCCTTTGCTTCTTTTGTGTCCCCATTTGGAGTTCCTGACCATCTTATTTCTATAGTCTAGATATAGCCCTTCCTTATAGTGCTTACCTCTACCCTGGAAAGCATCCAGAGAACCTTCTCAACTAAACTCCATCATGCTATAATTTCTCATTTCCTCAATAGTTATTTAGTTTATATTATTTCATTTGTGTCATCTTATATTGCACACACAATTTTTACCCAAAAATGTAGAACACTTGCAGAAAAAAAAGCATGTATTCTTTGATTTATGTTATATCTCTAAAGAATACCACTTACAATAACATATTTTTTTTCCTGAATTTGTAGAATAATGTATCCAAAATAAATAGATTTTCCAGATAGCTGGAGTTTTTATTGCTGGGAATTCCCAAGTAAGAAAGGAGTCTGAAAATAAAGAGATAATAGGCATGGCTGGGAGGTTGCACTTAGTTGGATAGGATGTTGGTTCATTTGACTCACGACCCTCCTTCCCTGAATTCACAATTACCTTCTCTTGGGAACTTTTACTATTTTCATTAAGCAAGATTACCATAAACCAAAAAACCAAACTCACTGCAAATGAATTGATTCTGACTCATAGCGACCCCTTTTTGGGTTTCTGAGAGGACAAATCTTATGGAAGTAGATCGCCCAGTCTTCTTTCTGCAGAGTGGCTGGTGGGTTTGAACTGCCAACCTTCTGGTTAGCAGTCAAATGCCTTAGGCACTATGCCACTAGAACTCCTTTAAGATTACCATGTTGTTGTTGTTGTTGTTGTTATTTGCCGTCGAGTCAGCCCCGACTCATAGCGACCCCTCCTTGGGTTTCCGAGGCAGTATCACTACGGAAGTAGGATTGCCCAACCTTCCTTCCGAGGAGTGGCTGGTGGATTTGAACCGCCAGCCTTCTGGTTAGCAGTCAAGTGCCTTAGCCACTATGCTACCAGAGCTCCCTAAGATTACCATAGCAAGAGAAAATTCAGAAGTAGGAATGTGACATTAGAGGCAAGAATGGCGTAATGAATAACAGAGTCTCTGCCATGGACCAACAAAACAAAACAAAACAAAAAAGAAATGACAAGATCGCCATGGGATAGCATAGAAAGAGGGAAGAAAGAACAGGTCTGGGAAACTATTAAGGAAAATAATAGATTTTACATCATTGTAAAGGTTGTTTTGCTGGCAGGACTAGAAATTGAACTATGTAACCATTTAACCCAACAAGAATGGACTCAGGAACTACAGTAAGTCTTCTGTCTACCTGGATGTTCTGAGATTTCTTCTACACTGACTGCTTTTGACTTTATTTTCTCTTATTCAGTGACTTCCAACGTCTGAGAAACAAATTCTAGTCTTTTCTCTCAAAATAGCAAAACATAAATTTAAATTAGGAATCAAGACAGCTGTGTTAGAATCCTGGCTCTGCAATTTATAAGCTGTATGTCTAGATAATTCATTGAATTTATTTGACCTTCAATTTCTTATATGTAAAATAGGCATAATAATAGTGACTTAAGTTGTAAAGAGTTAACAAAAGAACATGACAAATACCTTGAAAATATAAAGCTTTATGCAAATAAATATAAAGATTATTTATTTTTCAATTTAATATGCCTTTTCCATTTTCTCCACTCATTAAATAATTTTGAAAGTATATTTAATAGCTTGCAAATTGTCATTCTTTTAATTTTCTTACTGTTATCAGTTCTTCCATTGTTTTCTTACCCAGCTAGGATAAAAATTTAGAGTTACCTTGTAATTTTATCTTCTTAAATATCCATCAACTTCTGCTTATTCATTCTTTGTAACATTGATGGGGTAAACTCCTCTCCATTTGAATGTTTCTGTGTCTCTATTTCTTTAGGACATTACCTTTTCATTGTTGTAAAACTATATATGATACAGCATTTGCCAATTCAAAATTTTTCAGGTGTACAATTTAGTGATATCAGTTACACTAATAACACTGTGCAAATGTCACTCATTTGGTGCTAGGTGCCATAGAGTCTCTTCCAACTCATTGCAACCCTATATCCAGTAGAATAAAATACTGCTTGGTCCTCCACCATGTTCACAACCTAAACTATGTTTGAGCCCATTGTTGCAGCCACTGTGTCAACCCATCTCATTGAGGGTCTTCCTCTCTTTCACTGACCCTCTATTTTACCAAGAATGATGTCCTTCTCTAGGGGCTGGTTCCTCCTGATAACGTGTCCAAAGAATGTAAGATAAAATCTCACAATTCTCCCTTCTGAGGAACGTCCTGGCTGTACTTCTTTCAAGACAGATTTTTTGTTCTTCTGGCAACCTATGGTATATTCAATATTCTTGGCAAAACCATAATTCAAAGGCATCAATTCTTCTTCGATCTTTTTTCATTTTCTAGCTTTTACAAACATGTGAGGTAATTAAAAACATCATGGCTTGGGTCAGGCACATCTTAGTCCTTAAAATGACTTTTTCTTTTTTAACTCTTTAAAGAAGTTTTTTTGTGTGTGTGTGCAGCAGAGATGTCCAATGCTGTATATATGTCATTTGATTTCTTGACTGCTGCTTCTATAGGTTCTGATTGCGGATCCAATTAAAATGAAATCTTTCTAAATGATCTCCAATTATCATAATATTACTTATTGGTCCAGTTCGAAGATTTTTTTTTTGTCTTTATATTGAAGTGAAATACATAGTAAAGTCTGTCATCTTTGGTGTTAATCAGTAAGCACTTCACGTCCTCTTCACTCTCAGCAAGCAAAGTTGTGCCATCTGCATATTACAGTTTGTTAATAAATCTTCCACTAATCCTGAGGTCTCATTCTTCTTCCTATAGTCCAGCTTCTTAGATTATTTGCTCAGCATACAGATTAAGTATGGGGAAAGGATACGACTCTGGAGCACAGCTTTTTCTATTTTGAATTGTGCATTATCCCCATATTCTGTTCTTAAGACTGTCTCTGGGTCTATGTATACGTTCTACACAAGTACAACTAAGTTTTCTGGAATTCCTAATCTTTGTGATGTTATCCATAATTTGTTATGATCCATACATTCAAATGCCTTTGCATAGTCAACAAGACACAGGTAAACATTAAACACCTTTCTGGTATTCTCCATTTTCAGCCAAGATCCATCTGACATCAGCAATGATATCCCATGCAATAATTTTAATCCCTTTAACACAGTGTTTCCTTCTTTTGTCAAACACTTTACTAAGCTCTAGTTTATTATTGTCTTATTAATGCATATTGTCTTGCCTTTTAATATAGAAAAACAAAACTCAAAACCCATTGCTATTAAGTCAATTCTGACTCACAGACACTCTATAGGACAAAGTAGAACTGCTCCATAGGGTTTCCAAGGCTATACATTTTTATGGAAGTAAATTGCCTTATCTTTCTCCCACAGAGTAGATGATGGGTTCAAATCCTTGAACTTTTGCTTAGCAGCCAAATGCTACTGCACCACCAGAGCTTCTCTTAATGCATAAAGCCTTTGTCAAACGTTTTGAATTCAGTCTACCCCTTTCTCTTCATGATTCCATAATGATAGTTAACTGTCTAGAAATAGACCAAAGGAATGCCTGTAAAACATCAGTAAGTTTCCAGAAAACAGCTCTGTACTACCTTCAGCTTGTAAAATGTCCCAAAGGTTTCTGTAGACATAATTATTGTCTGAAAAACTTTCAAAGCAGAACTAATCAGCAGCCCAAGAGAAATGAAAAATTGTCTTAAATTTCCTTCCATTGGTAATAAATCATTAGGATATCATTTATTTCTGTTAAATTTTGTCCTATATTTAAAGTTTTTAATGATAATAAGCTTTGTTTTTAACTATTGTCTACTATATCTGGATTAGATGGAAATAGTTGATAATCTGACACTCAAGGGCAGAGATTGCAAAGGATGGTCTCTTCCTTCAGTTATATTATAGTCACATATGAATGGACATTGAACTTAACGACAACATACAAATTACATAATATAAATAACTAAGTGATTATGAATAATTAACTACTGAATAAGTAGATAGGAAATTAATTCAAGAGAATTTGCAGTTTGACTTGTAGGGGTGGGGGGCAGGTTGAGGACTATAGGGGCTCAGCCAAATTTTAACATTAACACTTAATACTTTGTAACTGCATGTTGTTTATTATGATTTATGAAACCACTCAAACAATATCACCTCAAGGTTTTTCTTTTGCCCATATGAAGGAATTTTAACTTATAAAGAAAATGCCTCTTTTCCTTTCTCCTTCCTCCCTTCTCTTCCTTCTTTCCCTCACTTCCTTTTTCCTTTCTCCCTCCCTGCCTCCATTCCTTCCTTCTTTCTTTTTGTCCCTTCCTTAGCATATGGAGAAGGCCATTCTGGCCATAAGTTGTTCCCAAAAATATATTGTTCCTGCCTTACACACTGTTGGCAGGTATTCATATAGCTTGCACGTATATAACTTTCATCATTAGGCCCTAGGGAAATTATACCATATAAAATGGTGATTTGAGACAGATATTCTTTTCTCCTACACTGATGTGTGTGTGTGTGTGTGTGTTTATTTATGAGGATAGACTACTTCTGGGTTTTAAAACATCAGAAGTATTTTAAGTATTGTAAGTATTTTATATAATATTTCAAAACATAGACCAACAGCCAAGGAAAGTATTCCCTGTTATGATATTACTGCTTAACAGTAAACCACTAATAGTCTCTCCAAATCCCTGGATGGTACTAGGAATAAGTCAGCATACCTGAGCTATGAGAAACACATTAAATGGAGATATTTCAGATTTCAGTTCCTTGTTTCTCACAGACTCTAAAGGGAGACAAATAGACAGTAAAAATATTGCTTCTCAGAGGGTCATTTAGAGTCCTCAGGGTGAGTTTTCCCTCAACTGTGTGAGAATATAAATTAGTCACAGGAGTGCTCTGAATTACTGTTGGTTGAACTAGTTTCTTCTGGGGAACCGCATGTTGGCTGTGCGGTACAACCTCACGAGTAGGTGAAGGCAAACTCCTTAAGGAAGAGGACTATATCTTTCTCATACAATGTTCTGCATGCAGTAGGACCTATCACATATGCCTTTAAGAATAACTGTATTAGCTTTTCAAAAGACAGTTATCAGGACTATGTGACTTTTTTTCTTTCTGTATTTTTTTCCTCCCCAAATAAAATTCAATAATGAATCTATTACCTAGCAAAAGTCGGACGCACAGTGGTCTGTTTAGATACTGGAAGTATGAATCTCTCTCTCAGCACACCTTAGAGACTTGGGAAGGTACCATCTCATTGCAGCTTTATTGTTGGTCACATTGGTAGTGTTGAATTCCCCTTAGTATCTTGGTTTAAGTCCACTTATATTGACAGCTGTGTTTCTTTTGTGTACTGTGAATTCCGGTGAACACTTCTTATCTAGCCAATTTGATTATAAGTCACAGCAAATACTCAAAGCAGAATGATAGTTTAATAAAAATAATGGCACTTTGTGCTGTTAGAATGTCAAATATTTTGCAATATATCTGTACTAGCTTGAGGAGAAAAGAATTTGGAGAGTCCAAAATAAAAAAAGGAAAGAGACTAAGATCTTAATAGGTGTCATGCAAGATGATCAGTTCATTGTATCCTACTTCCGTAGTGATACTGCCTCGGAAACCCAAGGAGGGGTCGCTATGAGTCAGGGCTGACTTGACGGCACATAACAACAACAACAACAATATGACTACTAAGGAACTCTGGTGATGTAGTGGTTAAAGCATTCAGCTGCTAACCAAAAGGTAAGTGATTCAAACCCACCAGGTGCTCCACAGGAAAAATATGAGGTAGTATGCTTCCATAAAGAATTACAGCCTTGGAAACTCCATGGAGCACTTCTACCCTGTCCTATAGTGTCACTATGAGTCAGAATCGACTTGAGGACAATAGGTATATAATTACTGTGGAAAGGGATGGGGGAGGCATCATCTGACCTCCTCTAACTTCACAAGAAAGAAGGAAGATACAGAACAGCGTCAACAGCCCAAGGCTATTTCTTGTAAGGTGGAAGTCAGACACACCATCACCCTGCAACCTTTTTACCAGTTCTGACACCAGCCATCCCTTCTCTGCTAGCTTCAGTGATTTGTTGCAATGGCCACAGAGAACTCACACACAGTAAGGTTATGGGTTATTAGGGAAGTAACAGGTTACAATTCATGATCAAAAACAACTCAGAATACAGTTCTTCAGTCAGGACAACTTTTTCTCAGCTATGCCACAGGCACAACACTTCTTTCTTGCCTCTGCCTCTGTCCTGCTCAGGCTGGTTACAAAGCTCTTTTAGCTTTGCTGATAAACACCCAAAGAGGAACCCCACTCCACCAGCAAGCCTCCTGCCCAAAGGCACTCAGCTTTCTTACTTCATGGGCCAGGAAGCCTTGTGCTGCTCTCTAGCTTTTGCTGCCTCTGCTGCCACCATTTCTGCCATCTCTTTGCCATCTCTGTGCAGAGATCTCAGGTCCAAGGATACATTGCACTCCTAACACTTCTTTCTTGATGGCAGTAATGTTCCCCTTTTCTGCCTCTGGGATGGCTCATTTTAAATCTGGTGAGATGGCAAAATTGACCAATCCCTACATTAGGGTTCCATACACCTTATTTGCATGGTCCCATCCCTATAAGGGTGCCACATACTTAATCACATTAGTAAGAAGCTATCCAATCCTATTGGTGGGTGAAAAGAATCTCACATTTGCATAGTTCCACTCAGTTATCTGGTGGGAGTCACAAAGACCATGATTAGAAAAGCCACCTCAAGTAATTCACTGTACCACACTACTAAGGAAGATTCAGGAAAAGGGAAAAGCATGAGTTTTGAAACTGAAAAATATCTGTCCTGGTCCCAGACAAATTACAGATCCTCTTTATGCCTCAATTTTCTTTTTAAAGAATTTATTTTTAACTTTCTTAGTTATAACAACCATTTACTGAGTTTATTTTTTCCATAGCACTAAATGACCCCCTGTACAAGTCTCAGAATTAGGAAGTTTGAGTAACCAAGTAATCTCTTTAATTTCTTGTTGTATTCATCCATAGGATGACAAAGCTGATAAATCTCAAAGACAGAAAAAATATAGTTGAAAGATAAATAGGTTATTTAGTTCTAACTCATGGGAAATGCAGCAAGTAAAGGCTAGCACTTCTAAAATTTCTTGATTCACATAAGCACTAAAGCTCTTTATTTGATTTAAAAATGAAACTTTTTATTTCAAGCTGCCAAGCAGAAACATTTGCATCCTAGACAAATAAAAGAGTATAAATGGTCTTTTCTTGGCAGGTTCCTGGCTGTGATATAAAGATGAGAGTATCACTCTACAGATATTGTATCTGTAGTTGTGATAACTTCATTCTGAAGATGACATGACATGATATGATTGATCATAAAAAAATATTATCTAGTATATCTTCCACACTTTGTTGAACTGCTTAAAAAGATATGGACATTTTCCTCATTTGTTTAAGTGTCTTTTCTTTGCAAACCATGTCTTTATGCAAAGACAGATCTTAAAAGGTCAACCATTTTTAACCATTCATGCAGAATAACATCTCAAATTGCTTTCAAACTGGAGAATATTTTAATTTTCCCTTGTTTTGTGAATAAAAATAGTATCACAGGACTGAGAAAAGGCATATGCAATTTCTTGTAATTTGTTTGCAAAAAAAAAAAAAAAAAAGTGATATGACATTATCAGGGTAATGCTGACAATATTGGCTTGAACTTCCAAAATAAAATAAACTTGCAAGCCATTATTATAAAATTTCTTTGTCTAAAACTCTGGTAGCATAGTGCCTAAGGCACTTGACTGCTAACCAGAAGGCTGGCGGTTCAAACCCACCAGCCACTCCTCAGAAGGAAGATGGGGCAATCTCCTTCTGTAGTAATACTTCCTCAGAAACCCAAGGAGTGGTCATTATGAGTCGGGTTCGACTTGACGGTACATAACAGCAGCAACAAAATTGTAATAAATATTTTGGTTGTTGTTGTTGTTGTTAGATGCCATTGAGCTGGCTCTGACTCATAGCAACATTATGTACAACAGAATAAAACATTGCCCAGTCCTGTGCCAGCCTCACAGTCCTTGCTATACCTGAACCTATCATTGCAGCCACCGTGTCAATCCATCTCATTAGGGCGTTCCCCTTTTCGCCGACCCTTCATTTTTCCAAGGATGATGTGCTTCTCCAGAGAAGGTGGCTTCTCACAACATGACCAAAGTAGGTGAGATGAAATCTAGCCATTCTAAATTCCAAGGAGCATTCCAGCTATACTTCTTCCAGGATAGGTTTGTTTATTCTTTTGGCAGTGCATGGGACTTTCAGCATTCTTCTCCAACACCACAACTCAAAAAGCATTGACTCTTCTTCAGTCTTCTTTATTCATTGTACAGTTCTTACATACATATGAGGTAACTGAAAATACCATGGCCTGGGTTGGGTGCACCTTAATCTTCAAGGACATATCTTTGCTCTTCAGCACTTGAAAGAGGTCTTTTGCAGCAGATTTGCCCAGTGCAATGTGTCGTCTGATGTCCTGACTGCTGCTTCAATTGATGTTGATTGTGGAAGCAAATAATATGAAGTCTTTAATGACTTCAATTTTTTCTCCATTTATTGTGATGCTACTTATTTGTCCAGTTGTGAGGATTTTCATTTTTTTTATGTTGAGATATAATCCATAGTGCAGACTGAAATCTTTAATCTTCATCAGTAAATACTTCAAGTCATACTCACTTACAGCAAGCAAAGTTGTGTCATCTGTGTATCACAGGTTGTTAATGAGACTTCTTCCAGTCCTAATGCCTGTTCTTCTTCATACAGTCCAGTTTCTTGGATTATTCCCTCAGCATACAGATTGAATAAGTATGGTAAAAGGATACAACCCTGACACACTCCCTTCCTGATTTTAAACCACACAGTAGCCCCTTGTTTTGTTAGAAAGACAGCCTCTTGGTTTATGTATAGGTTTGTGATGAGCAAAATCAAGTGTTCTGGAATTCCCATTCTTCTCAATGTTATCCATAATTTGTTATGATCCACACAATCGAATGCTTTTGCATAGTCAATAAAACACAAATACACATCTTTCTGGTCTTCTTTGCTTTGAGCCAAGATCCATCTGATATCTGCAGTGATATCCTTTGTTTTACATCCTCTTCTGAATCCAGCTTGCATCCTGGAACTTCTCTGTCAATATACTGCTGCAACTGTTTTTGAATTATCTTCAGTAAAATCTTATTTGAGTGTGATATCAATGATATTGTTTAATAATTTTCACATTCTGTGGGATCACCTTTCTTTGGAATGGGTACAAATATGGATCTTTTTCAGTTGACCAGGTAGCTGTCTTCCAGATTTCTTGACATAGACAAATGAGTGCCTCCAGATGTTTTATTCATTTATTGAAACATCTCAATGGGTATTCCATCCATTCCTGGATCCTTTTTCTTTGCCAGTTCCTTCAGAGCAGCTTTGACTTCTTCCTTCCATACCATTGGCTCTTTATAATATGCTACCTCCTAAAGTGGATGGACATCAGGCAATTCTTTTTGGTACAGTGACTCTGTATTCCTTCCATTGTCTTTCGATGTTTCCTGCATCTTTAATATTTTGCCCATAGAATCTTTTAATATTGCAACTCAAGGCTTGAATTTTTCTTCAGTTCTTTCAGCTTGAGAAATGCCAAGTGTGTTCTTCCCTTTTGGTTTTCTAACTCCAAGTCTTTGCACTTTTCATTATAATAATTGACTTTGTCTTTTTGAGCTGTTCTTTGATATCTTCTGTTCAGCTCTTTTATCTTGTCATTTTTTCCATTTGCTTTGGCTACTCTCCATTCAAGGACAAGTTTCAGAGTCTCTTCTGACATCCATATTGGTCTTTTCTTCCTTTCCTGTATTTTTAATTTCCTTTTGCTTTATTCATGGATGTTCTCGATGTCATCCCACAGTTCCTCTGGTTTTTGGTCTTTGGTGTTCAATACATCAAATCTATTCTTTAGATGGTCTCTAAATTCAGGAGAGATATAATCAAGGTTGTATTTTGGCTCTTGTGGATTTATTTTAATTGTCTTAAGCTTCGATTTGAACTTGCATATAAGCAGCTGAAGGGTCTATTCCACAGTCAGCTCCTGGTCTTGTTTTGGCTGAAGATATTGAGCTTCCCCATCACCTCTTTCCAAAGATGTAGTCTAACCAAAAATTTTGGTTAGATACAATAATTTATTCAGTTTCCATGTACTCATCCTTTGTGGTATTTTTTTTTTCTCTCTCTCTCTTTTCCCCCCCAAAAATTTATTGACCCTAAAAAGATGTTTATATTTTGTTAGAAGCTGTTGAGATTAAAGTTTGTGGTTTTTTAACAGAGAAAATGTTAGTATTATCCTTTGCTCACTGAATACCCACAGCTCTCTTTGTGACAGGCTATGAGGAAGTAAGTCTCTAAAAAGACAGGTTAGCTCGTCAGAGATGATCAGTGATGCAATTCTCAGTGATGGGCTATACACCACGAGAGTGCTCCTGACTAGTCCTGTGATGTCTGAACTATTTGTTTGCTCTGCCATGAGGGAGCATTAACAGATGCAATGGGAACAGATCACTCATTTGTGGAAATATTTATGGTAGTGCTTTCAAAGGACCATTCAATCCACAGTTGCAATTGATGAAGCATGTAGCAAGAACTGTTTCTGAAACTATGTAGGCTAAAATATCTTCCTTCAAGGCAGTTAGAATGTGATAACTTAATGTGTGTATGAACAAAGATTAGAAAACACTGGTTGTCATATTTGAGCAGATTAAATGCAGACGTATTTTCAGTAAAATAGAAGTAATCATCTTATGTTGAAAAGACCAAGTTAAATTGCTTTAATTTAAGAGGAAGCCTTCTCTATTGTATATTTTATGCTGCCCAGCAAGGAATCTTTTATTTAAAATGCCCCTTCTTGTAGTTGATAAAGCATTTTTAAACATTATAGATATTGTTTCTCCCAGCAGTGCTTAAAATCATACTTCACAGCACTTGGATGCAACACATTTAAATGTGAAACTGAGCGAGTCTTATTCTCTTTGGTTGCTGAGAAATTTTATATCAAAAAGAGAAGAGCAATAGAAGATGGATTAATTTAACGAATGCATTTAACCATGATGTCATCCATAAACAATAGCTTCCATTCCTAATAGGCAGCATTGCATTCAGTTAAACACCTTCCAGTGCACCAATTATTGAATGTCTTCTTGTTCAAAATCTCCCAAAAGCCAGTCATAAAGCAAAATGTCCAGCTATTGGATGTTGGCAAATATTTGCCAAAGGTTTGCCAAAGATATCAGAGAATCTCTGAAAGGACAAGGGGAAAAAGCTAAATGCATCCAGCTAAAAGCTTGGGAAGTAACTTTTGTACACTTTTTAATATTTTCATTACTTTGGGCTACTTAGTGCAGTAATAATTTACTAAATAGGGGCAATTTACTAAAGAGACTCCAGAAATGTAAAAGAATTATTGCACCTCTGAAAAAGTACATAGCAATCTCTCTGAAAAGATGAGACCCAACATTTCCAATAAAGTTGATTTACTACTTAATGCACATCTGAAACAGCCTGGTGTTGGTTCAGAGAGCAGTTTGTAGCAATTTGATTTACACTAATCAAATGAAATGGTACATTTTCCTGACACATAAATGAAGTACACATTTTAAGAAATTACTTAAGAAAATAGCTATTAGAAATGTTTAGTCATCATGATGGAAGCTAGCAGACTTTTCACGCTCACATTAAATTGATAAAGTTTGGTTGTCTCTAAAGATACATCTTTGTAATCATCCATCTTGTAAGTTTTCTTTAAGAAATAAAATGGCCATCCTTGTAATTTCCCTTAACTTTATATCAAAAGAATTAAAAAATATGTAAGAGACATGGTGCAGGGGAGCATAATGAGAAAATCTTAACAAATAGGAGTTCTCACCAAAACCAAACTCACTGCAGTCGAGTCGAATCCAACTCATAGCGATCCCTCCTTGGATTTCTGAGGTGATATCACTACAGAAGTAGATTGCCCAACCTTCCTTCTGAGGAGTGGCTGGTGGGTTTGAACCACCAGCCTTCTGGTTAGCAGTCAAGTGCCTTAGGCACTAAACCACCAGAGCTCCTAAATAGGAGTTCTAGCAGGAGAGAAAATATTATATAAGAAATTATGCCATTAAATGTTTGTTTGTTTGTTTGAAGATAACTTGGGTATTTTTGTGAGGCTAGAAATTATTTAAAGTTTATATGTCTCAAACAGTTACTGAACGCTTAGAATATGTTAGGTACAGTGTTAGGTGCTTGAAATGCAAAATTTTATAGAGTGTTGTTGTTATGTGCGGTCGAGTCGGACCTGACTCATAGCGACTCCTCCTTGGGTATCCCAGGCTGTATCACTATGGAAGTAGATTTCCCAACCTTCCTTCTGAGGAGTGGTTGGTGAGTTTGAACCACTCCTTGTATATAACAAACTCAAATATATTGCAGGAGATAGATAAAAGGATACTTTCAGTATAGTGTGAAGAAATATGCACTTGATTTTACAGTCACCTCAGAGTGCATCCAAACCAGACTTGGCAGGTTAGGGAGGTTTTCCAAAGCCTATATTGAGCAAGAAGAACAAACATTTAGTCATTTGCCAGGTTAACAGTAGTGTGTGTCTGTTTGGGGACAAGGGACAGTGAGCCTGAGGGGTGTTACAGGCAGACAGTACAGCCTGGACAATTGCATGGGTATGTGAGCACATCCTCCACATGGGACAGAACCTAGTCAATATTATTTAAGGTATGTAAGATCTTTATGGGAGCTTCAGTAGCATAGTGCCTAAGGCACTTGACTGCTAACCAGAAGGCTGGCAGTTCAAAGCCACTAGCCACTCCTCGGAAGGAAGGTTGGGCAATCCTAGTTCCATAGTGATACTGCCTCGGAAACCCACGGAGGGGTCACTATGAGTCAGTCCAAATTGACGGCACATAACAACAACATTAAAAGGATCTCTACAGAAAGAAATTAGCATGAAGATTGAAGAGTCCATTAGAATTAGATGTAGTAAGGGAGGGTGTGGTGGAGGAGACCTGATTGCATTGGGCTGGAGAAAAAATAGGAGAAAGTTATTTCATAAAGTCTCATCAAGAAAGAAAGAAATAAATAAAAAAAAAAAAAAAAGGTAGTAACTGGAGTAGGAGGTAAGATGAAGGGGTGTTTTTATTTTTAAGAAAAGAGAGGTTTGAACAAGTTCATATGCTGAGAATTAAAATGAAATGAAATTAAAACATGGCAAAAAGGTTGAAGATAAAACTCTAGGAAACAATGGTGATGGCTCAGAGTCCCTGAGCTGCAGTGATGATGCCACCCAGGGAAAGAAGAGTCACAGATGTCACCGGAGGGCAACAAAGGAGGAAAAGAGTAAAGAGGTCCAGACATTGGGGCAAGGGCGTCCTCATACAGAAGCAAAGAGACTGATAAACTTTTGAAGGAGTAGTTGTAGGGAATGAGGAAGAGCTGACTCAAGAAACCTCAGACTTACTGCCATCAAGTCAATTTTGATTCATAGAAACTTCTATTGAGTTCCCAAGGCTGTAAATCTTTACAGAAACAGACTGCCTCGTCTTTGTTCTGTGTAGCAGCTGCTAGTTTCAGACCGCTGACCTTTGGATTAACAGCCAAATACCTTAACCACTGCACCACTAGAGCTCCTTGGAAGAGCTGACTAGAGACAAATAAATGGACTAGAGAGTTGACTAAAGATACAACACTGAGTCTGGCTGGAGTTGGAGACCATTAATTTGTAACCACTTAATCTTTATAGATGTATGTTTTCTCACAAGCAATCTGGCAGCCTGAGTCTAGCAGTGGAGAAATCCAAACTTGGATTTTGAAAGTATGGGTGCAATGGAATTACTAAAGGACAAACCAAATTAGTGTGCTGGAGAGTGAGTGGTGATCTGCTTTCATAGTAGCTGGTACTTTTACTTAGAGTAATTATCACCCTTGTAAGTAAATCATGAGTGAGGCATAGGTTGCTTCATATTTTTTCTCTCTGCTAGAATGCTAGCTAGCTCTATAGAGTTAAGGATGGTGTCTCCCCTGCTCACCATTGTGTCCCCATCTCCCAGCACTATTAGTATGAATGAATAAATGGCCAAGATGAGAAAAATGTCAAAGCTAGAGATGAACAAAGTGAGACTGAAGAGACTGATAATTAGGAGGAAAAAAAAGACCCATTCACCCAGAATTATTTTGGATATTATTATGGGTAGGAGAGACTATAGTGTAATGACATGGAGCTTGGTAAACAAAAGTGTTAAAAAATAGCTGTGCACTATGATGATGGAAGCTTTCTAGTAGGAAAGACTTGCTTCTCGTTTTGTTTTGATGTAAAGCAGAGGTACAGGTTTGAAATTATATCCAATTATGGTATAGAATCAAGTAGTAAAGGATATGAGCTCTAAAGTCAGAAAGAATTGGGTTTAAATTGTAGCAGCTGTGCCACTAGCTATATGACCTTGAACAAATTACTTAACTGTTCTGTATGTCAGTTTCTTCATCTGCAAAATGAAGATGGTCATGAGGCAGAAGGCTGAGTGCTGTAAGAACTGTTACCACGTCGCAGACATATCCCTTTACTCTTAGACCTTCAGTGCAGATCTTCTTGACTCCAATTGTCAGCACTTTCTTTATTTACCAAGAGCATTCTCTGGACACTAGAGCCCACTGGGTTAGTAGTATAGAAGTGCTGGAGAATTAACCCCCCGAACTGACCTCAATCAATGATTACTGGGAATTATTCTACAGATTTCACAGCTCCCTTAACCCTTGAATGGTATATTAGTGTCCTAGGACTTATATAACATAATACTACAAATTAGGTGACTTATAAGAACAGAAATTTATGGTCTCATAGTTCTAGAAGCTAGAAGTCCAAATCAAGGTGTCAATAGGGTCAAGTTCTCTGAAGGCTCTAGGTGAAGATTTTTATTTTTATTTGTCTCTCCCAGTTTGTGGTAGTCCTAGCTGTTGTTCCTTGGCCTTCAGCTGCAGCTATGTCTTTCATGGTCATTTCTCCTCCATTTATTTCTCTGTGTCTCTTCTCTTTTATAAGGACCACTCAAATTGCCTAAGGACCCACTCCACTCCAATGTGATCATGTTAATTTAACTGATAACATCTTCAAGATCCTATCCCAAACAAGGTCATGTTCACTAGCATGAAGGTTAGGACTTCAACATATTTCTTTGGGGGACAAAATTCAATCCATAATGGGTGGGATAACTCTTAGGATCACATTCTACATGGGCTTCTAGATTTTCCCCATTTTAGCCAGATGTTATCGTCAGTAGTAACGAGTTTGATAGCACATGCTTTATTGGCTGCTATCTCCTTTCTCGTTCACACTCCACATTAGTGTTTCCTGAGTCACCTCTCAAACTATTTGTGCTCAGATCCTTGGTTCAGGGTTTGCTCCTGGGGAAAATGCTTTTATATGTAAATCTTTAGGGATGATATGAGGAGTAAATTAGATTTTCTACATAAAATACTCAGATCAGTGCCTGGCACATAGAATGTGCTCAATTAATATTCATATTATTGTAAGGGGCTGAGAAAAAGCCATTTACTATCTAGGACCTTTGTTGGCACAGTAGTTAAAGTGGTCGGCTGCTATTGGAAAGGTCAGTTGTTCTAACCTATCAGCTATTCCACAGGAGAAAGATGTACAGTCTGCTTTCCATAAAGATTTACAGTCTTAAAAGCTCTATGGGGCAGTTGTACTCTGTTCTATAGGGCCTCAATGATTCAGAATTAATTTGATGACAATGGGTTGGCTTTTAGCGTTTGGTGTTATGTTGAGTTTAGGACAATGAATAGCTTCTACTCTGATGTGAGGTGGGAGCTGCTGTGACCTCCTGGAAGAGCCAGGCAAAGAGATGAGGGCAGCATTCTTTGACTGGGCAAAGAATGAGTGATGTTATTGTTATTAGCAGCCATTAAGTTGGCCCAAATTCATTGAGACCCCCTGCACAAAATATACTGCCAAATCCTTTGTCATTGCCATGTTTGGTTGTGGATCATACCATTGTGATCCACAGACTTTTCATTGTCTGATTTCTGGAAGTAGGTCTCCAGGCCTTTCTTCCTCATCTGTCTTAGTTTGGAAACGGCTGTAACTGATTCAGCATCATAACAATGAGCAAGCCTCCAGGGAGGGACGTGTAGGTAGTAGCTGAACATGAGTTGAACCACCATTGCCCTCGTGGCTCCTTAGGGTGCTCAGATCAAACTTGTGAAGCCAGTAGGGTAAGGGCAGAGAATGTACATGTGAGTGTGAAAGAATACAGAGAGAAGTTTGCATTTTGGGTGGGTGACCATTTTGAGTGGATGACTGAAATATGAGTGGAGCAGAATAAGCTGACTCCATGGTACTTCATGAAGTTGCTTCACCCTATCCTACACTGAGCTTGGAAATCTGAGGAAGCTAGCAGTTGACAGAAGGGGCTGGAATTCAGAAGCACAGACCATAGGTCAGGTATTACCATATAAAATGGCAGATTGACGTCTGCAGATTAAACCAAGACAAACAAGACAACATAAAGGAAGAAAAACAAAGCATACTCATTAGGTTGTGTCTTCTTTGGGTTCTACTGTGAATAATAACCGTACCTAAGCTTATATAGTATCCTGTTCCTTGAGAGTAATAGTCTATAATTACAAGTAAATATGGACCAAGTTCCTACTATTACCAAACCAATTATTTTCAATGATTCCTTAAATACTATTAGAGAGATTTGGACACAGAAATGGGGTGAGGAGGGGGAGAATTTATTCCTTACCATTAGAATATGAGGCCAGGCCCATGAGATAGCCCCATTTGCTGCCTCAGAGAGCCACAGCGACATGATAATTCACCAAGCATGAATTTTGCATGTAATGTGTGCTGGGAACTTCACTTATTTTGTTGTATTTATGAAATGTCCCCAGGAAAGGCAGCATAGATGTGGCAGTTTTTAGCTGTTGTTTTACAGCCAGGATTGCTTTTGGTTCTGCAGCATTTCAGCAGTCCAGAGAGACTGTGAAGCCCCACTGCTTCTGTGAGACAGTGACAATTAGGGGATCTAGCTGCCTCCCTCGGCCAAGCTGTGACAACCTCCTCTCTCATCCCCATTTTCAACCCTCCACCCGACATTGTATTCCTCTAAGGGACTGAATTTCAAAAGTAAAGGAAGACAGAAGGAGAAAGGCTGAAATAAGATTTTAAAGAGAGAAAATGTGACATAGTAAAGAACTAGGATTCTGGCGGGGGAGGGTTTAAAACAAAAAAGAGACCCAGGGTTGACATATATATATAGCTAGATAGATAGAGTGAGAGAGAGAGAGCCATCTTTTTATTATTTTTTGTGTTTATGTGTGTGTGTGTGTATGTATGTATATATACATATGTATAATATGTGTATGTATATATACGAACACACACATACACACACACATGTATTTTGTTCATAGCTGGCCCTAGGAACTTCTGAGTATATAAATTGGTTCTGCAATGACCCTGCCAAAACAGGACATTATATTACCCAAAGGAGCATCTCTGAGGCTCATACTGAAGATACGTTTATACACATACATATTATATATATATATATATATATATATATATATATATATATACCCACACAGAGAGAGAGAGAGACACACACACAGTGGTAGTTATGTTTGTGTGTCAACTTGACTGGGCCTGGTTGAGTGGCTGGGCAGCTGGTGGTAGTTATTCCCCATGGTGAGACTGGCAATCAACTCCATGGTGGGATCTACCACAAGCAGCTGAGTAGCTGCCTTTGGGCTGTGATCTGCTTCCTGTATGTAAGGAGAAGCCTTGGGGAATGGTCTCTAGCCTATGGCACTCTTGGACCCTGCATGTAGCCATGTTGGTGTTCAGCAGCCTGTCATGCTCTGCTGACCTTGGGACTTACAATGGACTTAAATTAATGACTTGCCATGTGGTTTGGTAACATCAGGACTATGCCATTTTACTTGTCAACCTTGGGGCTTCTCAGCCACAGCAGCCTGCAGCTGTTTGAGTGAAGAAACGTCTCTAGCTCCAGTGGGCCGGGAGCAGGAAGCAGAGCTGGACCCCAAGGTTGTGGGGCTTTTACCCAGCCCCTAGAGTCTGGCACTTTGATCTTGGACTTAAAGCCCCCAAATTGTAAGAATAAACTCCTGTTTGTCAAGGCCATCCCAGTTGTGGTGTATTCCTGTCAGAGCGGCACTAGGTAACCAGAACACACACATGCATATTACACAGAAAATAATAAAAAGATGGTGTTTGATAAACAAGTTTTTGCTTGTATCAGTTTACTTACTTCTAAATGTATATTCAACTTATATGACAAAATAACATATACTCTAGTCTCATTGGGAAATGAATTGCTGATGTTTTCCAGAACCATTAATGAAAATTTGGCCAAAAGAGGCCTTACATTTACTTTTGTCCCAGATCATCTTTCAAGTCAGAGAAGGCAGAAACAATGTTTAGTGTTTATAAGATTATGAGAGTGAGAAGGAATAGGAGGTTCAAGGTCTGATTTCAGAACCCAGATCACCAGCTCTTTGTGTTTAATTTCAACCAAAATAGAGACGTTTATTAGGTAGGTGTTTGCAAAGAAAAATTCAAATAATCATTAGAGGATTTAAAAAGCCTGAGGAGGTAGTTTGCTGCATTATTTAGAGCAGTTGGGACTCAAACCACTGTCCTTTTGTGTGCCAAACTTTTCCTGACTGATGGTGTAAGGAATTCAGAATTGCCCCCTTAGGAGGTATAATCAATGAAAATCCTTTTCTAAAACTAGTCTCTGAAGTGTGTGTTCTGCCTGATAGGCATCTAAGGAATGATTTTTTTTTTTTTTTCCTTCACAAATCACATTAACCCACTAGCACAATAATGGTGAGCTCATTGTAAATTACTAAATTTTGCAAATTAATGAATGACAAGATGATGGCATAGGTCAGTGATACATATTATGCTTAATTTTGATTAAGTGTTTGATTTGCATTTTACATCTCTGCCTGTCTAAATAAAAAGATGCTAAGAGTAGAGGCACCAAACATCATTAGATGTCCATGATTATATTACATTTTTGCATAAAATGGAATGAAACTCTCTGATGTTTCATAATTACTACACTGTATTAGTAAAATCTTATTATGCATTAAAAACATTAGCTACAACAAATATAAATATATCCCTGTTTTCTTAATTAGATAACTTTAATAAGTCACTGTTCACTTGTTTATAAGTAGTTTACATACAACTAGAAGGGAATTAATGTAAAAGTGGGATTTCAAACTTTTAAATCTACTCTTTCTACAAATAGGAAAAGAAGTGACTAGATGGAAACTGTTATGTGTTTGAAGGGTATAATCAAAGGGATAGAATTAACACTGAAGAGCAGTGTAACCTGTGCCAGGGTGCAAATCCTGGCTTAGCCACTTATTCACACAGCTAGACCAAGTTGCTTCACCTCTCTGTGTCTCAGTTTTCATATCAGTAAAATAGGAGTGGAAATATAATTAAAACACCTCCTAGACTTATTGTAAGGATTGAAGGCATTGATATATCGTGGCACTTAGGACTGCACCTGACACATAATAAGCTCTGCATGAGTGATAGTGATTAATATCATCATTATTGCTTGATTGTCAAAGGAGCTATTAATCTAAATGATCAAGAAAGGAGTCTTTAATGAGATTTCTCAAAAGATCTCAAAGAACATGTAGATAGGCAAAGGAAGCAATCAACAGGATATTGTTGTTGTTATTTGCCATCGAGTCAGCCCCGACTCATAGCGACCCCTCCTTGGGTTTCCGAGGCAGTATCACTACGGAAGTAGGAATGCCCAACCTTATATATATATATATCACTA
>NW_006921588.1:17315114-17341012 GCF_000298275.1 Orycteropus afer afer | reverse complement strand
ACCTTCCTTCCGAGGAGTGGCTGGTGGGTTTGAACTGCCAGCCTTCTGGTTAGCAGGCAAGTGTCTTAGCCACTATGCTACCAGAGCTCCTAAGGCATTTGGCTGCTAACCAGAAGTTCACTGGTTCAAACTCACCAATGGCTCCATGGGAGAAAAATGAGGCACTCCACTCCTGTAAAGATTTACAGCCTTGGAAACCCAATATGTGTCCCTATGAGTCAGAATGGACTGGCTATGAGTTGGAATTGACTCGATGGCAATGGGTTTAGGTTCGAAGTTTATGGTGTCATGTAGACTCCATAAAACTGTGGCTGGTCTCTGGATATTTGGCAGTCTGGAAAATGGTGTGATTTCACTTGTGTACACTGACTTATCTCTGAGTGGCTAGTATCAGAGAGAAGATGATGTAGGGGCAGATGGAGAGGAGAATGGAGAAGTGGGAATGTGATGAGATTCTGGGTATTACATTCATATTGACCCTTAAAGCACTATCAAATAAATATTTTGCCAATATTTTCTCCAAGTCTCTTGGTTATCTTTAATTTCTTCTCTTTATGTTTCTCATAATAGACATTTTTAATTTTAATAAAGTCTTTCTATTATCAATTGTTTTTCTACCATGAATTATGCCCCTGATGCTATATCTAAATCTCCATTTGCAAACCCAAGGTTACCTAGATTTTTGCCTGTATGCTTTTCTTGAAATTTGATGTTCATTTGCATTTACCATTTAGATTTGTGATTCATTTTGAGTTAATTTTTTAAAGGATATACTTCAGTCTTTTTGATTGCTGAATAGTACTCTATTGTAGAGGTATACTACCATGTTTTTACTCACTTGTCTATTGGTGAATATTTCTGTTGTTTCTGGTTTTTAGCTATTGCAAACTAAGGTGCTATGAAGTTTCATGTGCAAGTATTTTCTGAGACACATGCTTTCATTTTTCTTGAAAACATGTCTAGTAGTGAGATTATTGGACAAAATAAAATTATTGAATAAAATTTGAACTTTTAAAGTATTTTCTAAATTGATTTCCAAAGTGGATGTAATATTTTTATTTTCACTAGCAAAGAGGAGAGTTCTAGTTGTCCATATCCTCATCAGCACTTGGTATAGTAAATATTTTAATTTTAGCTATTGTGAGAGATTTGTAGTGGTACCTTACTGTGATTTTAATTTACATTTCCCAAATATCCAATGATGTTCACAATATTTTTGCGGTTTTATTTGATATTTATTTATCCAACAGTTTTGCCCATTTCTTATAATTTTCGTATAATTGAACTTTCAGTTATTCATATATTTGTGATAAAATCATTTATCTTATATGTGGTTAACATATATATATATATATATATTTGTTGTTATTATGTTCCATTGAGTCATCTCTGACTCATAGCGACTCCTCCTTGGGTTTTCAATGCCATATCACTATGGAAGTAGATTGACCAATCTTCCTTCTGAGGAGTGGCTGGTGGGTTTGAACCAACAGCCTTCTGGTTAGCAGTCAAGTGCCTTAGGCACTATGCTACCAGAGCTTATATATATATATCTTAGAGATGCAAAGTATAAGCCTATTAAATCAATTAAGCTAGGTCAATGCTAAAGGTCTCAGACTTTCACGAAAATAGCTAATGAAACAATAGTAGGAATAGAAAAGGTAGGATTTGCTAAAGAAGAAAAATTCTCCATTCTCCTCTTTCCTGAGGAACTCTTCTCCTCCATATCTCCCTTCCTCACTCCACCTGAAAAAGGCGATCGAATGGATTAGACTTGAGGACACTAATGGGGCACAGTTATTAGTGAGAACTGGGGAGAAGCTGTCATTGTACATTGGATTCCTCTTGTGGCAGAAGGAGGGGACTGACCCAGAGCCTACTTTCTTGAAGTAAAACCTAAGAGGGCACTTTCTTCTTTTATCTTTTCTACAGCTAATCAGATTTCTTGATGAAATCCAACTGTAGAGTTTCAGGCAGAGAGAGAGATAAAAAGTCCCTTGGCCTATATGTTCCCACCCATTTTACCAGTACATTCCTTGGGCTTTGAAGTCCAGTTAACAGTAAAGTGATAATCTGCTTCTTTGTGCTATCATTCCTTGGGTGTCTGTCTCCTTTCCAGTTGGCTCTTGTTTGAACTAAGATTTGAGCATCTCTGGAACTTTAACATAATCCCATCTAAAAGAATCTCAATTCCCACATGATTCACAACATCATCCAACAGGGAAACTAAGACCCAGAGAAGGAAAGAAACCTGTCAAGGTCACCTGGTCAGTGGTGGTACTGTGGCTCAGCCAAGTCACCTGAATTCAAAGGTTGGATATAATAGCTGTAATAAAGAAGGAAAAACAGAAAAAAAAAATTAAAGTATGGAAATGCTTTTGTATAGATAGAACTGAGGTCCTATGATCCATGTTTTAATCTTTTCTTCCAAAGTCCTTCTTAGCAACGCTCCATTTTCCCAGCTAGATTCCCACTTAGGCAATTATATCCTGCCCATATAAACTGTCTTTGTATCTCAATTGGACAGAACACACTTCCGTCTAATTTGTCTTGTTCCCCTAATTGGCTTTGCTGTATTGCTATGTGAGTTTAGAATTGCTGAGCTTCCTCTCTGCACTCCAGGGTGTCCTTAGAGGGTCATTGAATAAATTACTTTTTTTCCAATGTGCAAAATGGTGCCCTAGTGCCCTGAAAGAGTTAATTCACCTCAGAGAGGTGAGCAGTTATTCACCCAAGAACAGGACTGCTACTGACCCAAAGGGGGCTGTAACAATCTGGGCATATGGCCAATTAGCCACACGCTGGCTCAGCAGACATTCGGTAGGTGCCCAACCATTGTTCATGCACCATTGGAAGTGAATCAACCTTGGGAAACACGTGACTGGTTCAAATGAATCCCAGATCTCCCTAGTAGTAGAGGTTAGAAGTAGATCTGCGTAAGGACACCTATTTGAATTAACACTTAATGTCTGTGGATCTGTTTTTGTTCATAACTGGCCCTAGGAACTTCTGAGTATATACATTAGTTCTGCAATGACCCTGCCAAAACAGGGTATCATATTACCCAAAGGAGCATCTCTGGGGCTCATACTGAAGATATATATTCCTTGTTCCAAAACCTTTTAGAAAAGAATAAGTAATTAGAGGGCTATTCCATCCTCCAGGATTGTCTATTAGAAGTATGTAAGCCACATATGCAATTTTAAATGTTCTAGTAGTCACATATAGAAAACGAAAAGAAATACATAAAACTGACTTTAATAATATGTTTTTATTTAATTTAATATATCCAGAATATTATCATTTCAGCATGTAATGAATACTAAAACATTACTGAGATATTTACCATTGTGTTTGTGCTAAGTCTTCAGAAAATGGTGTGTGTTTTACAGTTAAAGCACATTTCATTTCAAAACGAGCCACATTTCAAGGGATCAGAACTAACTGAATGTGGTTAGTGGCCACCATATTGTACAGTGTATCTCTAGGGGTCTTCTGAGTTGGTCTGGCTTCAGAGAGAACTGTGTCTTCCTCTCCTTCCCACCCATAATGGGGTTTTTGTTGTTTGTTTTGGTTTGGTTTTGGTTTTTGCCAGGCAAATCCAGATCCCCTGAGCTTGCTCAATTATTTCTAAGTTTTGTCCTGAATCCCCAGAATGTTCTCAGACTTGACCAGGTTTTTACAAACATTTGTGTAATGGGACTCTTACATGATTTTTCTACCCCAGAATCCCAATTCTTAAAATAAAAGCAGACTGGAAAATTATGAAAATAGGGCTAAGGCATTTCTAGAAATGTGAAAACTATGAGTGGCAGAGAATCTGCGTTCCTTTTCTTTTCCTGAAGGTAGAGGAGAAGTGAAAATTATTGGGAGAAGTTCAACTTAAATAAAGTTAAACATATTTGTTCTACACAATATTAAGAATTTACTGTATTCCAGACCTATAAAGCACAAGATTAAAAAAAAAAAAGAAAGAAAATCACTGCCAAGTCAATTCCGACTCATAGAGACCCCCTTTAGGTTTCAGAGGCAGTAAATCTTTATAGAACTAGATTACCCAGTCTTCCTTCCATGGAGTGGCTGGTGGATTTGAACCACCAATGTTCTAGTTAGCAGTCAAATGCCTTTGGCACTATGCCACCAGAAAATAAACCTAACTCACTGCCGTCATTTCTGACTTATAGTGACCCCTTCTTGGGTTTCTGAGGCGGTATCTGTATGGAAGTAGATTGCCCAACCTTCCTTTTGAGGAGTGGCTGGTGGGTTTGAACTTTCAGCCTTCTGGTTAGTAGTCAAATACCTTAGGCACTGAACCACCAGAGCTAACCATAATCCCAACAATTAATAACTTTACTTTAGTGACCAACACCCATTTGTCAGTTTGTCATACTGTGGTGGCTTTCATGTTGCTATGTTGCTAGAAGCTATGCCACCAGTACTTCAAATACCCAGCAGAGTCACTAGTGGTGGACAGGTTTCAGCGGGGATTCTAGAGACTGAAACAGAAAAGGAAGAAAATCCTGGTGATCTACTTTTGAAAATTAGCCAATAAAAACCTTATGGATCACAACAGAACATTGCCCAATATAGTATTAGAAGATGAGCCCCTTAGGATGGAAGGTACTATACAACAGCAGCAACAATGGGCTTAAACATTCCAAAGATTATAAGGATGGTACAGGACTGAGCAACACTTTGATCTACTATAATGAAGTTGCTATGAGTTGGAGCCAACTCAACACCATAGATTAATGGAGGATACAGTCCCAAGAATGATTTCAATGTAATACAGAGAGTGATCAATGAGATATAAACACAGAACTCTCTTCAAGTGGGTGGCATTTAACCTAATCCAGCATACAAAGACACTGGGGGAATAACAAAAATCAATACATGGATGTTCCAGACAAGAATAACCAGAAGAAATTCAGCATCATGTGAGATCTAATGTTTAAGGAATGGGATAATAGAAAATTATGTTGTGCTTTTTGTTCAGACCAGGTAAAGCAGAGCTTTGTAAGTCATGCTATGACACTGGGAGTTTCTAAGAGAGTCATGCAGTTACATTTGTATTTTTGATGGATCAGTATGGCTGCCTTAGGAAGGATGGATACAGGATGTGGGAAGGGGTAATGAAATACCTGAAAGATAAAAGAAGGCAGAGTAGGAAGCCAATATAAAAGTGTAGCAGAGAGAGGAGGAACTAGGGTGGAGGACTGATCAAAAGCAATGTAGATATGAAGTAAAGTCAGATCTTGTGATTGGTTAGAGCCAGAAGGTAAGAGTCAAAGGAAATAGGCAGAGACTTCAGAGAGAAAGTTAATCTGTAGATGAACATGATGGGTTCTATTTTGAACAATCTGAATATGTTACTCCTGTTCAAACTCTCTGTGGATTTTGCCAATAAACACATATACAGGTCTAATACTCATATAGACAGATAGTGAATGCCTACTATTTACAGATTATTTAATGAGGTCAAGGAACTTCATATTTGTAACTCCATTTAATGTCCAAAATGACCTTATGAGGCAGAAATTACTATGATCAATTTAAAAGATGTAGAAGTTCAGGCTTAAGTTTCACAGTAAATTAATTGGGTCATACATTAAAGAGCCAGGATTCAAAATCTAGGCAGTCTCATCCAAAAACCTGAAATCTTATTCAAAATAGTATCCTTTCTTATTGAGTTATAATAACATAGAATAAAAATCATGAGTGGATATAATATTGCTGAAGATGAGGATAAAAAGAGATGGTTTAGTCAAGGACTAATATTTAATCACTCATCAAACCAAAACCAAACTTACTGCCGTCAAGTTGGACCCGACTCATAGCGACCCCTCCTTGGGTTTCAGAGGCAGTAACACTACAGAAGTAGATTGCCCCATCTTCCTTCCGAGGAGTGGCTAGTGGTTTTGACCCACCAGCCTTCTGATTAGCACTCAAGTGCCTTAGGCACTACGCTACCAGAGCTCCTCCTTAGGCACTAAGCTACCAGAAATTTAAAAGTGAATTTACTGACAAATATTTAAATATATTATGTGTAATTTATGCAAATATTATGCAAATTTACCATCTTTGGTTTGAAAATTTTAAATTATAAGTTTATCAATTCAGTACATTTCTCATAAAATAAATTTTAGTTTAAGTAAGGATGGAAGATAGGGCACTCTACTTCCACAGTGATACTGCCTTGGCAACCAAAGGAGTGGGCGCTATGAGTTGGGTCTGACCCGATGGCACATAACAACAACAACAACAAGGTATAATTAATTGTGATAATTTAATTTTACATGTATTTTAACTTTTCAACAAATGACTATTGTTAAATATTTACAATATTCATAATCTCTTTTATTTTGTTTAATTTATGAAGAGAAGAAATTTGGAGAAGAAAGGGAATTACTAATATTCAAGTAAAAAATATAACTTAAGAAAACTTTAAAACTTGGTAACTTCCATAGTTATGATAACATGCTAAATGACTAATTGAACAGGAAAGGCATCATAATCATCATCAAAAAGAACATTTCAAGTTATATCATGAAATATTTCATTAACATTAACATTTATTAGCATTTCAAGTTATATCATGAATATTATACTATCAGTGATAGTATAATATTCATAACTGATAGTATAATATTTATACACCTACAACGAGAGCCTGTTAATAGTACTATTGTTCAAATTTATATACCAATTAACTAAAACCAAAGATGAAGAAATTGAAGATTGTTACCAATTTCTGCAGTCTGAAATTGATTGAACATGCTATGAAGATGTATTGATAATTACAAGTGATTGAAATGTGAAAGTTGGAAACAAAGAAGAAGCATTGGTAACTGGAAAATTAGAAACAACTCCAGAGATCACACAATAGAGTTTTGCAAGACCAATGACTTATTCATTGCAAATACCTTTTTTTAACAACATAACTGGCGATTATACATGTGGACCTAACCAGATGGAACACACAGGAATCAATCTGATAACATTTATAGAAAGAGACAATGGAGAAGCTCAATATCAGTCAGAATAAGGCTAGAGGCTGACTGTGGAAGAGACTATTGTTCTGGTTACCTAGTGCCACTCTGATAAGAATATCTACCACAAATGGGATGGCCTTAACAAACAGGAGTTTATTCTCTTACAGTTTGGGAGGCTAGAAGTCCAAGTTCAAAGTGCCAGGGTCTAGGGGCTGGGTGAAAGCCCCTCAACCTTGGACTTCAGCTCTGCCTCTTGTTCCCGGCCCACTGAAGCTAGAGGCATCTCTTCACTCAGGCAGCTACTGGCTGCTGAGGCTAACAAGCCCAAGGTTAACAAATAAAATGGTACAATCCTGATGTTACTAAACCACAAGGCAGACCATTAATTCAAGTCCATTGTAAGTCCCAAGGTTGACAGAGCATGGCAGGCTGTTGAACAATGACATGGCTACATGCAGGGTCCAAGCATGCCATAAGCTAGAGACCATTCCCAAAGCTGTTTCTTACATATGGGAAGCAGACCACATACCCAAAGGCAGCTACTCAGCTGCTCACAGTGGATACCACCATGGAGTTGGTTACCAGTCTCCTCATGGGGAATACTACATCTAGCTGCCCAGCCACTCAACCAGGCCTCGCCAAGTTGGCACACAAATGTAACCATCAATTGCTCATATGCAAGTTTAAGTTGAAACTGAAGAAAATTAAAAACAAGTCCACAGGAGCCAAGATACAAGCCTGAGTATGTCCCACCTGAATTTAGAGACCATCTCAAGAATAGATTTAATGCATTAAACACCAAGGACCAAAGACCAGACTAGTTGTGGAATGATGTCAAGAAGATCATACATAAAGAAAGCAAAAGGTCATTTAAAATACAGGAAAGAAAGGAAAGATAAAAAGAGCTGTCAGAAGAGACTCTGAAACTTGCTCTTGAACAGAGAGTGGCTAAAGCAAATGGAAGAAATGGTAAAATAAAAGAGCTGAAGAGATTTCAAAGGGTGGCTCAAGAAGACAAAGTAAAGTCTTATAATGAAATGTGCAAAGAACTGGAGTTCAAAGCCAAAAGAGATGTTGTTTAAGGCATCAAATCTATTCTTGAGGTGGTCTCTAAATTCAGGTGGGACATACTCAAGCTTGTATCTTGGCTCCTGTGGACTTGGCATTTCTTAAGCTGAAAGAACTAAAAAAAAATTCACACCTCAAGTAACAATATTGAAGGATTCAATATACCTCAACATAAAGAAAACAAAAATCCTCACAACTGAACCAATAAACAACATCACAATAAATGGAGGAAAGATTGAAGTTGTCAAGGATTTAATTTTACTTGAATCCACAATCAACACCCATGGAAGCAGCAGTCAGGAAATCAGATGTCATACTGCACTGGGCAAATCTGGGGCAAAAGACCTCTTTAAATTGTTAAGAAGCAAAGATATAATTCTGAGGACTAAGGTGTGCCTAGCCAAAGCCATGATATTTTCAATTGCCTCACATGCATGTGAAATCTGGACAATTAATAAGGAAGACCAAAGAAGAGTTGATGCCTTTAAATTATGGTGTTGGCAAACAATACTGAAAATACCAAAATTAACCAATCAGTCCTGGAAGAATTGCAACCAGAATGCTCCTTGGAAACAAGAATGGCCAGACTTTGTCTCACCTACTTTGGTCATGTTGTCAGAAGGGACCATTCCCTGGAGAAGGAAATCATGCTTGGTGAAGTAGGGGGTCAGTGAGAAAGGGGAAAACCCTCAACGAGATGAACTGACACAGTGAGTGAAACGATGGGCTCAAGCATAGCAAGGATTCTGAACATGGTACATGGCTGGGTTGTGTTTCATTCTGTTGTACATAGGGTCACTGTGAGTGGGAGCTGACTCAACAGCAACAAACAGAGCAACAACATGGGCAAAATATTGAGTGATGCTGAAGATCAAAAGAAGGTGGAAGATACACAGAATCACTGTACCAAAAAGTATTGGCTGACCTTCACCCATTTCAGGAGGTAGCATATGATCAAGAGCTCATGGTATTGAGGGAAGAAGTCCAAGCAGCAGTGAAGGAACTGGTGAAAAACAAGGTTCCAGGAACAGATGGAATACCCATTGAAATGTTTCAACAAACAGATGCAGTGCCAGGGCTGTTCATTCATTTGTGCCAAGGAAATTGGAAGACAGCTACCTGGCCAGCTGACTAGAAGAGATCCATATTTTTACTCATTCCAAAGGTAATCCAACAGAATGAGAAAATTATCAAACAATATCATTAATATCACACGTAAGTAAAATTTTGCTGAAAATAATTTAAAAATGATTGACACAGCAGTACATAGAAAGGGAACTACCAGAAATTCAAGCAGGTTTCAGAAGAGATTGTGGAATGAGGGATATGATTCCTGATGTCAGATAGATCCTTGCTGAAAGCAATGAATACCACAAAGATATTTATCCCTGTTTTATTGACTATGCAAAGGCACTCGACTGTGTGGATCATAACAAATTATGGATAACATTGCAAAGAGTGGGAATTCCAGAACACTTAATTGTGCTCATGAGTAACCTATACACAGACCAAGAGGCAGTAATTTGAACAGAAGAGGGAGCTACTGTACGTTTTAAAATCAGGAGAGGTTTGTGTCTTGGTTCGCTAGTGCTGCTATAACAGAAATACCACTAATGGGTGGCTTCAACAAACAGGAATTTATTCTCTTACAGTTTAGGAGGATAGAAGTCCAAATTCAGAGTGCTAGCTCTAGGGGCTGGGTAAAGATCCCTCAACCTTGGGTTCAGCTCTGCCTCTTATTCCAGGCTCACTGGTACTGGAAGCTTCTAGTAACTCAGACACCTGCTGGCTACTGAGGCTGAGGAACCCAAGGTCAGCAAGTAGAATTGCACAATCCCAAGATCAATAGGCAACACAGCAGACCACTGAGATGAAGACTTGGCCAATTGCAGGATCCAGATATGCCAAAAAGCTAGAGATCTTTTTCGAAGTTTCTCCTTATATACTTGAAGCAGACTACATTTTGAAGGCAACTACTTAGCTGTTCACAGTAGATTTCACCATGGAGGTGATTGTGATCTCATCATAGGGAATAACTTCATTAAGTTTCCCAGCCACTCAAAACCACAGCCTAGCCAAGCTGACACACAACTTTAACATCCTTTCACCATTTCAATCTACATGCTGAGAAAGTAACCTGAGAGCTGGCCTATATCAAGAAGAATGTGGCATCAGGATTAGAGGAAGACTCACTAACAACCTGCAATATGCAGATGACACAACCTTGCTTGCTGAAAGTAAAAATGATTTGAAGCATTTTCTGATGAAGATCAAAGACTACAGCCTTCAATAAGGATTACACCTCAACATAAAACAAAAATCCTCACAACTCGACCAATAAGCAACATCATGATAAACAGAGAAAAGATTGAAGTTGTCAGGGATTTCATTTTACTTGGATCCACAATCAATGCCCATGGAAGCAGCCACCAAGAAATCAAATGATGTATTGCATCAGGCAATTCTGCTGCAAAAGACCTCTTTGGAGGATTAAAGAGCAAAGATATCACTTTGAAGACTGAGGTGAACCAGACCCAAGCCATGGTATTTTTAATAGCCTCGTATGTATGTGAAAGCTGGACAATGAATAAGGAAGGCTGCAGAAAAATTGTGGTGTTGGTGAAGAATATAGAATATATCATGGACTCCCAGAAGAACAACAAGTCCATCTTGGAAGAGTACAGCTAGAATGCTCCTTAAAAAGGACAATTGTCAGACTTCTTTCATACTTTGATCATGTTATCAGCAGGGACAAGTCCCTGGTAAAGTGAAAAAGGCTTGGTCAGTGAAAAAGGGAAGACCCCTCAATTAGGTGGATTGACACAGCAGCTGCAACAATGGGCTTAAGCATAGCAACTATTGTGAGGATAGTGCAGGACGGGACAGTGCTTTGTTCTGTTGTCCATAGGGTCATTATGAGTTGCAACCAATGAAAATGTTGTCCATAGTGTCATTAGGAGTAGCACCTAACAGAAACAACAACATAGTTTCAAACAAATTAAGGAAAGAATCATTGATGGGAAAGAAATCTCCACCACTGTCTGCCAACCATGCCCACTTGTATCTCCTGGCATTCTTGTCATTTTGGTAGTAAGAATATAAATGGCAACTAAAATATTTTATTTTTCCCATGAGATTATTATCTATTCTTATTTTCTGACTAGCACTCTCAAAGCTTTTTGCTTGGTTTCCCACTTGAACTGAGATTCTACTTTGAAGTCCAATTGCTTTGCTGGGACCCAAAGTCCCTCATCTCCCTTTTGGCCCCATTTCTATTTTTCTGTACTAGTGCCTCTGGCTGATTTTTAGTACAAAGCAGAGATACCACAAAGCAGAGAGGGCCCTAACATTGCCACCTACCTGAGCATTGATTCTCATCCCTGCAGACTAATGCTGCCCTCATGTACCCTAGATGACTTGGCTAGAACTCATTTGATTGACCTTTGGAGGCCCTAAGTGGACAGCTCTCAGGATCCAGCTGTTACAACAAGATTAGGCCTCTGAGAAATTTTCTCACGTATTTCCAGCTTCCCTCAGCCTGCCACGAAGTTCCCAACGTGTCTCTTAACAGGTGATGCTTATACTTTTATTGTAATTGCTTTTAGTATGTGAGAATTATAATGACACAGCAGTGTGGCTATTATATAAAATCTTCCCATTTCGATGTATTTTAGAAGATATTTTGAAGAAGAAAATTCCAGATAACAATATAAATGAAATTTATTTGTTGAAAACTCAAAGCAAAAGTTTCTTTTTTTGCTTTTTTATAAAAATGAAATGACCTTAATATTTCACAGCTAGAATCTCTCATAAAATTCAAATATTTTTCAAGTTATAACTATACTTCAGTAACTACACTCAACTACAATTCAAGTTATAACTAAATTGTTATAAGACTGATAGTTACAAATGCAGTGATAAATTAATTAACTAGGTCTTAATACAACTATCAAGAATCTCTCTGACTGTATCTCAGTTGAGTCAGTTAGCCCCTTCAATAACATGTATCTATTCTTTTGCAGGATCAGAATATTCTCTGTTCATAAAGTTGGACAAAGTAGTTGCCCAAGTGATATTATCTGAAGGCAAATAGATAAATGATCTAACTAAAATCATTTCATATGGCAGCCCACCAACATGCCTACAATTACCATTAAGTGGTATTAAGAAGAAAAATTTATGACTTTCTTAGCATGAGTCACCATAATTGCTTACCTTCCCATTACACCCTATTGTCATAAGAGCAATAAGCAGAGTATTCATTTATTTTGACAATGAACAAATACTCTTGAGTGACTATTAGCCATGCTCTAGGACTATGCAGTCCCTGAAGATACATAAGAGAATATCAGAAGATAAACAACATCTCTGCCCTCAATGAATTCATATTTTAATGCATCCTAATGAGGGGGAAGGAGCTCTGGTAGCATAGTGCCTAAGGCACTTGACTGCTTACCAGAAGGCTGGTGGTTCAAACCCACCAGCCACTCCTTGGAAGGAAGATGGGGCAATTTACTTCTGTAGTGATACCGCTTCGGAAATCCAAGGAGGGGTCACTATGAGTCAGGTCCCACTCAATGGCACATAACAACAACAACCATGAGGGGGAGAGGCATTGGACAATGAATCTGTTAGGATGGGCAAGCTCATGCTATAGTAGAATATATCCCAAAAACGTAACAACTTCTGAAAATAATGGTTTATTGTGTTTGCTGCACACCTTTTGCAGGTTAGCTAAGGCAATGCTTCATACTCTTCACTCTGGCATTCAGACAAATAGAGTAGCCACTATCTCAAACATGGGCAGTCTCTAGAACACAGAAGAAAAAAAAAAAAACAAAAAAACTCTGGAGAGTCATATGCTAGTAATTAAGCACCTTTGCCTGAAATAGACATTCTTTACTTCTCCTAACTCAATGAGCAGAACTAGTCGTTTGACCTTACCAACCCACAGGAGGCAGATATGCCTGGGAGGCAGAAAACTGGACATATCTGAACAGCTTTGATGACTGCTAGAGACATATACGATCTGAGGCCAAAGAGGAGATAGGTAGAGTCCTTCAGTGTGGGGAGATTCCTAGGCCCCACTGAAAAACAGCCTTGGAGCTCTGAGCATCAAAGATGAAGTTTGGCATGCAAAACACTGAGAAATGGAAAAAGAGGAGGGGAGATTCATTTACTCTTTATTTACACTCTCTCAGGTACTTTAATTTTTTTATACCATTTAATCATTTAAATTTATAGGATTGAGGAAAAAACTAAAACATGTTTAGCAGTGTATAAGGGAGCTAGAGGTATTCCAATGGCAAAGTAGGCACATTGAGAAATCTGAATCAGCAACATGGTATCAGCTATAACATGGCACATGAAAATCATAGCTATGACCTTGAATTGGATAAACACATTCTCCAAGGTTTACTTGAATGTTCTAACAGAGATATAAGAAGAAGCTATAAAATGTGACACTTGGAAATACCCAGGAGAACAAAGCTCATTCTGCTTTCAAGTCCATAGCTTTCATTCGGAAGCATATTAAGACTTTGCATAGCTTTGTGTGAGAAGGAGCTTTGGCAGTATAGTGTCTAAGGCATTTGACTGCTAACCAGAAGGGTGGTGGTTCAAATCTACCAACCACTCTGTGAAAGGAAGACTGGACAATCTACTACTGTAAAGGTTCATCACCCTGGAAACCCAAAGGGGGTCATTATGAGTCAGAATTGACTTGATGGCAGTGAGTTTGTTTTTTGTTTTTTGTTTTTTTATGTTTTTTTAAATATAGTTTTGTATACTCTGCCTTCAGCCTTCCTGTAAATTTTAATATTCTTTCTACTTCCATTATACAGGATGTTGAAAGAAGAGGCATGCAATTTAGAAGGAGATCAGCAAGAGTTATGTTGTTTTGGGTTTTTTTTCCCCATTGTTTTTCTTTCTCTTTCCACACACTTTTCTTTCATACTGAATTCATAAATTGGTTCTTCTTCTTACATATTTCTAATATTTCTCTCTCAGGCAAAGGAACCCATTTTATTCATTCTTCTTCTGGTATTGGAAGGACACTGTAGATTTCACCATTTCAGCTAATAATAGTAAGTATACTTACTCGGTACTTTGTTCCCCTTTCCTTACTTTCTTCTACATGTATTTCCTTTTTACATCTTAGAATTAAAGAATTCAGTCAAAAAGTTAAAAGATACTAATGATGACATCAAGCAAACATTTTAGGGAAAATAATCGAAGAGTATGACTCGTATGGTAGTTTTCAAACAGCTCCAAGATGTTAGAAACATTCTCTAAGTTGACATCAATTTCAGCCCAGTTATTTGGAGTTAAATATGAAAAACCAAACTTGTGAATCCGACAGTTTTGCATTGTTACATGAGCATTATATAATTAGGTTAAATTATAGAATCCTTGAAATGGGATGAATTTGTTTAGACTGTTAAATAGAATTGGTCAGAGTTCTATGTAATTTCATTCATAGGGAAATTTCTCTCTCACTGCCGTCGAGTTGGATCCGACTCATAGTGACCCCCTCCTTGGGTTTCTGAAATGGTATCTCTATGGAAGTAGATTGCCCACTCTTCCTTCCAAGGAGTTTGAACTGCCAGACTTCTGGTAGCAGTCAAATGCCTTAGGAACTATCCCACTATAGCTCCTATAGGGAAATGTGGGGAGAAGAATATATAACTGCAGGCAATACTTGATTATCATAATATGTTTTTGAGAGTGGGTGGAAACGCAGGCCATCTCCAGGTTATGAACAAGAGCTGTTTCTGTATCTTTAAGAATTTGTAGATATCAGACCAGGTGCACTGTGCTCTTACTTAGCCTTACTTTAGTGCAAGAAAAGATTCAAAAGTCTTTTCAAAAATTTAAAAGCTGCATAGGCAGCAGGTGAAGGTGATCATGATGAAGAATTTGTTGCAAGTAGGGATTCTTTTAATCCTTTCAAAGTGAGGGAAAATTTGCATCACGTAAAAGGGACTGTTCTTACAGTGTTTTTGTTGTTAAGTGTTGTCCAGTCAGCTCCAACCCCATGTGCAACAGAAGGAAACGCTGCCGGGTCCTGAGCCAGCCTCACAATCCTTGCTGTATCTGAGCCCATCATTGCAGTCACTGTGTCAATCTGTCTTGTTGAGAGTCTTCCCCTTTTTCGCTGATCCTGCACTTTAGCAAGCATCATATCCTTCTCCAGGGAATGTTTCCTTCTGACAAAAGTACGTGGATTGCAGATAACCCAAAATCACATCATTTCAGATACAACTACAGTTAACTCTTCATCAACTCAGAATAGATTAGCCAGTTTGCAGATTAATAAAACAATTGGATAAGCTATACCTGGGATCTAAGATCTCATTTCCCAGTGAGGTTGATAAATTAGGTAATTATGAGATTGGGGTTGAAGGTCAGTTCTCCCAAGTGCAGGAGCTGAAAATCCAAATTTGGGTAGGGTAGCATAAAGCTTAAGGCACTTGACTGCTAATCAGAAGACCTGTGGTTCAAACCCAACAGCCATTCCTAGGAAGGAAGATGGGGCAATCTACTTCCATAGTGATACTGCCTCGGAAACCCAAGGAGGGGTTTCTATGAATCAGGTCCTACTCGACGGCACATAACAACAACAGCAATTAAAGTAGACCAAAGGTGCTAGATTGCGTGACTCCAGATATGGAATCCTATTCTGCAACCACTGGGGAACTAAGAATCAGGGCCAATAACCCATGTCTTGATTATATGCCTCTGGAGTTCAGGAGACCTGTCCCAAATCTCTGATGCATTTCAACAATCTCCATTTAAAAACAGGCAGCTATACAAGCCTATTAACCCATAAACCTGTTAATCCACATCTCATATAATCAAGCTTTAACCGTATGCATGTGTGCATGCATTTAAATCTCTAATAATTAGGAAAAGAAGGACCAATTTTCTGTACGTGAAGGGCCAGAAATTCTATGTAGGATATAATTAAAATATTTGTTGGCTCTTGTCCTATAATCTAAATGTAAAATTACAAGTGTTATTGAAGAGTATCCCTACTAACTACTATATACACTCACAACATTACGAATTTTTAAACCTCTGAAATTGCTGGTTATCTTTAAAATGAACAGAAATTTATATTTTCAATTGAAAATTTATTATCATGATTCAAATTACATGTATTGAATACCTATTATACACTAGACCAAAATGCATCTACTATAAAAGAAATTTATATTCTTAATTCTAAGAATTTAAGGTATTATAACTAACAATTGACAAATGGAACACAAAAAGTATGTACTGGACATGTAAGACTCAGACTAAAAACAATACAGAAGCAATGAATAAAAGGTTTCTTTTCTAAAACAAAGGACACGTGATAAACACAGATTTTACAATGAAGTGCAATTTGATCAACTTACCAAAATGTCAGTCTTCATGAAAGGAAGTTTTTCTGTTTGTGGTAAGACAGTAAACAAATTAGCAGTACTCCTCAGTACTTTTCAGTTTGCTTTGCAGAATAAACCTCCTTTCCAAACCTTAAGCTTTATGTCCCTTGGAATTTTCTCTTATCTGACTCAAGTCATACCCCTTGAAATACTTTAGTTGAGAAAAAGGATCAGCTAACTACCACCTGTGGGCCAAATCCTTGCTCTGAGCAAAGAACAGATTTTACATTTTTAAACAGTTTTTTAAAAAAAAAAAAGAAGAAGAAGAAGAAGGAGGAGGGAAAAAAAAGGTAACTATGCAACAGAAATGTGTGTGGCCCATAAAACGTACAATACTTCTTTAAATTAGCCCTTTTCTGAGAAAGTTTGCTGACCTCACCTCTAGAATATTCCTAGACTCCTCTTCTTCACTCCTGAAATTCTAATTGAGTTTTGCTTCCCAATATCTCTGCCATTTGTCCCATCTTTGCTGTCTCCCTCGCTATTTCCTGTTCTAGTTCATAACTCCATCTCTTTTGGCCTAATGTGGTGCCCTGCCTCCAATCTCAACCCCTCCGACCACAATGTCATCAGAATAACCTTTTAAAGAACTGAAATCACCATGTTCATCTCAGTAAATCTTTCTTTGACAGCCCAAGACTGCTACAGCATACATGCTTGCTTCTTCTAGTTCCTGCTCCTTGTGCAGATGTCTATTACAACACATGTCACAGCAGAGGACTTATTTGCATGTTAGCATTCCTTCTAACCTGGGAGTTCCCTTGAGGGTAGATGTAGTCATAATGCCCACTACACTGAACATCTGTGTTGAAAGAATAAGTGAATGAATGAGTTTGTCAGTTTTTTTCTGTGTATAGATTTTTAATAGGGCAGAAGTATCCTCTAGGACACAGGATATCTTAGGAAGAGAAGAGGATAGGTTTGTGCTACCAAGAGTATATTCAGTAGAGAACATTAAGACTAGAAGAACTGGAAACCAAATTCTCAACAACTTTTCATGCTAATGTTCCCCTTCATGAATGCATTTGAATACATAAACTTTTTTAAAAAATAAATTATGCACAAGACTAAGCTGTGTACACTCCATGTATGCCAGTTATTTTCATTTTGTAAAGCTGGCTTATGAATAAATATAGAACAAAAAATTAAGAGAACTAGTACATTTTTTTTCCTTTTTTTTTTAAAATTGTGATTTGGGTGAAAATTTACAGAGCAAATTCACTTTCCATACAGCAGTTCACATACACTTTGTCTCATGACATTGACCACAGTTTACCACAATACAACAGCTCCCCTCCCACTTCCTCCCAATAGTTACCTCTTCCCTGTGTCCATCGCTCCATACACTCCTGCCCCCTGACCTGTCTCCCTGTGCATTAGCAGCCCTTTTTTCTCCCATGATTGTTCTCTCCAAGGAGTGTGTCTACGTCAGGTAAATGTTCAACTCATATGCCTGTCTTTTGTTTGGGTGGAAACCACAGGTGTGGGTTCAATTTCAGATCTGAAGGGCAGCTAGGGGCCATAGTCTCAGGGGTCCTACCAGGCTCTATCAGACCAACGAACCTGGTCTCCCTACCCTTTTTTTCCCCCCAAATGATTTTGAATTTTGTTCCACATTGTTCTCTCTATATCCAGAATCTCCTACATAGATCCCTCTCTGAGTGGTTGACAGTGGTAGCTGGGCACCATCTAGTTCTTCTGGTCTCATAGTCGTATAGGCTGAAGATCTCATGGTGTACCAGTTGTGAAGACTAATTGTTTCCATGAATCTTTGGTTTTCTTCTTTCTTCTTTGCTCTGGATGAGGAGAGACCCATTGTTGCATCTACATGACTGCTTGCAAGCTTTTAAGATGCCAGTCGCTACTCCCTAAAGTAGGAGAAGGAACAATGTTTTGTGTAGTATGTTATGCCAATTGAGCTTGATGTCCCCTGTGACTATGTTCCTGAGGCCACAGGTTTAACTACTCAGTCCCTCTGGGTAGCTGGTTGTAACCAAAAAGTGACTACAACCTTGTCCCTTGTCACTTTACTATACACCTGGGAATTCTTACAGATCATACAAAAACACTTATAGGACCATTGTCTGCCAACCCTATACGTGGTCTTGGGTACACTCCTCCCTTCATAGACATACCTAGTAGTTCAGCCAGTTCACCCATCTATCCACCCATATACCCATGTTTGCCTTCACTGACAACGCAGTACTGTATGTGCAAAATGGTTAATCTCTGTTGTCTGTACCTCCCATGTACCTCTCTATGTCTTCCTCTTCCTCAATGCCACCATATCAATCACTCACAATTAGTACATTGCCTTTCTCTTCACCCAAATCAATACTTATCTCTACCTATCAAACAGTGTTTCCTACCCTACCCTCCCACCCCTGGTGGCCTCTTTCTTCTTTTTTGATGTGTGCATTTATTGCTATAAATTGGCCTCTGATCACTGCTTTTGCTGTGTCCCAAAGATTTTGGTATGTTTTGTTTTCATTTTCATTTGATTCAAGGAATTTTTTAATTTCAATTTTTATTTCTTCTCTTACCCAGCCTTTCTTAAGAAGGATGTTGTTCAGTTTCCATGTGTTTACTCTTTTTCCATTTGCTTGAACAATTTCTCTCAGAAAGATCAACATAAGGCCGGTCCCCATGAAGCAGAGGTTAAATATGTCCCAAATGTCCAAACTACTGTGCCACTCTATCAGTTCAGGCATTAACTCCTCCTCATCCTCCCAGTAATTTCCCCCATCTTAGGCTTCTGTATTTCACTGTAACACCTCACAGAACTCACAGACACCCAAGGGATTGTCTCATGTAGTAGTGGTGGAGGCTGGCAGGCTGGCAAGTCCCAGGTCTGTGAGTGGGTATGGAGGATCCTCCCAATTCGTGGGGTTTGATGAACATCAATCAGCAGATCAGATGACAGCTGCTGCCCCAAATCCAGGGGTGAGATGAGGATGAGTCAAAAGACAAAATTGGAGCAATAGGAGGGTGAACCATTCCAGGAGATTCATAGGTATACCCTCAGGGAAGCTAAGGGTTGTGTGAATTATACCCTCCAGCAAGGCAGGACTCAAGATACATTCCACCTGTGTTGGCCCAACAGAAATAACCTAAGTGGATGACTTTAACAATCAGCAGCTCAAGGCAAATCCCATCACAGAGCTGATTGCTAGTCACTATAGGGAATGACTACTACCAGCTGCCCAGCCAAGTTGATACCTGACCTTAACTACCACACCACCCCAAACAGGCATGGATAATAAGATTTACAATACATCACAGAATGGAGGACAATGGCTAGAAGGGCCACATCAAGCAATTCATCACACCATTGATCTTCCTATTGTTGATTTCTAATTTGATAGCATTATGATCTGAGAAGATGTTTTGCAGTATTTCAATATTTTAAAATTTATTAAGGCTTGCTTTATGGCCTAACATATGGTCTATCATGGAAAATGTTCCATGTGCACTGGAAAACAATGTACATTGTGCTGTAGTTGGGTGAAGTGCTCTGTAGATAGATGTCTATAAGGTCAAGTTGGTGGATTGTATTGTTTAGCTCTTCTGCATCTTTGTTGAGTTTCTTTCCAGTTGTTCTATCTTTCATTGAAAGTGGTGTGTTAAAGTCTCCCACAATGACTGCAGAGTCATCTATTTGCCTTTTCAAATTTTTTAAAGTCTGGTTTATGTATTTTGGGCTCTTTAATTGGGTCCATAGATATTTATTATGGTTATATCTTCTTGTTTAATTGCTCCTTTAATCATTATATAATGTCCTTCCTTGTCTCATATGGTGGTTTTTGTCTTAAAGTCAATTTGATCAGAAATTAATATTGTCACTCCTGCTTTTTTACGTTTGCCATTTGCTTGATATATCTTTTTCCAACCTTTGATTTTTATCTATTTTTGTCTTTATCTCTAAAATGTGTCTCTTGTAGACAGCATATTGATGGGTTATGTTTTCTTATCCAATCTGCAAAATTTCTTGCGTGGTGCATTTACTCCATTAACATCTAGTGTAATTATTGACAAGTATGAATTGGTTGCTGTCATTTTGTTACGTGTTTTTTCATGGTGTCCCTGGTTTCTTTGTTCCATATTATCTTCTGTGCTGAGCTCATTATGTTTTTGAATCATGTTATCATTTCCTTTGTTGCTATTGTTTTAGTATTAGCTGAATATTTGTGCTTGTCCTCTCTTTTATCATAATGTGAAGGTTTATAATTTTTCTTTGAGGTTACCCTGTGATTTATACTTTTTCTCCCCAAGTTTAGAACAGTCCATTCTATCTTGAAACTCTTGATTTGCTCACCATTTAGAAGTTCTATAACTACACAGTATTTTCCCTCTTTTTGGTTTATAGGTGTTCTCACTTGCCAATTGATGTCTCTGGTTCCTGTTTACAATCTTGTAAGCACATTTTACTCTGGATATGTCCATAGTTGGCTCAAACTCGTGGTGACCCCATGTACAACTGAACTCAATGGAAACAACAATCCACAGATCAGATATATTGGGAGAATGAAATTTGTATGTTTGAAGTGTGTGAGACTCTGAGCTAGAATTATTGGGATTCGGGTCAAATGTAGGGAAGGTCCCAACCAAAACAGAATGTGGCCACAGTGTCCCTAGTGGTCTGGACAGAGAAGAAGTAGGATGTATTTCAGAAAATGAAAAAATAAAATCTTTGCCTATTTAAAACTTTCCACAAAACTAGTTTTATGTCTAAGAAAGGATCATTTCTTGCAATGTGCTCCCTCATGCCAGCATTCACATGCTGGGTATTAATGGATAGTTTTCTGTGGGCTAATCTGGGAATTAAATTACCATTTATAATTCCATTTCCAGATTTAAAGAAAAATTTCTTTTATGGAGTGCCTTGTAGAGAAATTTGAGGAATACAATTTTTTTTCAATGTTGGATATTTAATGGTATCTCTAAAAATGTGAGATTGGGCTACAAAGATAGTGCACAGTGTAAATGTCAATACCATCATGTAATATCTTTGCTAAATTTTGGAACTATTTTCTAGTTGTTTTGAGAATGTGTAACATATGATATTACATAACAATAGCAATTTATTTGATTCAATATTTGAGATACATGATCTGAAAGGATGTTGATATTGCTTGGTGATAATGCCTTACAGGTTGAAAACAAAATTATTTTATCATAGAGTATTGATGGTCAATAGAGACAGGGTACAGGGTATTTGAATATTTTAGAAAAATCCAAAGAATTCCCTTCCTGAGTCTCAGTAATAATAATGATAATTGAATGGGAAAGATAATATGGATTGCATAAGAAAATATATTTGCTTTCCTCATATTTTTAGATAATTAATCAAGTTCTGAAACTGCAGTGACTTTTTTTTTTTTCCATTCAGTTGATTTTCCCCTATTTTTCTCAAGGAATTAAAGGTAAAACTAATGAGAAAGTCAAGTTTGCAAACCCTCTATCTTTGTCATAAATTTGTTACATTTCTCTAATAAGAACCTTCTCTAACTCAGTTGAGAATTTCAGAAGATTTTTCTTCTCTGGGAAAAAAAAGAAAAAGGAAAATATGATATGTATTCAAAACCATATGATGTTTTGCTTATTTGAAAACATATTGTATTGACATTTGATTGGTTTGAACTCTGAAAATTGAACCTACAGGAAAAGAAAGGTGAACTAAGACTACATTTAAAATAAAATATGTTTATCATTGTCACAATCACCATTTTCTCAGGGGTATTATAAAATTCATCAATGTTTTTCCCCCAAGTAAAATTGCCAGTACTCTTTCTTCACATTTGACAATTCCTTTCCTTTCTGGTTCTGATCATTAATGTTTAAAGCATACTGAGATTTTCACTTAAAAAAAAGATGTATTCAAGTAGACTCAGTACCAGGGGAATAGTTTATTTCTAGGCTGAAGGCTTCACTTCACATGAAGGCAGTAACGTGCAGAAAAGCCCACAGGTTGTGAAGTCACTGGGGCTTGGACTCAAATTCTGGATCCTCCAATTTGTTAATGGAGTGTCTGTGGGCAGAAAAATTTCTCTAAGCTTCAGTATTCTCATCTATATGATGTAGCATTGTTGTTCAAATTTAGCAAAATAAGTTCTCAAATATGTCTGCCACAAAACAAGCAGTTAATATAAGTTCTTTTGCCTTCTTTCCAAGCAAGAGCTTATCTCTCAAACTGAAATACCAGCCATGAGCATCCCAAAAACTCTGAAGACTGTAAGATGGCCAGAAGTAGTTAGAGCCTATGCTGAAGGTAGAGAGGAACCCACAATGAAGTGTCTCAATAAATCAGCAACAGCAAGATGGTGACAAGAAAAATTGGTTATTTAATCATCTACGATTTAACACACAGATTAAAAAAAGAAAAAAACAGTATTTACAGTCATGTACTTTTACAGTCATGAGACTTTTACTTATTTATTCAATTCCTATGTTAACCTGTGTAATGAAGTCAATGACATTTCTTTATAGAAGGGGGAACTGAGGTTCAGAAAACCAATGTAACTTGCCTAAGGCCACAGCACGGTAGTAACATACTGATGTTTAATATGACTTTGCCTAACACAGTGACCTATATTGCTGAATGTCAGAGTTTTCTATGCTTCATGTCAAAGAATGGCAAGGATCAAACTTTTCTATTCATGAACCCCATCCTTCAATCTGTGGCAAGCACAGAAATCTGAAGGGATTTAGATCATAAATCTGAAGGGTATTACATCATAGTGGTAACATTCCCAGTAGAGTTCAACAGGTGTAGGTTTGAATCCTGACTCTTCCCCTTGCTAGCTTTGTGTAACTGGCATAGTCATTAAACTTTTTATGCTGCACATTCTCATCCAAAATTAGGTATAATAATGATACTTACTTCACAGAGTCATTCAAGGTTTATTGAAAATAATGCTTATAAAACATTTAATACAGTTTCTGGCATATCATTATAAGTTTATTGTTAATGGTAATAAGACATTGTAGTTACAAAATGTTTCACTATGTTTGAATGAATGACTTCTTGCATCAGAGTCCTGGGGGTCTTTTTAAGTGGGAAGGTTCCTTGTCCCAACTCTACACCTAATGAATCAGAATATCTGGATGGTAAAGGGTAGGGGTCAGCTTTTGAACAAATTGTCCAGGTATAGTCGACATCTACTGCTGATACTGTCAGTCATCCATTCACCTCTATCCTGGCAACCATACTTCAATTTCCATCTGAAGGATGTACCTCCCACTTGTTCTGGTGAGCACCTGAGCTGTCACTATTGCTTGACTAGCACTCCTTTATACACAGTGACTGGTACTGATCTGTGCTAATCAGAGCTGATGTGATATAATTAGGCTTTTGCTGGAATGTGGACAAGATAAGCACTCTCTCCTGTTGGATGTGATCCTGAAAGGATAGCCTTGGGAATGCTGACAGACATCTGGTGACCACAAAGGGGAATGCCCGTCTGAGAGTGGACTCAATTCATAAGTAACACAGTCAAAAGATGGAGATACACAAGTCTCATGCAGTTGATGTCATTTGAGCCTCTGATTTAGCTACACCTAATTTGACTGCTAACCAGAAGGCTGGCGGTTCAACCCACCAGCCACTCCTCAGAAGGAAGACTGGGCAATCTACTTCTGTAGTGATACTACCTCAGAAACCCATGGAGGGGTTGCTATGAGTCGGAGCTGACTGCACAGCAGTGAGTTTGGTTTTTTGGTTTAAGGCCAGATTGGCTCCTGCACTTTCCAGTAAGCCATTTTGGATTGTGTTTCTTTTTGTTACATGTCACCAAAGCCCTAAAAACCTAGATAACATGTATACAATTATTTTGTCAAATCCATACTTACTGGGTTTTAGGTTCACATCCCCACACAGTTTTCTGCTTTGATTCATTAGGCTAGATCACATGTGGACCATCAGGATTTCTTTGTCTAGACTTGTTGTTGTTAGCTGTCTTTGAGTTGGTTTCTCATTCATGGTGACCCCATAGACAGAAACAAAATGTTGCATAGTTCTGAACCAAGCCCATGATGGGTTACAGATTGGGTGTTGTGATTCAGAGGGTATTCATTGGCTGATCTTTGGAAATAGATTGCCAGGTCTTTCATTCTTGTCTGTCTTGATGTAGAACCTTTGCTGAAACTTATTGAGCATCATGGCAATACTTAAACCTTCATTGACAGTGGCAACACATGAGCTGTACTGGTCAGGAATAGAACTTGAGAATCCTATCACTGAACGATCAATGCCCATATGGCCAGGCAGGAAAATAAATAAGTTAAACAAACTGTGAGTTAGAAATATGCTACTTCTCAAGCCCAATAAAAACATTAAAGCAAATTTAATGTCAAATCCTTAGCCTCAGTGTTAGTGAAACAATGGAGGGTACAGGGATGAGAGTTTCAAAGAGCTCTTGCCTCCTTTGAAGGGAACAGCTGCTACTTAGCTCAAGCCAAAAGTCACCATGTGGGAATGCAGTCTCTGGATTATCAGAGTAGCCAGGTATCCTGAATTTCACGTGAAACCTTCAATTTTAAACATTAACAACTAATTCAAAATTTTAAAACATGCTGTCTAGGCTAACACAATGTGAGCTAACCTGCATGAACACAGAATCTGTTTATGACATCCTCAATAGAGCTTCCAAGATATGATAAAGGAGAGAGTATGGAGGGGCCCTTCACAAAAAAGATTACCCCGGTCATCTCCAACCACATGAGAGACAAAAGAGAAAAAATTCTAAAATGAATATGCCAAACAGAAAATAAAATTTCTTCCCACTACCCACAGACTAGCTTGATGGCAGCACTTAGGCTTCCTAAGTGTGCGTTGCAAAGAATGGGAATTCCAGAACACTTCATCATGCTCATAAGGAACCTGTACATAGACCAAGAGGCTGTCATTTGAACAGAACAAGGGGATACTGCATGGTTTAAAATCAGGAAGGGTATGTGTCACAGTTGTGTCCTTCCACCATACTTATTCAATCTGCATGCTGAACAAATAATCCAAGAAACTGGACTATACGAAGAAGAATGCAACATCAGGATTGCAGGAAGATTCATTAACAACCTTTGATGTGCAGATGACACAACATTACTTGCTGAAAATAAAGATGACTTGAAGCACTTACTGGTGAAGATCAAAAACTATGGTCTTCAGTATGCATTGCACCTCAACATAAACAAAACAAAAATCCTCACTGCTGGAACCAAGAAACAGCATCATGATAAATGGAGAAAAATTGAAGTTATCAATGATTTTATTTTACTTGGATTCACAATCAACATCCTTGGAAGTAGCAGTCAAGAAATAAAATGTGGTATTGCACTGGGAAAATATGCTGTAAAAGACCTCTGATAAGGAATTCAAAAGAATTATCTTTAGGTATCTTCAAAGGATTGA
>NW_006921588.1:17276367-17294960 GCF_000298275.1 Orycteropus afer afer | reverse complement strand
GTATTTTCATGCAAATTCTTTTGCTAGTTGGGGTTTAGTCCAATTCTGTATCCTTCCCTTCAAGGCTCAGGGGTCCAAGATTATCTTCTGTGTCTGTCTTAATTGGTTTCCCTTTTCTTTGTTGAAGAAGGTCTTTGCAATCCTTCTGCCCAGTCCGCCATCTTGCCAGAAGCCTTGGATGATGTTCTTGATGTGATCCCACAATTTCTCTGGTTTTCAGTCACTGGTGTTCAGTGCATTAAATCTATTCTTTAGATGATTTTTAAATTCAGGTGAGATATAATCAAGGTCATATCTTGGCTCTCGTAGACTTGTTTTAATTTTCTGCAGCTTCAACTTGAACTTGCACATAAGCAACTGACAGTCTATTCTACAATCAGCTCCTGGCCTTGTTCTGGCTGAAGATATTGAGCTTCTCCATCATCTCTTTGCACAGGTCTAGTCGATCTGGTTCCTGTTTATTCCATCTGGTAAAGTCCATGTGTATAGCCATCATTTATGTGGTTGAAAAAAGATATTTGCAACTAATAAGTCATTGGTCTTGAAAAATTCTCTCACGTGATCTCCAGCACATCATTTCTATCACCAAGGCCACATTTTCCAACTACTGGTGATTATTCATTGTTTCCAACTTTTGCATTCCAATCACCAGTGATAATCAGCACATCTTGACTGCATGTTTGGTCAATTTCAGACTGCAGAAGTTGGTAAAAATCTTCAGTTTCCTCATCTTTGGCTTTGGTGGTTGGTGCGTAAATTTGAATAATACTAGTATTACCTGGTTGTCCTCGTAGGTGTATGGATATTATTCTATCACTGACAGCATTGTACTGCAGGATATATCTTGAAACATTCTTTGTGATGATGATTCTATTTCTCTTCAAATAGTCATTCCCAGCTTAGTAGATCATATGGTTGCCTGATTCAAAATGGCCAAAACCAGTCCATTTCAGCTCACTATTGCCTAGGATATCAATCTTTATGCATTGCATTTCATTTTTGACAACTTCCAATTTTCCTAGATTCATACTTCAAACATTACACATTTTGACTATTAATGGATGTTTGCAACTGTTTCATCCCATTTTGAGTCATTCCACATTAGCAAATGGAAGTCCTAAAAACTTTACTCCACCTACGTTATTAAGGTTGGCTTTACTCTGAGGAGGCAGCTCTTTCCCAGTCATATTTTTAGTGCCTTCTGACCTGAGAGGCTCATCTTCTGGCACTATATCGAACAATATTTTGGGGCTTTTCATAAAGTTTTCCAGTAATTTATCAGACAGTGTTCATTGCTATTCATAAGGTTTTCACTGGCCAATTCTTTGAGAATTTGATTTGAGAAGTGGATGGCCCCTTCCTTCTTCTGAGTCTGTCTTAGTCTAGAAGCTCCACTGAAAACTGTGCACCATGCATGACCCTGCTGGTATTTGAAATACCGGTGGTATAGTCTCCGGACTTACAGCAACACACAAGCCGCCACAGTAAAACAAACTGACAGATGAGTGGTGGAAGTTATGCCCTTTAATTATGTTGTGGGATTTCCCTTCTATTCCTATTTTTTGGATGTTTCTATCAGGAATGGGAGTTTGCTTTTGTCAAATTTATTTTCTACATTTCTTGATGTGATCATGTAATCCTTTTCTTTTATTTATGTGGTGGATTGCATTGATTATTTTCCTAATGTTGAACCATCCTTGCATATCTGGTATGAATCTCACTTGGTCATGATATATTATTTTTTGATATATTGTCTATAATTTTCTTTTTAATGATATCTTTGGCTGGCTTTGGTATCAGGGTTATGCTTACTTCACAAAAATTCATAAGTATTCTCTCCATTTTTATATTCTGGAATAGTTTGAGTAGAATTGGTGTTTTTATTGGGAGGTTGTTTTTTTTTTTTTTATGATCTGTTAGATTTGTGCTTTTGTTTTGGGTAAACTTGGCTGGACAATGATTCCAAGTGGTTTAAGCAGTTGTGGTGTGGTTGTTCCCATGATGAGATCTGAGCAGCCATTCAGTTGAAAGAGAATTTCCTTAAAGGTTTGACCTGCTTCCAATATATATATTGACATCCTGAAAAAATTCAGGAACTTTCTGTTGGATCTGGATCATGTCGTGCTGCCTGACAATCTTGGGTTCATCAGCCCCTGAAGCTGTGTCAGTCAGGAAAAACCACCAGCTTGACATTTGGACTTGCCAGCCTCTACAACTGTTCTGTCAGCCAACAATCCACCATTTTGCATGCTAAATCTTGGATTCATCATCTGCTGAAGTCAGTAGCCTGTTATATTGGCTGCTGATCATGGGTTCATCAGCCACTGCAGCTGCATAAGTTGGGAAAGTGAGTTGGGAAAAGCCTCCAGCTTTACCTTTGATCCAGGAACTTGGGACCTGCCAGCCTCTATAACATATATTCTCAAGTTGTTGTGTGCCATTGTTAGTTCTCTGCTGAAGGAGTCTTGCGAGGTTGGTCTGTTTCTCACAAATTCCATTTTCTGCTTATCTGGAAATCTCCTAATTTCACCATCATATTTGAAGGACAATTTTGTTGGATATATAATTCTTGGTTGGCTTTTTTTTTTTCTTTCAGAGTTTTATATATGTCATCCCAATGCTTCTTCACCTGTGTGATTTCTGCTGAGAAATAAGAACTTAATCTTATTGATTTGTCTTTGTGGCTTACTTTTCTTTTTTTCCTGTGCTGCTTTCAGGATTCTTTTTTTGTCTTTAGTTTTGGAAAGTTTGATTATGATATATCTTCATGACTTTCTGTTGGGGTCTAACATGTTTAGTGTTCTTTGAGCTTCTTGAATACATATCTTCTCGTCTTTCAGGATAATAGAGAAAGTTTCTTCTAACATGTTTTCGATAATTTTCCTGGTGCCCTATTTTTCTCACTTGTTTTTCTGATATTATGTAAGTTATTCCTCTTAATGGTGTCCCACATAAATCTTATACTTTCTTCATTTTGTCTTGATCTTTTTTTCTGATTGATCCCTTAACAAAGAAGATTGAGACATTTGTCTTCAGTCTCACTAATTCTGCCTTCTATTGGTTCAGTTCTACTCTGTTGCCATTTTAATGTGTTATCTGTTTCTTAAATCTTAGTATGAATCTTCTGGATTTCTATTTGCTGTTTTTGCCTGGTTTCCAGTTTTTCTTTATTTTGTCAGTTTGTTCTTGTATTGTTTTCCTGAATTATTCTAGAGCTATTGACGATTTTGTTTCCTTGATTTTTTCAGTGTTTTCCTTGATCTTTCTTTCAATCCTTTGAAGATACTTAAGTATAATTGCTTTTAATTCCTTATCAGGTGGTTCCAATACCATTTCTTCCTCAATACATTTCTGCTCTGTATTTGATCATTTGTTTGTGCCACTCTGCTTTGCTCCTTTGTGTGAACTGAGGTTATCTATTGTCTCTGAGATATTGTGGTGTTTTATTTGTATTTAACGGATGACTGTTTGTTGATGTATTGCACTCAGGTTTTTGTTTGTTTGTTTTATATATATTTATTTGCTGATATATCTGAGTGAGGTAGCTGTGCTACATTGTTCACTAGTTTGGCAGCACTCAAGTGCTCACCACCTGTGTTGTGGTGGATGTGATAGAGAATGGGAGTGTTTGCACAGTTCTCTGTGTGTATTTATGTAGAGCAGTTGGGGCATGTTGGGCTAGTATTGGTCTCCATCTTTCAGCTGATGCAGGAGTGAGTGGTGGCCCTCATGCAGTGGGTAGTGGCTGTAAGACATGCAGATGTGGTTGGGCAGTGTAGACATAATTGCTATTCTATTCCATGTGACACAAAAAATACAAAAAAGAGATAGAAATATTAATAAATTTAAAAAAAGAGAACCAAAAAAAAAATGACAAAAACAACCAAACAACAACAAAAAGAAAGCAAATTTAAAAAAAGAGACAGAGAGAGGGTCAAAAAGAAAAATAAAACATAAACAAGAACAAGACTTTCTGATCAACAGCTATCAGTATGGGTGCAGTCCTGAATGAACAGAGCCAATTATCAGGTTGTTGAATACTGCTTGCAAAAATTCAGAATGGCCTACTGTGTCCAGTCAGTTGACAATTTACAGAATTGTTTCCTTATCACTGTTTTCATTCCATGTCTTCCTCTACTTGATATTTGATCCACTTATTTATCCATTTCTTTGTATCTCAGGGTTCCAAGGTTAAAATCTGTATATGTGTTTTTTGGTTCTCCATGTCTTCGTTGTAGAAGTCTGTGCAGCTTGTCTTCCTAGTCTGCCATCTTGCCAGAAGAATTCCCTAATTTTTTTGTATGAAAACAATTTATTGATAGATTTTAGTTAAAATTTTATTTAGAAAGAAAAGCGTTTGTACATAGAGTTCTGGTACAACATGTAGTTTTTTGCTGTTATTGTTGTTAGGTTCCATCAAGTCAGTTCTGACTCATGGTGACTCCAAATACAACAGAATGAAACTGTGCCCAATCCTGCCATCTCAATCATTACTGTTATTATGCTTGAATCCATTGTTGTAGCCACTGTGTCAATCTATCTCACTAATGGTCTCAATCTTTTTCACTGATCCTCCAGCATGATGTCCTTTGCCAGGAACTGGTCACTCCTGATAACATGTTCAAAGTGTATGAAACAAAGTTTTGCCATCCTCACTTTTAAGGAGTGTTCTGGCTTTACCTCTTCCAAGATAGATTTGTTTGTTCTTCTGCAAGTCCATGGTACATTCAACATTCTTCGTTAACACCATAATTCAAAAGCATCAGTTCTTCTTCCATCTTCCTTATCATTTTCCAGTTTTTACATGTATATGAGGAAACTGAAAATGTCACAGCTTGGGACAGGCACACCTTATTTCTCAAAGTGATATCTCTCATTTTTGGTATTTTAAAGAGGTCTTTTGAAGCATATTTGTCCAATGCAAGATACTGTTTAACTTCTTGACTGCTGCTTCCATATATTCATTGTGGATCCAAATGAAATTAAATTCTTGAGAACATCAATCTTTTCTTCATTTGTCATGATGTTGTTTATTGGTCCAGTAGTAAGGATTTTTATTTTCTTTACATTGAGGTGTAATCCATATTGAAGGCTGTAGTATTTGATCTTCATCAGAAAGTACTTCAAGTCATCTTCACTTTCAGAAAGCAAGATAATATCTTCTGCATATTGCAGGTTGTTAATGAGTCTTCCTCCAGTCTAATTCTACATTCTTCTTCACATGGTCCAGCTTCTCAGATAATTTGCTCAGCATAGATTGAATAATTATATGAAAGGATACAATCCTGATGCACATCTCTCCTGATTTTAAACCATAAAGTATCCCCTCGTTCTGTTCATAAAACTTCCTCTTAGTCTATGTACAAGTTCCACATAAGCACAATTAAATGTCGTGGAGTTCCCATTCTTTCCAATATTATCTATAATTTATTGTGACTCATGCAGTCAAATCTCTTACATAGTCAATAAAATGTAGGAAAACATCATTTTGGTATTCTCTGCTTTCAGCCAAGATCTATCTGATACCAGCAGTGATGTTTTGTGTTCCATGTCCTTGTGAATCTGGCTTGAATTCCTGGCAGTTCCCTGTGGATGTACTGCTGCAACTATTTTTGCATTATCTTTAGCAAAATTTTACTTGCATGTGATAGTAATGATATTGTGTGATAATTTCAGTTGGATCACTTTTGTTTGGAATGGGCAAAAATATAGACCTCTTCCAGTTGGTTGGCCAGGTACCTATCTTCAGATTTCTTGGCATAGATTCATGTGCACTGTCCACCTTTACATCTGTTTGTTGAAACATCTCAGCTGGTACTCTGTCAATTCCTGGAGGCTCATTTTTAACCAATGTTTTCAGTGCAGACTTCTTCCTTCAATACCACCCATTCTTGATCATGTATTACCTCCTGAAATGATTGAACATTGACCATTTCTGTTTGGTACAATGACTCTGTGTATTCTTTCCATCTTCTTCTCTTTTTTTTTTTGTTTTTTTTTGTTTTTTGTTTTTAGTGGTATTATTGTGATTGGGGTGAAATTTTACAGAGCAGATTGGTTTTTCATTCAACAATTCATACACATTTTGTTTTGTGACATTCATTGCAATCCCCACAATGTAACACCACTCTTTCCCTTCCCCTTCTTCCTTGTGTCCATCTTCTGTTGATGCTTCCTGCATCATTCAATGTTTTGTCCATTGAATACTTCAATATTGCAACTCAAGGCTTGAATATTTTCTTCCCTTCTTTCAGGTTGAGAATTACTGTGCATGTGCTTCCCTTTTGGTTTTCAATACCAGGTATTTGCATATTTTATTATAATACTGTTACTTTGTCTTCTCAAGCTGCCCTTTGAAGTCTTCTGTTTAGCTCTTTTACTTCATCATTTCTCCCATTCATTTTAGTGACTCTATGCTCAAAAGCAAATTCCAGAGTCTTTTTTGCCATCCTTTGGTCCTTCTTTCCTGTTTTTTTAAAGACTTTTTACTTTCCTCATGTATGATGTCCTTGGTGTCAACCCACAACTTGTCTGGCCTTCAGTCATTGAAGTTCAGTGTATCAAATCTGTTCTTGAGATGATGTCTATATTAAGATGCAGTATACTATATCTAGGGAGCTCTGGTAGCATAATGGCTAAGGCACTTGACTGCTAACCAGAAGGACTGGCAGTTCAAACCCACTAGCCACTCCTCGGAAGGAAGATGGGGCAATCTACTTCCGTAGTGATACTGCCTCGGAAACCCAAGGAGGGGTCGCTATGAGTCGGGTCCGACTCGATGGCACACAACAACAACAACAAACACTATATCTATATTTTGCCTTTGATACTATATCATATTTTGCCTTTTGTGAACTTGTTTTCATTGTCTTCACTTCATCTTGAATTTGCATATGAACAAGTGATTGTCTGTACTGCAGTTGGCCCCTAGACCCACAGACAAAGTGAATTTGATTCCTGTGTATTCTATCTGGCAATGTCCAAGTGTAGTTGCCATTTATGTTGTTGAAAAAGGTATTTCCAATGAATAAATTTTTGGCCTTCTCAAATTCTATCAGACAATCTCTGGCACCTTTTCTGTCACCAACGCCATATTTTCCAACCACTTATGCTTCTTTGTTTTCAACTTTCACATTCTAATCACCAGTAAATAACAATGCATCTTGAGTGCATGTTTGATCAATTTGGGATTGCAGAAGTTGGTGAAAATCTTCAATATCTTCATCTTTGGCATAGTCATATTAAATGTTCTTCCTTGTAAATGTGTGGATATTATCCCATCATTGACAGCATTGCATTTCAAGATAGATCTTGAAATGTTCTTTCTGATGATGAATCAGATATCTTTTCAGTTTGTCATTCTCAGCATAGCAAACTACATATTTATCAGATTCAGAGTGGCTGATACCAGTCCATTTCAGTTCACTAATGCCTAGAATATCAATATGTGAGCAATTGTAGTCAAATTCTAGACGTATATTCCTTTGGGTTTCTTAAGTAACTCTCATAAAACATTTTGGACTCCCCTGCTTTTTATTTATCGTGTGTTTTTATGTCATTCAAATGTGTCCATTTACTGTCTTATCACTAACCTTTTGTAGCTCATGAGCTTTCTCCAAATATTGAAACCTGCTCGTGATCCAACAGATAAACAATTCACATGAGCAAAGCCCAAGGGAATTATCATGGATCTATGCTCTTAAGTGTTATTCAAGAAAGAAAGAAGAAAGTTAACTTTATTCAAGTATTTTATTTAACTCTTTGTATTATATAACTAATTTTATCTTTTGTCCTTATTCTTCTTGATTTTCCATTATAATTATGTAAAAACTATGTATACTCATTCATGACTTTGGCTAATTAAAAAAAAAAAAATTCATGACTATCATATATTTTCTGTAGTAGGGTATAAAAGCATTAATAAAGACTTTATTTTTTCCCCTAAGTAACAAGCAATGTTTCCAATTATTTTTTAGAGCAGGACATTTGGTACAGATAATGTTGCTATAGCAACTTTAGAACAAGGCTTAATTTGGGCCACAGTGAGTGTACCCACTTGTTTTAAATTCATCATCCAGTCTAATTTAGCATCTGTATGTAGAGCTGCATTTACAAACACTGCAGCAGGAGTGCCTATGTTGAAAGTTGTTGTCGGATACTGTGCTTCAAATTTCTACTTGTGTTCATGGCATTTATTAAGAGCAATAGTTAAAATGATTATAAAGGAAAAAAAAGCCTTAATATATTTTTATTCACACTTAAATGTTTTGAAAATCAATTTAACCTTAACAGGCCTCTGAAAATATGTTTATATTAGACATATATTTTACGTAGCATTAAGCCCTTTAAAATGATGGAAGGAAGACATTTATTGTGTTAACCTAGAGAAAGATATTTTAACTTAGTCTGCATTAGCTTATTTCCCTCATAAGGATACCGTACACCTATAAGAATCTTGCCAATTTTAACATGTATTTGTGAATTCTAATATGAAGCAAATAAAGAAATGAACCAAGATCATTTCAGATGAGGAAACATGGGGTTTCCCAAAGCTAGGAATACATGCTAAATTTGCACTGGTTTTCGGGTTTCACTCTTATGGAAGCTAAATCTTTAATTGATAGTTCCAGGTAAGATATAATCTCTATTACAATGAAGGCAGTGACTTTGAGGTAGCAAATACCTTCATGTGTCTCTTTTCCTTTATCTAGAATTTGTTTCTTTTTTTCTTGTGACAGGATTCAGCTCAATTATCAGGTCCCCGACAAACCTCTGATTTGCACTGCAGTGCTCCTCTCTTTTCCAAAGCACTGAGTCTAAACTATACTTTGTTATCAAATCAAATACTTAATTACATATATGTTTCATGAAGAATACTTTCTTCAACTTGGAGTTATTTTCCATGAAAACCAAAACAGCACCAGGCGTGTAGCAACCATTCAACAGACATTAATTTGGATGAATCCACACTAAGCTATTAACCACCAACAAGGTTTCAAGGTTTAAGTGTTTTGGTGTTATAGGTAACCAAAACCAAACTCTGTCATGGAATAGATTGTGACCCATAGCAACATGCATTGGGTTTCCAAGGATCTTTGAAAGTAAATTGCCCATTTTCTTTTCTATAGATATAGATAGATAGATATGGATATGGATATAGATATAGATATAGGTACAGGTACAGGTACAGCTATAGCTATAGCTATAGATATAGGTATAGATATAGACATAGATATATAGATATAGATGGAAGCTCTGGTAGCATAGTGCCTAAGGCACTTGACTGCTAATCAGAAGGGTGGAAGTTCAAACCCACCAGGCACTCCTCGGAAGGAAGGTTGGACAATCTACTTCTGTAGTGATATCATCTCAAAAACCCAGGGAGGGGTCGCTATGAGTTGGGTCCGACTTCACGGCACATAAAAATAACAACATAGATATAGATTTAGATATAGATATAGATATAGATATAGATATAGATACAGATTAAATCACTGGTTGTACGGTTGTTAAGTGCTCAGCTGCTAACTGAAGGGTCAGAAGTTCAAACCCACAAGCTGCTCCAGGGGGAACAGATTTAACAATCTGCTTACCTACAGATTATAGCCTTTAAAACCCTATGGAGAAGTTCTACTCTGTCTTACAGGATGTCTATGAGTTGTCATAGACTCACGGTAATGGGTATGGTTACATATATATACTGAAATGTATGTATATATTGAAATGATATGTAACAGGTACAAGGCAAAAAAGGTCATCTGTGAAATAACTAGAACTAACAATAAGCAATATAAGGAGTTTAGGAGATAGTCAGCTAGGGAGATCAGAGAAGGTTTTGAGGAAAGGAGAAAATTTGAGCTAACCTATAAGTATCATTGGAACTGTGAAATTAGAGTGTGAAAGGATTTTTCAGGAAAGAACAAGAGTAAAATGCAGTAGAGGCAGGATAACTGATCCAAGGATAATAAGTATACCATGGGCTGGGTCTAAGGCTCCCTGAAGGAGAGATTTCTTACATTCCAGAAGAGTAGTTAAGACCAGGCTTAAGAAAAAATAACTGTGTAAATTATATAGAAAGGTTTTAAATTACATACTATGGGGTTCCAGTGTCCAGCCTTAGAACTGCTACTGGTATTTATTATTATTACTTTCCACTCAGAACGTTCTAGAACAATAATAAATAAAAGTCTTGAAACAGTAAAATAGGAAACACTAAATTATTTCTCAAATCTATTTCTCCATAAGATTATGTTTAATAGATGTTTCATACAAGAAGGGAATACAATGAAGCAGTATATTTTAGGAAAGAGAAAATTTAGTTAACATCTCATCTGCCCTGAACTACTGGTTTCAGATGTTTTATCTCAGTCTTTTAATCTCTTCATTGATGTGATTAAAATTCCTAAAAACAACAACAGAAAAACATCTATTTATAAAATAGATTTGAGCTAATCGTAGAGAAAAGATATGAAGATTATCCTTATGGTTCAAGAAGTCTAACAGCAATATTCACCTAAACTTCATATTATAAAACTGTAATATCCAAGAAAATAAATTTTCTAAAAGAAAAAAGTGGACTATTGACATATTTTATCTGAAGTAGTCATGATATAAGTTCAAAAGGAGATTTAGAAATAATTAAAAGGAAAAAAATGTGGGCGGCAGTAAATACAATTTACAACAACAATGAAGATACGTCTACTTTGCATAAAAGACTAGTTCTGAGAAAAAACATTAAATAAACATTCTATGGGAGTCAACAATACAATAAATGTTGACTGGATTCAGAGAACTATAAGGAATAAAGATTTAGATATGATAAATACAACAAATACAAAACTCTAATGTTTAACCTTTAAATCAGTAATTTTGGAGGCTGATTGGATATGATGGGTATGAAAAGAATAAATAAAATAGAAAAAAAAAGCCATGCAACAATTTAACAAAATATTATGATTCAGGATCAAAAACTGTTACTCTATTAAGCAATAAGGAAAAACGAGTAGGGAACTTGGCTTTAAAGAACATAGTATTGAATCAATTACAAGAAGAGCTAAGGTAATATAAAATGGGATAGATAATTATATACTCTTGCTTCCCAACAGCACTGAGGATTAATGAGATGATAACATGGACCTATCTGATATTAAAAAAAAAAAAATACGGTGATGAAGTTCCAACAGAAAATGTCCTTTATTAATGAGTAAATATGTTGTGCTTGAATATTGAAAATTTAAGTCTAGAATTTCTCATGCTGGAGTTCCAGCAAAATATTATTATTGTTATCTTGAGGACTTACACTCTTGTTTCAGAAAATAATCTCAGATAAGGATTTTCTGTAAACTATATGAAGCAGATAACTAATTGTCCAATATTTTTTTAGCTCTATAGAAAGCATATAGTGTCTATTGTCTCACAAATTATATAGTCGTTTGATTTCTAGCCTCATGTAATAATAAAACAGTCGTTGATGTTGCTGCTACTGCTGTGATTGTTAGCTGCCAGGAAGTAGGCCCCCACCACATGGAGGAGGACCTCAGGCACAATGGAATAAAATGTTACAGGACCCTGTGCCATCCCCATCATCAGTTGAGGACTGGATCCAATCATTGTGTTCCATGGGTTTTCATGAGCTTATTCTCAAAAGTAGATCTCTGGAACTTTCTTCTTCTTCTTTTAAATTTTTATTGTGATTTGGGTGAAAGTTTACAGAGCAAATTCCTTTTCCACACAGCAGTCATATACATTTCATTTCATGGCATTGACTATAATTTCCCACAATGTAAACAACTCTCTTCCCTCTTCCTCCCCTTAGTTACCTCTTCCCTGTGTCCTTTCCTATGCACTCCTGCCACCTGAGGTAGATCCCTGTGAAAATACTTCCCTTCTGTTCTTCCATGATTGATCATTCTAAGGAGTCTATCTACCTGATGTAAATGTTCACCCCAAATGCCTGTCTATTGTTCGTCTGGAAGCCACAGATATGAGTGAGTTCAATTCCAGACCTGAAGTAACTATGGACCTTAATCTCAGGGGTCTCACCAGGCTCTATCAGACCTGCAAACCTGATCTTTTTTTTATGATTTTTGAGTTTTGTTCCACACTGTTCTTCCAATCTATCCAGGATCTCCTGTACTGACCCCTTTCCAAGTGGTTGAAAGTGGTAGCCGGGCCTCATCTGGTTCTTCTGGTCTCATATCATATAGGCTGAAGTTCACATGGTTCACTAATCCCTTGGACTGTTTCTAGGTGTCTTTGGTTTTCTTCATTCTTCTTTGCTCTGGATGAGGAGTGGCATCTAGAAAGCCACTTTCAAGCTTCTAGGACCCCAGTCATTACTCACCAAAGTAGGATGTAGAACAATGTCTTTGTGTAGTATGTGATGCCAATTGAGCTTCATATCCCCTGTGTCCATGATCCCAAGCCCACAGGTAAGATAACTCACTCCATCAGGGTGGTTGACTGTGCCTAAGAAGTGATAATTGTGCCCCCTATAAGTTCTAGTTATATAGAAAATCTTACAGCACATACAAATACATATGTGGAAATATTATCTGCCAACATTATATATGGTCACAGGTATTATAATTCAATGTAAAAAGTTTTTATAAAATAATCTTGTTAATATTCATATAATCTAAGAAATGTTATATTTAATCAATTTATAGCTATATTGATCACATATTTTCCTATGTTTTAAATTGGTAATAAACATTACTAAGGATTCTCTATTGTTTGTTATGGAAGGAGGGCCATGAGGGTGTAGGGTGTGACACCATCAGGTACCACACTAGGTGACACCAATCCTAGTGATGCCACTGAACTTTCCACATGTGAATAGCTCAGAGTAGGCCCTCTCGGTATCAAACACACACACAGCTGAGTGGCTCACAGAGAACATCCCCGAGTAAATTTAAAGAAATGTGAGGTAACTTGCCTTTCATCCTCAGATAAATGACTAAACTTTTTTCCAGGAAGCCAAGAACCACTTATTAGTATGCTGAGAATTTCCAGAGCTTTCTTAGGGTTATAAAATGCAGTTTATTTTAGTTTATATCTTATGCCAAGGATTTGAACTACAATTGTAACTCCTCTCTTCAAATCAAAATCTAGAAACCAGAATATTCAGTAGTAGAATGCATGGCAATTTGAGAATGAGACAGTTACATAGTAGAGGTTCAATAACTAAGTAACAGTAAATTTCGTGAGTGGGTGGATGAATACTGTTCCTTCATTCATGTATCATCTGTAGCACCCAGCATATGCTTACCACGATATTAAAAAAAAAAAAAAAAAAGTGATCTAAGCATCTAAAATGTACAAGGCATTGACAATTTCTGACTCCTATTTGGAGTTTGAAGAAGCACTTTGAGGATTCAACTTTGTCATCTTAAGGATTGTGTGGCCAATGTGTTTGAGTGGTGGATAAAAAGACTTAATGCTGGGCCTTGCTTCACCGGTGTCTATCCTTAGACTAGCAGCTGTGACCTGTCACTGAGGCTTTGCCTCACTGGCTTCTCAACAGAGCCTTGGCTTCTGTGAGCCACCACATCTGTCTGCTGCATACTAGTGGGGCCTGTCTCCCTTAAGATATTTAATATCTATCACAGAGGCACCAATACCTGACAGCAAAAGAATACTAATGAATGCTGTGGAAGCAGGTTCAGGAAAGATTGCAGAAATTGTTTACAGAAGGCTTAGAATGGATGTTATACTAACTGTTCACATGGTTCTCATTTGATTACTTCCAGAAATAAGATATTGTTATTCATGTGATTTGGTATCATTTGGCAGTTTAAATTCTCCCCTGATATTGCAGATATTTCAGATATTCTCTACTCTTTCCTAGAGTCAAAAAAGTTGTTAGTTGGTAGGAACTGACGACTACTGGAATTCTTAGCAGTGAAACTCCATTTGACAGTTCTCAGCTTGAATATTCATTTGAAAAATGCTTTGCATGTTTCCCCTGAGTAGATGTCTGTGCTGCTTACCGTACATTAGTTTACTTCTATGGTTATGTAACCTCATTTTAGTAATATGTGCTTTTGAACATGGGGTCAAAATATACCCATAATAAAAACAAATATGTATTCAGTGACAATACATCACAGTCCTCCCTAGATATCTCTGTGGGTACCAAAATTCCAGACACCCAAGTCCTTCATATAAATTTGTATAGTGTTTACATATCATCTAAGCACTTTACTTTAAGATGACTTTAAGTCATCTCTAGATTACTTATAATGCCTAATGCAATGTAAATGATATGTAAATAGCCCTTTACCTCCCTCTTAACCTTTGAGGGAGCCTTGACCATTCCATTGCACTATATCAGACAGTGTTTGAAGGTTATACATAAAGTTTTCCAGTAATGTATCAGACAGTGTTTCACTGTTATTCATAAGGTTTTCACTGGCCAATTCTTTGAGAAGTGGATGGCCCCTTCCTTCTTCCAAATCTGTCTTAGTCTGGAAGCACTGCTGAAACCTGTCCACCATGGTGACCCTGCTGGTATCTGAAATGCGGGTGGTATAGCCTCCAGCCTCACAGCAACATACAAGCCACCATAGTATGACAAACTGACAGACGAGTATTGGAGGGCAGGTAGAAGGATTAAAATCCTCCTAGGACATGTAAAAGGATTAAAACAAAATTTTTGCTGAATTAAAAAACAAACTCTGTGCCCTTTTAGTCCTATTCAAATTAATGGATACTTTCTTGAGTGCAAAGGAAGGTTGGGCAATCTACTTCCATAGTGATACTGCCTCAGAAACCCAAGGAGGGGTGGCTATGAATTGGATCCAACTCCATGGCAGTGGTTGTATTGCATTTTTGCATTCTTAAGTGCAAGTTCTAGTGGCATAGTGGTTAAAGCATTCAGCTGCTAACCAAAAGTCAGTGGTTTGAACCTACCAGGCATTCAGTGGGAGGCAGATGAGGTGGTCTGCTTCTGTAAAGATTTACAGATTTGGAAATCCTACAGAGCAGTTCTACTGCCTTACAGGGTTGCTATGAGGCATTTTGTTCTTGAGTATAGAAAAAACAGGGCTGAGCAAAGCAGCTGTGTGTGCTTCTCTTTGTCATACTTTGACTGAGGTGTCAATAGAGTAATTCCCAGCCCATTTTTAGTCCTTCAATTTGGCATTCAGAGTGTACCACTTTTTGTTTGTCCTGCTATTTCATTTTCACAGCCAGGCCTGTATGCTCCAAGTCTTTCAGTTACTAGGGAGGGGGAGGGGAGCTGAGAGAGAATGAAGGGAATTTTTTTTTAATGTGTAGTATTAATAGCAGTGGTGTGGGGCTGGTGAGCTCTGAGGTGTGAATACTTAAGCTATTAAAAAGGCTGAAAACATCAACAAACAATTGTAAAGTAATAAAAACTTTCAATAATTAATGGTCCCACTGCTTTAGTTGTAACAGGCAAAATATTCTTTATCCCATTGCATAGCCTGTGATCCATCCTATCCCCCATGAGACAAAGATTAATGCTGCAATACCAAAGAAGGAAAATGTGATTATACCAGATTTTATTGTAATACCATTATTGATTTGTTGCCATCATAATGTAGGATGTGCATTGCTTCACTTTGGTTAGTTTTTGCTTTTCTACATTTCCCCTTAGAGATTAGATAGCCCATATGTCTATAAAATTACAACTTTGACTCTGCAATTGTTCTAAAGTTGTCTTTAATCTGATTAGACTGGTAGGCATAAACTATCCTGATAATAGAACATATACTTTTAGTATTATAAATTTTCCATCTTATGACCCCTGTCTCAACTATGCCTTAATATTTAAGGTGTATTAAGGAACACTGAAATTTTATTCTCCATCTTAGACATTCTATTTGTGTGATGAAATGAATTCTGCAATATTATAGATTAATTATCCAAAAAGTAAATATGTCAGCCTTCATCACACTAAGTCCCTTTAAAATAGAAAACTTTTTTCAGTTAGTCTTTTTAAATTAAACAAATTAAACAGATCAAAAAATTTTATTTTTTAGAATTTGCAATCTCTCCATCATTGATGAGGATCCAAAAAATACATTTCCCTCTCATTTTTGCTTGTTCATTTGCCAATACTAATATTTTCTTAATATGATCAAGCTTACTACAACATAGTTATATAATACATGGATATAGAATATTACATTTCATGTTGTGCATTTTGTAGTACAAATATTATATTCCTTGCCTACTCTTCTATTCTCTATCTACACTGTCTCCCTAGGTCACCTCATCTATTCTCATGGCCTTAAATACTATCTATATGATAGTAATTTCCAAGTTTGTATCTCTAGCTCACATCTGAGTTTAAACACCTATAATCACTTGACATTAGATGTCTCAAAGGCATCTCAAATTTCATATATCCCAAAGCCAAGCTCTTGAATTCCCCTTCAAATGTGCTCTTCCTCCTCATCCTCATTTCAGTAAATGTCATCGTTATCTACCCAGCTGTTCTGAAGTCAGATAGCTAGCTATTAGCCCTGATTTTTCCCTTCTCTTTGTTTTTCACACTGAAACCATCAGCAAGTTGCCATAGTTCCGTCCTTTAAAAGTATTTTAAATCCATTCACTTCTCCCCATATACACTATCTCTACCCCTGCCAGCTCTGGTGGCATAATGTCTAAGGCATTTGACTGCTAGGGAGAAGGCTGGCAGTTCAAACTCACTAGCCACTCCTGGGAAGGCAGACTGGGCAATCTACTTCCGTAAAGATATCGCCATGGAAACCCAAGGAGGGGTCGCTATGAGTCAAATCAACTCCAGGGCAGTGAGTTTGGGGTAGTTTATATCGTTGGACCCCCGCCCTAACCACCACCTACAGTTGCCTGATTGCTCTCCCAGGTTCCGTGGATTGTGTCCCTTTATCCATTCTCCACATAGCAAATAGATGATTCTTTTAAAACATGATTTAAATCAGGTTATATCCCAATTTCATTTTGAATAAAATTGAAAACTCCCAATATTATATTTAAAATTAAATCTAAACTTCTTACTCTGGTTTATAAAGCCAAAAAAAAAAATTAAAAAATTCACTGCTATTGAGTCCGATCTAACTCATAGTGACCCTCCTTGGGTTTCTGAGGCAGTATCACTACAGAAAAAGATTGCCCAACCTTCCTTCCAAGGAGTGGCTGGTGGGTTTGAACTACCAGCCTTCTGGTACCCTAAGTAATCTAGCCTTTACCCAACTGGGCAACATTATCTCCTGCTGTCTCCTTTGTGCAAAATATTCACCAGCCAAACTTCATTTCTTACCTCAGGGACTATATAGGTGATGTTCTTTCTGTTTTGAATACCCTTCCTCCTGCTCTTTGAATTCCTGGATCCTTTTTCCTTCCAGTTCTCAATTTAAATATCTGCTTAGAAAGGTTTTCTTTCAGGCCACCTTCTATCAGTGTAATCCCCAGCCTCCAGCATCTATGCCATCATCTTTATGTCTTTTACACCTCCCTGTATTTCCTTCATAACATTTTTCAAATATCTCCAATCAATTAATTTATTTACTTTTAAATTGACTATTTTTTAAAATTCCTAGTCTGAAAGCAGGAGCTCTGGTGGCATAGTACCTAATGCATTTGACTGCTAACCAGAAGGCTGGCAGTCCAAACCCACCAGCCACTCCTGGAATGGAAGGGTGAGCAATCTACTTTCATAGTGCTACTGCCTCAGAAACCCAAGAAGGGGTCACTATGAGTCGGATATGACTTGAAGGCAGTGAGTGAGTTTTTCTGAGTGAGTCTGAAAGCATCTTGTTTATCTTCAAGATCCTAGGCTATAACATAGTGTCAAGACACATAGTAAATAATACATAAGCAAACAGACAAACAAAATGATCATCATTTACTGCCATCTTCTTTATCACTGCTCATTTAAATGAACAGTGCTCATCTACTAATGATGGGGAATCATCTACTTCACTTCCTTTATTCAAAATTAATATTTCAATGTTATTTTCAATTCTGTTACTTTGTCATGATGGCTGATTTATAATTCAAAAATAATCTTTAAAGTTCTAGTTCAATTATCTTCTGATTATTTTAAATTCTTCTATGCCTAAGTTTGTTTCTTCATGAAACAAGTATATATTAGTTTGTTCTCAGTAACAAATGACCACAAAACCTCAGTGGATTGGTATAATAAAAGTTTATTTTTTACTCTTACTACAATCCCAGATGGGTCCATAGGGGATTCTGCTCCACATAGTCACTCAAGGATGCAAATGGGAAGGCAGAGTTTCTACTATGTTATAGCTGCACACGGCTGGAGAATACAGAAATCAAAAATTGCACATATGTTCCCTTAATCCAGAAGTATATCTCACTTCTGTTCATATTTCATTGGCTAGAACTAGTGATATGGTCCTGTCTAACCATAATGGACAAGTAAGTAGAAAACTCAGAGAGTGTATCCACATATCCACATAGTAAATGAATGTGGTATGTTTATTTTATATATATATATATATTGTTGTTGTTGTTGTTATGTGCCATCAAGTCAAACCCGACTCATAGCGACCCCTCCTTGGTTTTCCAAGGCAGTATCACTACGGAAGTAGGATTGCCCAACCTTCCTTCCGAGG
>NW_006921588.1:17272612-17276267 GCF_000298275.1 Orycteropus afer afer | reverse complement strand
GAGGGGGATCTATGTAGGAGATCCTGGATAGAGAGGGAGAACAATGTGGCACAAAACACAAAATAATTTTGGACAAAAAAAGGGGGGGCACCAAGTTTGCTGGTCTGTTAGAACCTGGTGGGACCACTGAGACTATGGCCCCTACCTGCCCTTCAGGTCTGGAATTGAACCCGCACCTGTGGCTTCTAGCTAAACAAAAGACAGGCATATGAGTTGAACATTTACCTGAGGTAGATACACTCCTTGTAAAGAATAATCATGGGAGAAGGAAGGGCTGTGTATGCACAGGGAGAGAGTTCAGGGGGCAGTAATGCATGGAGGGATGGACACAGGGAAGAGGTAGCTGTCGGGAGGAAGTGGGAGGGGAGCTGGTGGATTGTGGTGGATTGTGGTCAATATCATGAGACAGAGTATGTGTGAACTGCTGTACCAAAAGTGAATTTGCTCTGTGGATTCTCACCTGAATCACAGTAAGGGAAAAGGAAAAGAAAAGAAAAGATTACAGGTTATGAAAGCCTATAGGGCAGTTTTACTCTGTCATATAGGGTTGCTATGAGTTTTAATTGATGGTACATAATAAAAACAACATCATCAACATATATGTGTGTGTGTGTGTATGTATGTATGTGTATACATATATATATATATATATATATATATATATACACGTGTGTTTATTGGTAGCATAGTGGCTAAGGCACTTGACTGCTAACCAGACGGCTGGCGGTTCAAACCCACCAGCCACTCCTCGGAAGGAAGGTTGGGCAATCCTACTTCCGTAGTGATACTGCCTCGGAAACCCAAGGAGGGGTCGCTATGAGTCAGGTCTGACTCGACGGCACATAACAACAACAACAACATATATACACGTGTGTTTATATGTACATAAGTATATAGATATAATATAGATATAATGGTCAGCTTAAATATATGGCACTTATATGTAATGCAATTCAACTTAAGAATGTTTTCAATAGACATGAACAGTTATATATGCAAAGTATACACACAAAGAATAAAATCTTGAAATATCATATGTTTTATAGGATGCTGTGTAAATTAATACAATAAGAGCAGTCAACAGTGGGTAGGAAAAATAGTATAATATGAAAAGTGGAAAAATTCTTTATTCAGCCCTAAAAGTAAATACTATCTCAGGTGGAATTTTTTTCTTTCAATCCACAAATATATATAGCACAAAGACATAAAAGAAAAAAATTCCCATGGATCTCCATTGCTCTCTAGATCAATAACTTTTCATTGTAGCTGTCAAAGTCTTCAATCAGCTAATAATACTCTGTTCTATTCTTTCAAAACTAAATATTTATTTGTGCTAGAAATTTGGCTGGGCACATGTGATGGGAAAATGAAAAAATATGCTTTCTAACTTCAAAAAACCCATATAATGGGAGAAGGTTGACTTGTAAATGGTTTTTTAAAAATTGTTATAATTTTTACAATAAAAGTATCTGCAAATGCTATAGGAACAGAGAAGAGAGTTGAGGAAGGCTTTGTAGAGGAAGAAACCTTTGGTTAGATTCTTAAAGAGTAATTGTATGAAAGTTGGGCCAAGGAGTGGGACCCAATACTGGTCTCTGGGCAAAGTTCCTGAAAGGAGTTTGGACCTACTTAAGTTGCACATCAATCTAAATCCCATGTACATATTAGTCAGGCCACCCTTGGCGGGAAGCAACCCCAAGAGATCTTGGCTGCCACGGTAAGTAGAGGTTTCTTGTTTTTAGTTTCTTTCTTGTTAGCCCCTGAATCATAGTGATCCCATATGTGTTAGGTACAGAAAAAAGATGAAGGTGCTCTAAAATAGAGGATACCATATACAGAGTCTCAGGAAAATAAAAGACTACATGTATATCAAATTGACAAATACCATAATTTGAGGCATATTCTATTGGCAAAGCTCTATATGAATATAGGCATACATACACATTAGAAGCTCTGATGGCATATTGCCAAAGGCATTTGACTGTTAATCAGAAGGCTGGTGGCTCAAACCCACCAGCCACTCCTCCAAAGGAAGGCTAGGCAATCTACTTCTGTAGTGATACCACCTCAGTCAAATCCGACTCGATGGCAGTGAGTTTGGTTTTTTTCCCTGGTTTGTTTTACACATTGTCAGTGGGAAGATGTAAAGTAAAACAACCCCTATGGACAAGAATTTGTTGATATATAGCAAAATTATGTGCACATTATGGACTCAGAAATTTCTTATCTAGGAATCTATCCCAAAAAAGATCATGTAAAAGGTATTATGTACAACAGTTTGACTGCAGCACTATTTTCAGAGCCAAATATATGGAGGAGGAAAAAAAAAAAAAAACTTCTGATCAACAGGGAACTGATGAATGAAGTATGAATCATCTATCTACACAGTGTAGACTCCATAGTTATAAAAAGATGAGTCTCACAGTTTGGAGGTTTTAAGTCTGAGTTCAAAGTGCCAGGCTCTAGGGGCTGGGTGAAAGTCCCTCAACCACGGGCTTCAGCTCTACTTCCTGCTCCTGACCCACTGAAGCTAGAGGCCCTCTTCACTCAGACAGCTGCTGGCTGCTAAGGCTGACAAGTAAAAGGGCACAATCCTGATGTTACCAAACCACACAGCAGGCCATTAATTCAAGTTCATTCAAAGTCCTAAGGTCGGCAGAGCATGGCAGGCTGCAGAATGATGACACGGCTATATGGAGGGTTCAAGCATGCCATAAGCTATAGACCATTCCCCAAGGCTTCTCCTTATATACAGGAAGCAGACCACATCCCTAAGGCAGCTACTCAGCTTCTCACAGTAGATTCCACCATGGAGATGATTGCCATCTCATCACGGGGAATACTACATCCATCTGCCCAGCAACTCAACCAGGCCCAGCCAAGTTGACACACAACCTTAACTACCATGGTGGACTATCTTTATATAAACTCCAATCCAAACCAACTGCCATCAAGCTGGTTCAGACTCATAGCAACCCAACAGGATGGAGTAGAATTCCTCCATAGGGTTTCCAAGGTTGTAAATCTTAACAGAAGCAGACTGCCACATCTTTCTCCTATAGAGCAGCTGGTAGGTTTGAATCACGAATCTTTTGGTTAGCAGCTGAGCACTTTAACCACTGCTCCCCTAGGGATCCAAAATTAATCCTGTAGTCTACCCATCAGGAATCCCAGTCATCAAACTCCAGTCACCTGCATGACAGGTAGGGATACTCACCACTATACTAATAAGGGGGAGCTTTGGTGGCCTAGTGCCTAAGGCATTTGAGTACTAACCAGAAGGCTGGTGGTTCAAACCCACCAGCCACTGCTCGGAAGGAAGGTTGGGGGATCTACTTCCATAGTGCTACCACCTCAGAAAACCAAGGAGGGGCCACTATGAGTTGGATCCGACTCGATGGCAGTGAGTTTGGTTTTTTGGTTTTTATACTAATAAGGACACCTTTATATGCTACTATGAAACTTGACTGTTAACCAGAAGGCTGATGGTTCAAACCACCAGCCACTCCTCAGAAGGAAGGATGGGCAATCTACTTCCATAGTGATACTGCCTCGGGAACCCAAGGAGGGTCTGACTTCATGGCACATAACAACAACAACATGGAATACTTCCAGTACATGTTGTTGTTGTTATGTGCCGTTTGAGTCAGACCCG
>NW_006921588.1:17270994-17272512 GCF_000298275.1 Orycteropus afer afer | reverse complement strand
ATACAGAAGATAATCTTGGACCCCTGAGCCTTGAAGGGAAGGATATAGAAGTGGACTAAACTCCAACTAGCAGAAGAATTTGCATGAAAACACCAAAAAAGGAGACATACAGAGTTGCGGACTGGCAGCGATCTCGATGGCACAGACAGCTTGGATATTGCCAAGTGCTGGTAGGACCTAAGAATTAACCCAAAAAACTGCCCTGCTAGCCAGGGACTGCACGGAGGACTGCTTTGGTGGCTGGGGAATAAAAGGGGAGGCAGCAAAAAGGAAGGCAGGCTGAGCTGTGGACATTTATCTTCCAGAGGGCACAGCCATTTTGAATGTTTACAAGCAGCTTGACTACTTTGTATATTTAAAACAACAGCATTCTCCCAGATTCCAGGAACTTAGGAACAGGCTCTACTTGCCAGGAACCCCAAGAACATTCCAGACCCAGATGACTTGAAAAGTGCGACATTCCCCTTGTTATTCTTATACTCCACACCCTCTTGGTGAATGCAGGTGCAGCCATCCCTCACTCCTACCCACTTTCTGGGCCAGCAGAAATTCCATCCCAGGCTGTGTGCTCAGACAGAACATGAGTGTCCTGTTCCTCCCTGCCCCAATTTTTTTTCTTTTTTCTGTTTTTTAGTTAGTTTGTTTGTTTGTTAGTTTGTTTGTTTTTGTGTTTTAAAACTACTATTATTACTATTACTTTTGTCCTTTTTACTATTATACTTTATTCTTCCCCTCCCAGGTTATAGTTTTCAGCTTTTTTTCTTTCCCTTGTTCCTGGTAGCAATTATTTTTATCTTTCTCATGGTTAACCTGTTCCTTGTTTTTCTTTTTGCATTTTTCCTATTTTTTTTCTTCATTCCCTTTCTCTACATTTTTTTCTCTTATTGCCTTCCCCTCAGTTATTACAGGTATTTTTTTTCTTTTTTTCTTTTCCTTCTTTTTCCCTTTTGTCTTTTTATGGTTACTGTTCCTGTGTGATTATACTGCATGTTATTTGTCCCTGTGCTTTTACTTTTTTTATGGTTATTCAATTCTTATTTTTGTCTGAGTGGAAGACAGCAACAGTCCCCATACAACACAAATACACCAACACCTCCTGCAAGTTCACTTACTGAGTAAGAGCCACCGCTCCTTCTCCATGAACAGGCCAATGATAAACAACCACCAAGAAGAGCCTGACTCACCCTTGGCTGCTCTTCACAAATAGTTAACAGAGATCTAAATACAATAATGCTACGATGTCTTAGAGAAAACAGATCATCACAGTCCACACAAAGAAGCAAGATAAAGGGGTAGAAACAAGGAAGCACAGTACAGATCCAGAGGAAGCAGCAGCATTAGAACTCTCTGATAAGGAATTCAAAAGAATTATATTTAGGTATCTTCAAAGGATTGAGAGACAGACCAAGGAAAACACAGACAAAACCCTACAAGAATTTTGGAAGAAAATGCAAGAACAAAATGACAAAATAAATGAAAAATTAGAAATGATTCTAAATCTACAGATAGAAATCCAGA
>NW_006921588.1:17261364-17270894 GCF_000298275.1 Orycteropus afer afer | reverse complement strand
CTCATAGCGACCCCTCCTTGGGTTTTCGAGGCAGTATCACTATGGAAGTAGATTGCCCTATCTTCCTTCTGAGGAGTGGCTGGTGGGTTTGAACTGCCAGCCTTCTGGTTAGCAGTCAAGTGCCTTAGGCACTATGCTATTAGTGAAAAAGCAAAGTGGGGAAAAATAACTATAACATGCTTCCATTTATCTAAGAAATGAGAGGCATGAATATTTAGATTGATTATGTGAAAGTAATATTTTTAGATTAAAAAGCAACCTAATATTGGCATTCTCATGTTGTTCTTCCTAATGTACATGTATTAGATTACATTTTTAATAGTGAAAGGATAAAAGTTTTACAAGGTGTCTCCTAGGAAAGGCGGACATATGTCTTGACTTTTCCCTGGACAATACTAGTTTACTGTTTTCTGGGTATAATTTTCAATTGAGCTCCATTTTACTCTTGACAGTGTTCCACCTTGGATCAAAATTATATGTTCATATAGGAATTAAGGGGGAAAAGTAGAGAGGAAAGATGGAAGGAAAGGTATACATTTGTTTTGTTAATTTAACTTTGAAAACATGTAAAAATTATTAAAAGTTATTTTAAAACACAAAAATCCCTCAAAATCAAAAGTGAAATAAAATATATAAATAAATGTAAATGTGTATCTAGTCAGTACATAACCATACAGAAACTATTTTGAATGAAATAAAATGCAGTGATTTGACTGTATTTCCCTAGAACTATAATCATGCCTTAAACTGTTTTCATTAATTATGTTATTAGTAGTACTGTTGATATCATTCTGAGATAGTTTTGTGTAAAGTACAGAGTGAAGCAAATGAAGAATTATATTGGTGTCATTAAGAACTGGGATTTTCAGCATAGGAGAAAAGAAGAAAAATAGATAAGATCATTAGGTTAAATAAATATTCAGTAATTCTGAATTTGAATTCAAAGTGTCAATATAAACTCATAATGTATTATATCTTAGCAAACAAACAAGAAACACATATCCTAACTCTGTCCACGAAAATGGACAATGAACAATTCAGTAGCTATGGACATCCCTAGTTTCCACCTCGAATTTGCTAAACCCACGGGTCCAGAGAGCCTTAGAGAAATAGACGACTTCAGATCCAAGGTAGGAAAAGTCCACAATAAATAAGGAATTTGCCTATATATCTCAAGATAAGCAATTAGCTCATGATGGAAGCTTCCATTATGGGAGTATTCCAGCTACTGAGTAAGAAAAGAATTTCTTGTAGAATTAGAGTATCTTCACCATGGAATCCTTAATGAATTAATGGATCTGGGCAATGATCATTAATGGCTGCTAAGATTTTAAAAAGAGTTATCATCTGATATTATATAGTCCCTGGAGTACACAGCACCACCACTGAAGCAGTCTGGTAATGGGTTTATATCTATCAACGTACAGGAAATCTAGGGGACACTATGGGAATGAATCAGCAGACTGTAAGAATTCTATAAGAAAAACGACCTGATATTTTTAAACAAACAAAATGCAAGAAAAAACAAAAAGAGAGACAGAGAGGTAGAACCTATAGATTTAAAGACATTTAAAAGAAATGTCAAAAATGCAATACATGGACTTATTTAGATTTCAATTCAAATAAACAAAATGTAATCATTGATAAGATTATAATCAGAGAAGGTGGACACTAACTGGATATTTGATTATTGAACTTTCATTTTTATGTGTTATAATATTTTGGTGGTGGTTGTTGTTAGGTGCTGTTGAGTCATCTCCGACTCATAGCAACCCCATGCGCAGCAGAACTAAACACCCCCGGGTCCTGCGCCAGCTCCGTGATCCTTGCTCTACTTGAGCCCATTGCCACTGCCACTATGTCAACCCCTCTTGTTAAGGGCTTTCCCTCCTTGTCGACCCTCCACCTTATCAAGCATGATATCCTTCTCCAATAATGGTTTCTTCTGACAACCTAACCAAAGTTGGCGAAACCAAGTCTGGCCATTCTCGCTTACAAGAAGCATTCCGGCTGCACTTCAGATTTATTAATTCTTTTAGCAGTCCATGGTATTTTCAGCATTCTTTGCCAGCACCACAACTCAAAAGCTTCCACTCTTCTTAGGTCTTCCTTATTCATTGTCCAGCTCTCACATGCATATGAGGCAACTGAAAATACCATGGCTTGTGTCAGGCACACCTTAGTCCTCAAGGAGACATCTTTGCTCTTCAGCACTTGAAAGAGGTACTTTACAGCTAATTTGCCCAGTGCTATACATCATCTGATGTCCTGACTGCTGCTTCCATTGGCATCAATTAGAACCAAACAATGTGAAGTCTTTGATAACTTCAATCTTTTCTCCATTTATCATGATGCTTCTTACAGGTCCAGTTGTGAGGATTTTTGTTTTCTTTACATTGAGATGTAATCCATACTGCAGACTGTATTCTTCAATCTTCATCAGTAAGTGCTTCAAATCATCCTTACTTTCAGCAAGCAAAGTTGTGTCATCAGCGTACCACAGGTTGTTAATGATTCTTCCTCCAATCCTGATGCCACATTTTTCTTCATATAGACCAGCTTCTTGGATTATTTGCTCAGCACATAGATTGAATAAATATGGTGAAAGGATACAACCCTGACACACTTCCTTCTTGGTTTTAAACCATGCAGTGTCCCCTTGTTCTGTTTGAACAACAGCCTCCTGGTCTATGTACAGATTCCTCATGAGTATAATTAAGTGTTCTGGAATTCCCATTCTTCTGAATGTTATCCACAATTTGTTATTATCCACACAATCAAATGCTTTTGCATAGTCAATAAAGCACAGGTAAATATCTTTCTGGTATTCTTTGCTTTGAGCCAAGATCCAGCTGACATCAGCAATGATATCCCTCATTCCACATCCTCTTCTAAATCCAGCTTGCGTTTCTGGAAGTTCTCTGTCAATATACTGCTGCAACTGTTTTTGGATTATCTTTAATTTTGGTAACTTTTTAAAAAGAGCCCTGCATCTTTTTCAGTACCAAAAGAAATGCAAGTGTGTGGACTCTATATAACCTCTCTCCTTGGGCTATCTAAACTAAATGACTACTTTCCTTAAATTGCAATATAAGAACAATGTCTTCTGGGAGGCTTTCTCTAACATAATTCATCACTTCAAACATTCAGAACATGCTGATCTGCATAATATGCACCACAGTCATAGCATACAGCTACACTGAAGAAAAAAACATCCTCAAATATACTCTTGGAAGTTCCTGGAGGTCAGAAGAATATTTTTTCCCTCGATGGAACACACTCTTAGGCTCTTGCCTTTGCTCCATTTTCTCACCCTACGGTACCACACTTCCATTGTCAACCCAGAAGGGCTAATAGGTTTAACTTTGGTCTGATTGTGAGCTGTGGATAGTTGTGGCATCTCCTTGTGAATAGTCATCAGAGGAAATTCCAAAATATATGAGGATAGTTGGCCCAAATTGAAATTGGAATATAGGAAATTCAAGTTGGATACTCAAATGGGGTGCTAAGAAACAGAAGGAAGGTTGGAACAGGTGTTGAGAAACTAAATTTAGCTGAATAATAAGAATGGAATCCAGGTTAAAGATAGAGTCAGGAGAAACAGATGGAACAAGAATTGAGCAGCAAGGAATGCTGAATAACTTGAACCGAAACTGTGCCAGGACCAGAAACAAAAAATCAATTCTCTGAAGAGGGAGCAGAGATTGGAATCGTAGAGACTTGTGATAAATACTTCCCTGGAGGCAGAGGACGATTTTTGAGGCATTATCAAATACTTTTCTTAAAGCCTTTCTTTACCTTAGAAGAGGTTTGGTTCTGTGTAACCAAGAAATTATACATTGTTCATTAACACTTAAAGTGTAGAAAAACTTAATAATAGCACCATCTGATAGGATTTAGTAAAGATTAAATGAAATTACTAGGACAATCTACTTCCATAAAGATTTATAGCCTCGGAAACTCAATGGGGGTCTTTATGAGTCTGAACAAATTCGATGGCAGTGAGTTTGTTCTTTTTTTTTTAAAAAAAAAAAAAAAAGGCTTTGTGCCCTCTTGAGCCTGCAGAATTTTTCAAAATTACGTATTTCCAGGAAGTCTACCAAACCTAGCTAACCATTCCTTGCTTGCCATACATAAGCCCTCTCCTACAATTCCAGCTTGATGTTACGTTGTCCCTGAGTGCAAGCCCCTGTGTGGTCTTTCTGTGCCTCCTGTCTCTGGGAATTGTGAGTATAATAAACCTATTACTTTTCATGGTCTGTCTGACTCCTCTTTCCCACACTGAAGCTGATTTACCATCCCACAGGTCTCTCAGAGCACCCCCAACTTCTCCAGCTTCCCCTCTAGGGAGGATATATGGAGATGCTGTTAATCCATACTCCAGATGTGGATGTATATATTTCCTGTAAGACCATAAAGGAAAGACAAAGTTCTTTTATTAGTTTCGACATTGTCTTTCTCATTTAAAGACTAGAAGTCACAGCTTCAGTTTTTAAAACGAGGAGTAGAATTGTTTGACAATACACATATCACTAACCAGGAAAGAAAAAGATCTGTGATTTTGTGTTATGACATTAAATACATGCATGATTCATTAATACCTATTTAAAATAGAAATTGATATATTTTTACTGGAAATGTTATCTTCTGTTGGTAAAGATGCCCCCACACTCACTATTTCAGCTTCTTAGATTGATAATTTAAGAAATCTGTGGCAGATCTGAGCCATGGGGCTTTCACTGCAATTACATCTGATTCCTAGCCATTATTTTTATGCTGAACTATTAGCATAATAATGGCCACAAGATGTACTTTTCATTTGTATTTTCATAATAGCATCTGTCTACGGAAAGCACCTAATTTGTGATAATGGAAAGTTGGTGTTTTTTAAGGTATGTTTTGTAAGGGTAATTCCTTATGACTTGACCACAATAGTTCACTGTTGTGAAATTGTATCATTTTTTTCAATATGTCAAAGTTAATCCATTTTACAATCTGTTTAAGCATTGCTTGGTGGTCACAAACTGTACTAGTCCAACATCTCAACACTGTTCTTTAGGATATTTTTTAAAAGACATAAATTGTAGAGAAATGATCTGTGAGAATAGTTTAGTGTTCCTGGGAATTATTATCAAATTGTTTATATCGATATGGGACATAATTTACAGGATAAACAAAAGAGATGAGTAAAATTACTTAGGATAAAAGCTAATGCATAGATCTACCTTCATATTACTTCCTTTTACTTTTTTCTGGACCTAAATATTAGTTCAGGCACATTGTAGTAAAACAAATATTTGAAAATGGAAAATCAAACCACATGTAACCTACTACCCAGAAACACCACCACTAATTTTGATTTTTACATATATCCTTTCATTTTCCATCTTCTGTGTGCAGGGGTAGGGGTGTGTGTGTGTGTGTGTGTGTGCATGTTTGCACATGAATGAACACTGTTTTCTGTTAAGAATTCATGGATTGAATTATGACCCACTAAAATATGTGGCAAATGGGCTAGACCATGTTTCTCAGTGGTTTGGCAGTTTTATAATGATGTAGTCATTCCACATGATGTGATCTGATGTGATCAGCCAGTTAGTTGTACAGCGATTAGGGTGGGAGCAATGCCCTTACTCAGGTCACAACCCTACTCTGATGTAAGAGGAGTTTCCCTAGGGTGTGGCCTGCATCACCTTTGATCTTACAAGAGATAAAAAGAGAGAGAGCAAGCAAAGAAGGAGAGACCTCAGTACAATCAAGAAAGATGAACTGGAAGCAGAGAGCATCTCTTGGACCTGGGATCTCTATGTTGAGAACCTCCTAGACACAGGGGAAAGATAAATGCCAAGACACATGGAGGTCTCAAGGAACACTAGGCTCACAGATGTTGGAAGAGGACAAGAACTTTTCCCCAGAGCTCACAGAGAGAGAGAAAGCCTTCCCCTAGAGGTTGTTGTTGTTGTTGTTATGTGCCGTCGAGTCGGCCCCGACTCATAGCGACCCCTCCTTGGGTTTCCGAGGCAGGGGTAGCGCCTTGAATTTGGACCTCTAGCCCTCTAAACTGTGAGAGAATAAACTTCTGTTTATTAAAGCTATCCACTCATGGTATTTCTGTTATAGCAGCACTAGATAACTACAATGGGAACATAATTTTCTTCTCTTCTCCTACTATATATAGAAGACTTTCCTTTGCAGCATTTAGTTTGGAAAAGTGAAATCAGAGACCAGCATGATTTTTATTGTTTTGTAGGTCATCTAAAATATTTTCTTTTAAATTGTTTGTTTCCTTTGTTTAAAATGATGTTTGTTTTTATTTAAATTTGTATTGAGATAATGTAAATTCACATGCAGCTATAAGAGATCCCATTTATACTTAATCTAGTTTCTCCAATGATAAAGTTTTATTAAACTATAGTATAATAGCATAATCAAGACATTGCCATTGATACAACCTACCCATCTTATTCATATTTCCACAATTTTATTTATACTCATTTGTATATGTGGAGGGTGTATGGTGTGTGAGGTGCATATGTGGTATTTAAATGTGTGCAATTTTATCACATGTGTACGTTCATGTATCCACCATCAGAGTCAAGATACTGAACAGTTTCATTGCCACAAGGATTCTTCAGGTTACCCTTTTAGAACCATATCTACCTCCATCCTGCCCTTCCCAACCCATCTTAACCCCTGGAAATTATTAATTTCTTCTCCATTTCTAAAATGTTGTCATTTCAAAAATGTTATATAAATGGAATCACATAGTACGCAACTTTCAGGTTTGGCTTTCAGTCAGGAAAATTCCCTGGAGATTCATCCAAGTTGTGCATATTATCAGTAGTTCCATCCTTTCTGTTGGTGATAGTATTCACTGGTATGTATGTACCACAGCTTGTCTAACTACTGACCTGTTCAAGGACATCTGGGTTGATTTAAGTTGTTGGCTATTATATTACAGTCTACATATATTTGTGTACAGGTTTTTGTGGAAACATAAGTTTTCATTCCTCTGGGATAAATGCCCAAGAGTGCAATTGCTGTGTTATATGGTCCAAATGAAGGCAACAGGTTTGGTTTTGGTTTATGATGATTGCATGTTTGGTTTTAGAAGTAATTGCCAAACTATTTTCCAGAATGTCTTTGTACCACATTACATTCCCACCAACAATGTATTAGTAATTGGACTTCTCTACATCCTCACCATTTGTTGTAGCCGATATATTTTGTTTTTATTTTAGCTTTTCTGATTGGTTAAGAAGCTCTGGTGGTGTAGTGATTAAAGTATTTGGCTGCTAACCAAAAAGGTTGGTAGTTCAAACCCACTAGCTGCTCCATGGAAGAAAGATGAGGCAGTCTGCTTCCATAAAGATTTACAGCCTTCAAAACCCAGTGGAGGTCACAATGAGTCAGAATCAACTCTATAGCAGTGAGTTGGTTTGGTTTTGGTGTTCTGATAGGTTTGTAGTGGTACATCATTGTGGTTGTAATTTGCATTTCCCTTATGTCTAATGATACTGACCATGTTTTCATGCGTTTGATTGCCTTCTGTATATGCATTTTGCTGATAAGTCTATTCATGTCTTTTGACCATGTTCTAATTAGACTATTTGCTTTTTTACTGTTGCATTTTCAGATTTCTTTATATATTCTAGATATTAGTCTTTACTTAGGTATGTGGTTTGCAAATATTTTCTACAAGTTTGTAGTGTGTCATTTCATTCTCTTCACATTGATTTTCACAGAGCAAAAGTTTTTAATTTTGCTGAGGTTTTCACTTATTAGTTTTTTTCTTTTATGGATTGTACCATTGGAGTCAAGTCTAAAGAACTCTTTGCTGGATCTAGATCCCAAGAGCTTTGTTCTATATTTTTTATAATTAAATTATTGATAAATTTTGAATTAATTGTGTATAAGGTGTGAGGCTTAGGTTGAAGCTCCTATTTTGCCTATAAGTGTCCAATTGCCCCAGCACCAATTGTTAAAAAACTGTTTTTTCTTATATTGAGCTTTTGCACCTTAGTGAAAAATCAGTTGCCCATATTTGTGTGAGTTTATTTCTGAGTTCTCTATTTTGTTCCATTGATGTTATGTGTCTATCCATCCACTAATATCATACAGCTTTTTTCATTACCATAGTTATATAGTAGGCCTTAGAAGTCCCTGGGTGCTGCAAATGGCTAAGTGCTTGGCCACGAACTGAAAGATTTGCTGTTTGAATTCATCCAGAGGTATCTTGGAAAAAAGCCTGGCAATCTCCTTCAGAGAGATCACAGCCTGTGGAGCACAATTCTGCTCTGAAGATATGGTTGTTATATGTGCATATATGTTATTGTTGTTGTTAGACACTGTCGAGTCATTTCTGACTCAGCGACACTATGCACAGCAGAATGAAACACTGCCCAGTCCCCTGCCAGGACCGTGATCCTTGCTATACTTGAGCCCATCGTCACAGTCACTGTGTCAATCCATTTTGTTGAGGGCCTTCCTGTCTTTTGTCGATCCTCCACCTTACCAAACATGACATCCCTCTTCAGGGAATGGTTCCTTCTGACAATATGACCAAAGAAGCTGAGACCAAGTCTGGCCATTCTCACTTCCAAGGAGAATTCTGGCTGCACTTCAGATTTGTTAATTCTTTTAGCAGTCCATGGTACTTTCAGCATTCTTTGCCAGCACCACAACTCAAAAGCATCCACTCTTCTTAGGTCTTCCTTATTCATTGTCCAGCTCTCACATGCATATGAGGCGATTGAAAATACCATGGCTTGTGTCAGGCACACCTCAGTCCTCAAGAAGATATCTTTGTTCTTCAGCACTTGAAAGAGATCCTTTGCAGCCAATTTGCCCAGTGCTATACATCGTCTGATGTCTTGAGTGCTGCTTCCATTGCCATTGGTTGTAGAACCAAGCAATGTGAAGTCTTTGTCAGCTTCAATCTTTTCTCCATTTATCGTGATGCTGCTTATAGGTCCAGTTGTGAGGACATTTGTTTTCTTTATATAGAGATGTAATCCATACTGCACACTGTATTTTTCAATCTTCATAAGTAAGTTCTTCAAGTCATCCTCACTTTCAGCAAGCAAAGTTGTGTCATCAGCATATCACAGGTTGTTAATGATTCTTCCTCCAATCCTGATGCCACATTCTTCTTCATATAGACCAGCTTCTCGGAATATTTGCTCAGCGTATAGATTGAATAAGTATGGGGAAAGGATACAACCCTGACACACTCCCTTCTTGATTTTAAACCATGCCATGTCCCCTTGTTCTGTTTGAACAACAGCCTCCTGGTCTATGTACAGGTTCCTCATGAGTATAATTAAGGGTTCTGGAATTCCCATTCTTCTCAGTGTTACCCATACTTTGTTATGACCCACACAATCAAATGCTCTTGCCTAGTCAATAGCATAGTGGCTAAGACACTTGCCTGCTAACCAGACGGCTGGCGGTTCAAACCCACCAGCCACTACTTGGAAGGAAGTTTGGGCAATCCTACTTCTGTATCCATGTACAGTTTTGTGTCCTAA
>NW_006921588.1:17255205-17259910 GCF_000298275.1 Orycteropus afer afer | reverse complement strand
CTGGCCTTCCTTGTAGGCATACAGATATTATCCTATCACTGACAGCATTGTACTTCAGGACAGATCTTGAAACATCCTTTGTGATGATGAATGCCACATCATTTCTCTCCAAATTGTCATTCCCAGCATAGTAGGTCATATGGTGATCTGATTCAAAATGGCCAAACTGGTCCATTTCAGCTCACTAATGCCTAGGATATCAATCTGTATGCGTTCCATTTCATTTTTGACCACTTCGAATTTTCCTAGATTCATACTTTGTACAGTCCATGTTCCAATTATTAATAGATGTTTGCAACTCTTTCTCCTCAAATTGAGTCATGCCATGTCAGCAAACGGAAGTCCCGAAAGATTTACTTTATCCCTATCATTAAGACTGGTTCTACTCTGATGATGCTGCACTTTCCCACTTGTATTTTAAGTGCCTTCCTTCTTAAGGGGCTGGTCTTCCTGTGTTGTATCAGACAATGTTTCAGGGCTATTCATAAAGTTGCCAAGTAATGCATCAGACAGTGTTTCTCTGCTACTCATAAGGTTTCCCTGGCCAATTCTTTGAGAAGTAGATGGCCTCTTCCTTCTTCCTAGTCTGTTTCTCTCTGTAAACTTCATTGAAACCTGTGCACCACGTGTAACCCTGCTGGCATTAGAGACACCGGTGTCACAGCCTCAAGCCTCACAGCAACACACAAGCCACCACAGGACGACAAACTGATAGACAAGTTTCTCTGCCTTAGCTGTTTGAAACCTCTCCACCCTCCTCTTACCTGGATCCCGCAGCTCTGTCATCCCTGGCTTTTTCCCCACTTCCTATCTCTTGGGTATAGGGCTCATCTCCCTCCTCTTACCTGGATCCCTCGGCTCTTTCTCGTCCCTGGCTCTTGCCCCACTTCCCGCATCTGGGTGTGGGGCCTGCCTGTCTCTCCGTACCTGGGTTCCCACAGCTGTGCCTCATCCCCCGCTTTTGCTCCACTTCCCATGTCTGGGTGAAGGCCTGCCTGCCTCTCCTTACCTGGGTTCCCACAGCTCTGTCTCATCCCTGGCATATATACATACATTTATATGAGAGCATGTACATACATGCGAGGCAGAGTTAAATAGCAAAAGTAACATCAAACCTGGAGGCATGCATGCTGGACTTCAGTATTAGCGCTGTCACCAATTTCATATGTAATAAAGGCAAAGTAATTTAGCCCTTCTTTGCATCACTTTCCATCTGCAAAATGGGGTTTTGCTGTATTTTTTAAGTATTTAGGGAGGCAATATGTATGGAAATAATTGATAAACATAAAAGTGTGAGGCTAAATGGAGTATGAATTAACTTATCAACACCATAATTACAGAGAGAGACAACATGCTATAGAGCTATGGTAGTCAGAATAATGATTCTCCAAAGATGCCCCCATCTTTATCCCTGAAACCTGCAAACTTGTGTGTTACATGGCAAAGAGGAATTAAGGTTGTAAGTGAAAATAAAGTTGCTAATCACCTGACTTTAAAATTAGAAGGTTAATCTGGATTTTCCAGGTGGGCCAAATGTAACCACAAGGGTCTTTAAAATTGGGACAAGAAGACAGAAGATGAGTCAGAGAAAGAGATGTGAGGACTCAGCCAGGGGTCAGAGTAACACAATGTGGCAACTCAACCTGCCATTGTTGGCACTACTGTGAAAGAATGTACTCAGCTTCTAGATGCTAGAAAAAGCAAGGGAGCAGACTCAGCACTGGAGCCTCCGGAAGCAGCACAGTCCTGCCAACACCTTGATTTTCGTCCATTGAGATTCACTTGGATACCTTGATCTCCAAAACTGTGAGATAATAAGTTTGTGTTTTTTAAGCCATTAAGCTTGTGGCAATTTGTTACAGCAGCAGAAGGAAACTAATTCAAGTGCTGACTGGCAGAGAGAAGCAATATGTTCTCTGCTATATGGTACAATGACTCCCCACAATTCACAGAGATGTCAAAAATGGAATACAACTAGACTAAACTTTTTCCTTAATATTTGGTGGTTTTCTGGCTACCTTTTATGAATTATTTGATGGCTCATAGAGATGGGGTATTGAGATCAGAGAGAATTCTCTGGACAGGGATGCATGAAATGATTTTGGATTCTTCTGATTTTGTCTCAGTGATCTCAGGAGTGTCAACAGTGCTGCCTTGTGACATGGGCCATGAATTTCACATGATGTGCAACTTACTTGTTAGCTTGAGTCCTGAACTAAAGTTTCTTATGGCTGGAAAAATTAGATTAGGAGGTTTTAACTTGGCACCTCATTTTCTTAATGTAACAATAGCTAATTCTCTCTTTGTTCTTTATGGCTTTCATTTGGTGCAGAGAAACAGAAAAACACCCTTGTGCCTCCTCCTGAATTTCCATTGTGCTATACTTTAATGACCAGGTGGGAAAGGCTGTTCTAGTTTCAAGAGGGGTGTGGAGTAAGCAAACTATCTTCCAATTTAACCCAACACGCTTGCTGGTTGAGCTCGTTCTTTCACTGTCAATCTTCTGAGATATATTTCATGTCCAGAATTCATAGTTCAAGACATGCCCAGGCACTACCTTGCTACCATATCAGAGGGAACGTACCCCTACATTCCCTTTTCTGTCTCTAGCACCCAAGGACACATCACTGACTTATTTTCCAGCCTCCAAGGTTTCAAGATGCACTAGTAAGCTTTGGACTAATAAAGACAGGGAATTTAGTTGATCCCCCTGTATATACTCCAGATCTTCTCTGTGAACTTGAGCAAACAAGTTCTAGTCTCTTGTCTATAAAATAGGGATGATATTTCCTGGCTGCTCCCTACTTCATACTGATAAATGTGATTAATAATGGAGGCTGAAAATATTTATATAGCCCTGAGTTCCTCAGAGATGTGAGTAAATAAAAATTATGTGGTACACATTAGAGTTCATCATAGACAAGCCTAATGAAAAGGAAGCTATATGTGCAAAGATAGTGCTGTGGACATTAGGGAGAGTTATTACAAGTTCCACAAGTCCCCTTCAAAGCCTAGATTAAGGCTGAGTCTCATTAGTGAAAGTGCCCATTCCACTCAATCATACAACCTCTGGGAGAATCTGACAATTCAGATTCTGAATGTGAATGCCTCTGGGATGCCTCTTTTGGTTTTCTTTTGCTGCCTCAAAGAGTCCTTAAAATTTCAGTTAGGATTTTCACAAAGATAGTTATAGCCAACCCAAAGTTTTTCTCTTTTTATAAACTATCTTCTTACTTTAAAAACTCTTGTATCAGTAATGGAAGACTCACTGTTATATCTCAAAATTGTGTCTCAAAACCATATCTCAAAACTATGATGTATTAGTAAATGTATTATAAAATTGTTTTTCTGTTCTCTTGTTAAAGGCTGGGAGAAGGGTACTATTTGAAATAAGGCTGAGAGGCAAACTTTTTACTCTTTCTTTCCCTCTCTCTCTCTGTCACACATACATTAAACCATTCCAGTGTTAGATGGCTATATATTGAACATGAAGGAAATCTCAACCAGCAGTCAGTCTTTGAAATCTTTGTATTTGCTTATGCCTTTAGAGTTCAGTGCTATCTTTATCTGCTTTCCTTCTAGATAATGAAAGAGATAAACACAGCATTCTGTATATTAATGCCATAATCGTCTGCCTCTGGCAAAGCCTTAATGTGTGAACAAAGAAAGGAATCGTTCACACAGCAAAACATACAATGAGAAATGAGTATCAGTGGTGGAAACCTCTCTGTTAAAGGGAAATTCTGATCATTTCAATGTTTACATTTGCAGCTCAAGCATATTGACAGAGCAATGCAAATAGATGTACACTAGGAAATACAGGACAAAAATTATTTGCCCAGATACTGCAAAGATTTTCTAGCTATGTGAGAAAGGAAAATGTATTTTTGCCATATTTGGTAAACTGAATATTATTAAGAGGACAAGCCTCATGTAAAAGGGAGATAAGCAGAAATTGATTTGAATATTATTGCAAGGCAAAGTAAATAATCATGATTCATTCAACCTTTATAAATGTGCAAAAACAGATTAATTTTCCCAATTAGAAACCTTAATAATATTAAATGGCTTTGAAAACATGAAATAGGGTAAGAGATTGATGCTAATGATAATCCACAAATGTTTTCTAAGGGATATTAAAAAATGTTTTATTAAACCAAGTGGGGAGAGGATAGGAAAGAGAGGAAAAATGCTGGGTAAAAGTTAAAAGATATACTCAAGACTTCTGAAATCTTTAAAGGCTAGTAAACATTATGCATAAACATATGAATCTCCAAACATAAATAGAAGATACAATGTTTTCCAAAGTTCTTTAGCCTGGAAACTCTTTCACAAAGCATCTTGAGGGACTAAGAGTTCTGAAAAGCACAGAGATAACTGAGTCTTCCCAATTTATTTAGATTTAGAGATAAACTAAATTGCACATTCCATGCTAGACATTGCTACAATGTCCAGTGTTGAAGTCTGACTTTATGCTAAAGGAATGAGGAAAATGCAAGTAGAGGTGCTGTACTTCAGTTCCTGAATGAAACTTAAGTCTCCATTGTTAAGAGCTGCAGGAGTTACATTAGAGAAGAGTTGACCAGATAGTCACAAAGACACACTAACACATGGTCTTGCAGTATATTGGTTGTGTTGGATTGGGTTCTCTAGAGAAACACAAAAACCAGCAAAGTATATATATATATTTATTTATAGAGAGAGA
>NW_006921588.1:17253944-17255105 GCF_000298275.1 Orycteropus afer afer | reverse complement strand
CTTGGAAGGAAGTTTGGGCAATCCTACTTCCGTAGTGATACTGCCTTGGAAACCCAAGGAGGGGTCGCTATGAGTCGGGTTTGACTTGACAGCACATAACAACAACAACAACAACAACAACAAGTCAATAAAACACAAGTAAACATCTTTCTGGTATTCTTTGTTTTGAGCCAAGATCCATCTGACATCAGCAATAATATCCCTTGTTCCACTTCTGCTTCTGAATCCAGCTTGCATCTGGAAGTTCTCTGTCAAAATATTGCTGCAACCATTTTTGAATTATCTTCAATAATATTTTACTTGCATGCAATATTAAGGATATTGTTCAATAATTTCCGCATTCTGTAGGATCACCTTTCTTTGGACTGAGTATGAAATATGTATGTCTTCCAGTCAGTTGGCCAGGTAGCTGTCTTCCAAATTTCTTAGCATAGATGAGTGAGTGCCTCCATCACAGCATTCATTTGTTGAAACATCTCAATGGGTAATCCATCAATTCCTGAAGCCTTGTTTTTCGACACTTCCTTCAGTGAAACTTCGACTTCCTCCTTCAGTACCATTGGTTCTTGATCATATGCCATCTCCTGAAATGGATGAACATCAACCAATTCTTTTTGGTACAATGACTCTGTATTCCTTCCTTCTTCTTTTCATGTTTCCTGCATCATTCAATATATTGCCCATAGAATCTTTCAATACTGCAACTCAAGGCTTAAATTTTTTCTTCAGTTCTTTTCAGCTTGAGAAATGCCAAGCATGTTCTTCCCTTTTGGCTTTCCAACTCTTTGTCTGTGCATATTTCATTATGATAATTGACTTTGTCTTCTCAAGCTGCTCTTTGAAATCTTCTGTTCAGTTCTTTTATCTTGTTATTTCTTCCCTTTGTTTTAGCTACTCTCCATTTAAGAGCAAGTTTCAGAGTCTCTTCTGACATCCATTTTGGTCTTTTCTTCCTTTCCTGTATTTTTAATTTCCTTTTGCTTTCTTCATGGATGTTCTTGATGTCATCTCACAATTCCTCTGGTTTTTGCTTTGGTATCCAATACATTAAATCTATTTTTAGGTGGTCTCTAAATTCAGGGGGGATATATTCCAGGTCATATTTTGGCTCTCATGGACTTGTTTTAATTGTCTTTAATTTCAAGTTGAACTTGCATATGA
>NW_006921588.1:17228461-17253844 GCF_000298275.1 Orycteropus afer afer | reverse complement strand
CACGCACGGCAGAGGAGTTCAAGTCACAAAGTTCGTCTCTGGAGAGAGATGGGGCCCGGAGTCGTCTAGTTCCCGTAAGCACAGTAAAGCCGAGAGAATCAAGCTGACACGCAGTGCGCTGGTCACTGTTCCCAACAAAGAAAAAAAATCCGAAAACCGCCAGGGCGAGCAGCGAGCTGTTCGCTCCAGGAAGTATATAGTCCAGAATGCCGTTCTTCCAGTTTGTCCCTGGGATAGTATTGCAGGTAGGCCACACCCCTGGGGAAACTCCCCCTAGACTGACCGGCCGCTTAGGACGCAGTCATGTGATCCATCATGGGAACCACCACTCACAACTGGAGTCCAGCCAAGTTGACACATCTTCAACTATCACATTGGTGTAGTCACCATGATCTAGGCCTAAAAACTTGATGTCCTCATGACCCATAACATCAATTCCCCAGTTATAAATTCAGATTACCAAAGTGGACCAGATATCCATATTCTGTGCCTAGTACATCTTCTCCTTGTAAATCAATCAACTGGGAAGCCAAATAAAAACGAAAAGATTATTTGGTGAGCATGAATCTAATCAAAAGGAGCTAGCAAAATGACCTACATGATTAATGGTATTCTATCAGGCTCTGAAAGAGCTCTAGTGGTGCAGTGGTTAAGCACTGGGCTGCTAACTAAAAGATTGCTAGTTCGAACCCATCAGCCTTCTTTAGGAGAAAGATGTGATAATCTGCTTTCCTAATAATTACAGCCTTGGAAGCCATAGGGGGCAGTTCTACTCTGTCATATATGGTTACTATTAGTCAGAATAGACTCCAAGGCACACAATACAACATTAGGCTTTGGAAGCCTGGTCCACTCAACACCAAAGGGGGTCAAGCCTTTCTGAGGTCAAGCCTAGGCCATGGTAGAGTATCACATGGGTACTATCAAGTATTTCTCTTCTTATGCTGTTCTTCCATGTTTGTTGCCAGAAACTTACTTTGGATTAAATCCATTCTTCTCTAACTATGGTAATGCAGTGTAATCTGATTTAAGCATCATTATGCATTGACCTGCTCCCCCGAAAATGTGTATTAGAATTGTAACCCCTATTCCTATTAATGTAATCCTATATGAAAATAAGGTTTTCTGTGTTGTGTTAATGAGGCCATCAGTATAGGGTGTGTCGTAAACGAATCAGTTCTGAGTTTCATAAAAAGCAGATTAGACACAGACACACATACATCCTGGGGAAGATAGATGTTATGTGAAGATCAATAAGAACGAAGGAACATCTAGAGCTACCAATAAGGAAGGAATCATCACTGCCGAGCCCCTGACTTGGACTTAGCCTCCAGAACTATGAGGAAATAAATTTCTGTACTTTAAAACCATCCACTATGGTATTTCTGTTATAACAGCACTAGGAAACCAAGGTAGACATGATGTCAGAAATGATGTTATAGGCGGTCTTCACCTTAAGCTACACTCTAATAGACAGGATGGAGATATCTATTATTGTTCATGAATGTCATTTTCAAAGAATCACCTTATTCTTACATTTTGAGAATATCTTTTTTTCTGCTGCTAACTAGTGGAATCTAATAAACTCACCTTCCCCATCGCATCACCACTTGTCTAGAGGTGTCAGTTGATCAGTTAGATTCTACCACATATCTACACACATATATGTGCTACATATGTACTACAGCTGTGCATGCCCCCCCCATACCTACTAGAAATTTACCATTCCTGTGTACCTGGGTTTCTTCTTAACAGCAAGCACCTTTGAATCTCTGCCTAAGGATTTTTTCTAGCTACAACCAAAACCAAGTCACACCAGAAATGTTGGAGAATTAACACCTGTGGGAGTGGCCTATAACCAAAGACAAACAAACTCCAGCCTCGCAATGCCAGATGTGACATCCTGAAGTTTATTTTACATCATCTCCCAGGGTTCCACAGTAGATTGAGCCACAATTGCCCACATTGTTAACCTACTCATTAAACACACCAGATATTGCCTTCCTTTCTCCATCTCACTTCTCTGCTTCCCCACAAGTGCCTTCTAGGATTGCTTCCCAAATAAACAACTTGCATCTCAAATACTACTCTCAGAGTTCTAGGGAAACACATCCAAAGACATGTACATATTGAGTTGAGTTAGAAATCTGCTCTAGATCTAGAATTTCTTTTTCTTTCTTCCTTACAGATCAATTCATTTTAAATCATTTTAATTACCTACATCTGGCCTTGTGTATCTCTGTAGAATTTCAATTAACTCTTATGTTACTGATCAATCTATGACATGGAGCAGCTAATCTACCTTTCCTGGAAACTTTATTATTAAATCAAACAAGTCAATATTCTACCTGTGGTTTGGTCCAGGTGTAGATCATACTGCCTGTGGCACAAAGGCAATTAGGCTTTGAACCTGTTTGAACTGGTTTAATCATGGCCCAAAAGGTAAAATCAAAATAAAACTGAATTTTTAAAATTTGGGTGAAGCAGAATGATAACCAGAATGTGAAAAATTATGGGTCAAAGTCCTGGAACAGTAGACTCAGAAGAGATGTAGTGAGACCCTTCTGGAGACTGATGTGGGAGACTGGATTATTGCCAGGACTGTGAAGTGTGACACACATTCAAAGTGGCACAATCACCAACCATCTTGGAGTCGGACACCATTGTTTCTTCCTCTGCCGGTGAAGAGATTTGGCTGCTATGCAAGCACCTTTTTTTTTCAAGGAGAGTACTTTTCTAACAGGATGTCAGCCTGTACTTTTTTCCCCTACTGTTTATCATTCCAGTCCACTCACATTTTACAAATTTGAGTCCATTCCAGTTTCACTTTGCTGACCATGACTGAACTGGTAAGAACTAATTTGAAGTCCTGAATTGAAGACTGCAAAATAACAAGATCCAACAGCTTGACTACCAAAGTGTTAGTAATATGGTCAAATACATTTAGCCCTGAAAAGTTTAAACCCTCGTCCCTCTCCCTTTCCTTGGATGGAGGAGCCCTGATGACATAGTGCTTAAAGTGCTTGTCTCTAAACCAAAGGTCATTGGTTTGAACCCACCACCTGCTCTGTGGAAGAAAGATGTGTCAGTCTTCTTCCATAAAGGGTTACAGTCCTAGAAATCCTAAGGGGAAATTCTACTGTGTCCTACAGTATCACAGTGAGTTACAATCAACTCATTGGCTATGGGTTTGGTTTCTGGTTTGCCTTGTATGAGGTTTTCTATAATCTTTTTTTCAGTTTCTAATTGTAGTTAATTATTTATTTACTTTTCCTTTACCTAAGTTAATACATGTCTAACCTTCCCCATTCACTCCTGGTAACCATCAAAGAATGTATCTTGTTTTCTGAAAACTTTTTCCTGACTTTTTACAATAATGGTTGTTTTGGTTACCTAGTGCTGCTCTGACAGGACTATACTATAAATGGGATGGCTTTAACAAACAGGAGTTTATTCTCTCAGTTTGGAGGCTTTAAGTCCAAGTTCAAAGTACCACACTCTAGGGGCTGGGTGAAAGCCCCTCAACCTTGCCCACTGAAGCTAGAGGCATCTCTTCACTCAGACAGCTGGTAGCTGCTGAGGCTGACAAACCCAAGGTCGACAAGTGAAAAGGCACAGCCCCAATATTACCAAACTACATGGCAGGCCATTAATTCAAGTCCACTGAAAGTAAAGTCAGCAGAGCATGGCAGGCTGCTGAACAACGACCCGGCTACATGCAGGCTTCAAGCGTACCATAAGCTAGAGACCATTCCCCAAGGCTTGTCCTTACATACAGGAAGCAGACCACATCCCTAAGGCAGCTACTCAGCTGCTCACTGTAGATTCCACCATAGAGTTGATTGCCAGTCTCATCATGGGCAACACTCCATCCATCTGCCTAGCCACTCAACCAGGTCCAGCCACCTTGACACACAAACTTAAGTACTGCAGTGGTCTCATACAACATTTGTCCCTTTATGATTGACTAATTTCACTCAGCAGAAGTAGTGCATTATTTTAAATAGAATATAAGTTTCATGGTATGATGCATGCTTAATGATTAATTACATTTTTGGAAATTTAGGGAAAAAAGGTAAGTAAATGATAGCAGTATGGACTGAATAGAGACACAGGCTCCCTCCTTGGTCCTCCACAGTTCTTTACTTCACTTATAACGGAAGGGGGAATTGCATTTAGTAGTTTTTAAGCAGAACAGAGTGTCTGGGTATATTTCAAAATGAGCTACTTTTCCCTGCCCCTACCAGAAACACAAGGGGATTTTTTTTTCCAGTCTTCATGGTGAGAACCTGATGCAGCTCCTAGAGAAAGTCTCACCACCTAAGGATGATCTCCAGGAGTTTTTCTCACTGTATTCCATCCATACTCTGTCTCTAGCAATTAGTTAATTAACTTTTAAATATTTTAAATACTCAATAGTTGGCCCAGCTGCATCTGTTCCTGCTCAGGGTAAGTGGTTATTTTCTGTATATGCATGCATCTCCAGTTTTGGCGAGGAGTGGCTTGTGGGTTTGAACCGTCAGCCTTCCGGTTAGCAGTCAAATGCCTTAGGCGCTAGGCCACCAGAGCTCTCCGTGTTTGCCCTGTGGCCTCAGTTCTCTGATGGAGCTCAAGAAGAGTTGTTGATTTTTCAGTTTTTCAGCTTTTTGCAGGTGTTGTGAATTTGACAGTGACGATTTCCAAGCTCTTTACATGTCAGACCAGAAACCTAGTGTTTTTTAGAGATTCTTTCTGACTCTAAAATTTTAGTTTCTGTGATTCTAACTGCCAATAATCATTGATAGTTATTATTAGTAAATTGATAGAAGATTATTATTATAAAATAATAAAAATTATTATTATTAAAATCTAGAAAAATTTGCTTCCATAGTCTTGAAGCTAGAATATGCATGATTATTTGGGGCTTTTTTTTTGGAATTTGCTTCAGGCTACTTTTAGGCTAACAATGCTTAAAAATAATTTCTCATTTAGGACAGGATAGAAATTCAAGAAGAATGCATGTTATTTATGTTTTATTTTATGTTTTTAACTAAAATGTTCAAATTGGGAAGTGTATTTCAATGGTTCATAAAATTGATGTAGGAAAGAACATAGTCAAGTCATGTTTCAACTTGAAAAAGATACAAATTATGTAGAATCTCTGTTCTTTTACTTGAGGGAAAGGAGCTGAACCTGGGAAAAAACAGAGTTGGCTGATGAATTAAGATAGCTCTTTGGCGTGGTAGTTTGGGGTAGATTGGACTAATTTTTAGGATGAAATGCCCTATACAATACAAAAAAAGTATGAGAATTATTAAAGAGCCCATAAAAACACTTAAACTTTAAATAGCTCTGAGTTCCTTTATGTAAATTAATCAGAAATACATGAATTTTTTTATTGTTCAATTATACTTCTATTTTTAAAATGAAGAACTATGTCTTCCAGTTTTCTGAACTTAGCTTTTTGTTTTTTCTAAACACTATGATGTTTAAGTGGCTACGAGCACAGCTGGCAGTTATTCAGCTAAAGAGAACTCACCCTTTGAAAGGTGTTGTCACTGATCATGGCAGACTGTGGCATTTTATTTTGTAACTTTCAATCTTCCCCAGAAAATGAGATTAAAAAAAAAAAAAAAAACCTTGAAGTTGATATTTTCCCATAACCTATAAGTAGAAGGTGGCTATGTTGTTGTTTTTTTAAAAAAGAAAAAAGAAAGAAAAAAAAAAAACCTAGCATTTAGTAGCTTGAGAGATAATTCAGACTAGATTCTAAACTTAGACTAGATACTAAATGAAGCTCGGACTTGGGCCATTCTGCCACCTGCTAAATCCGATGGCCTTAGTAGAGACCATTCTCTGTTGGGCTGTTGTTCTACTAGCTTTCTGGATCCTAGTCTCACTTTGCACAAGTACCTGTTCATCCTGATTTGTTTTCTCAGATATTCCAAATTCTTAGCCTGCTTTTCATTCTTAGCAAAATAGCCCTTAACTTCTTTGTTCTTCTTTGGGAATAAGCCTGTGTTCCCAAACTCTTTGGTGTATGAATGTCATTTATGGATCTACTTTCTGGATACCTCTGGGAGAACACCAATACAGGAAATAGATGCTTGTCAAGTGGATTCACAAAGCATTTCTCAATAATGAAAAGCTGTCATCATTATGAGATTTTTCATTTTGTTTCATATAATCATGAGACTCTCATGGCCTTATGTGTTTGCTCAGTGCTTAAGATGTATAGAAACATTTCACAGAATTGAAGAAACAAATTTTTATGACAGGGCTCCCATAAATCCTAGATGACATGATAGATATCTTTTATACAAAGTGATTTTGTTTACATGTTCATTTTTCAGACTTTTTTTCTGCGAGTTGTTCAACATTATCCTGATAATTTAATCTTGTCAGAATCTGTGACTCTGAATTTGGTTATTGCATGATTTCAGAGATATGTTTATATTTGCTTTACCCCTGAGTGTTTAAATATCTGGATTTAGTCAAGTAGGCTGAATAATGATGCCAAGTTACATTTATTGAACACTTCTTATTGCAGGCCCTGTGCCGAGTGCTATATTTATACTTATTATCTTACTTAATCCTCTCAGTAACCTTATGAGGTAGGTTTTATCACTTATGCACATTTTATAAGTATGAAAACTAAGGCCTAGATTAATTACCATGTGCAAGGTTGTATAACTAGTCCCTTACAGACTTGGAATTCAAACTCGTATTGAATAGAATCTCAAAATAGTAAATTTTATCCAACTTCTCAACTCCTCCTGAACAAATAATTTCAAGGAATATACTTAGAAAATATTAATAAATAGAAATAAATTACCAGCTGTCATGATCCTCTTGTAGCTCACAGATTGCACGCTTCTACCATATAAATACACATCAACAACAAACAATTGGATATGGTCCAGTGTCAATTAAAAGAAATACAGAAAAGAGAACTCAACATAAGCATTTCCAATTCAAAATCATCTTCTATTCTTGTCCTCATAAACGCCTTGTCCTCCTCCAAGCCAGTGTCAATTAGGGGTTACTTGTTCACATGTTTTTGACTATGTGATAGGTCATGTTTGTCAAACATTTTTGTTTGCTTTTTATGTGACTGAAATGAACAAATGAATCGGTTGCCCTTCACTGGCATGCTGGGGCATATGTGGATGTACCACAAATGTTTTTGTGGATGTACTGCCAAATTTTGAGCAATGTGTAAAATGTATTTTGGTTACAACTAACGATACATATGGTCATTGCAATGTCTGTCAGATGGAATGCAGAGGAAAAGGGGTCCTATGATTCATTCCGGTGCAGGTTAGCACTGGCTGAGAGAAAGAAAGAGAACCTGGTCAGTGTATTTTCATACTGGCATCAAAGTAAAATGGAGAGTTACTTAGAAAATCCCAGAGCTTTGACACTTTGTATTTAAGAAAGGATTTACCTTCAAAACAATCAGTTATTCTCAGAGACATCCAGCACTAAAGGGCAATCACTTGAATCCTGGGATGATTATGGCTGCTTATATAGATTTTATGAGATGTTATTATACTAGTAATGTGAGCATTACTATACTGGTAATGTGAGGACATGGAACAAGGGATATCACAGCTGATGTCAGATGGATCTTGGTTCAAAGGAAAGAATAGCAGAAAGATGTTTACTTGTGTTTAATTAACCATGCAAAAGAATTTGATTGTGTGGATCATAAAAAATTATGGATAAAATTGAGAAGAATGGGAATTCCAGGACACTTAATTGTACTCTTGAGGAAACTGTACATAGACCAGGAGGCTGTCATTCAAACAGAAAAAGAGGACACTGCATGGTTTAAAATCAGAAAGGGAGTGCAACAGCGTTGTATCATTTCACCATACTTATTCCAAATGTATGCTGAGCAAATAATCTGAGAAGCTGGACTATATGAAAAAGAACATGGCATCAGGATTGAAGGAAGTCTCATTAACAACTTGCAATATGCAGATGACACAACTTTGCTTGCTGAAAGTGAGGATGACTTGAAGCACTTACTGATGAAGATTAAAGACTACAGTCTGCAGTATGGGTTATACCTCAATATAAAGAAAACAAAAATCCTCACAACTAGACCAATAGGCAACATCACAATAAATGGAGAAAGGATTGAAGTTGTCAAAGATTTCATATTACTTGGTTCTACAATCAACACCTATGGAAGCAGCAGTCAAGATATCAGACGACATATTGCATGGGGCAAATCTGCTGCAAAAGACCTATTTCAAGTGCTGAAGAGCAAAGATGTCTCTTTGAAGACTAAGGTGTGCCTGACCCAAACCATGATATTTTCAATAGCTTCATATGCATGTGAGAGTTGGACAACGAATAAGGAAGACAAAGAAGAGTTGATGCTTTTCAGTTGTAGTGCTGGCAAAGAAAACTGAGAGTACCGTGGACTGCTAAAAGAACTAACAGATCTGTCCTGGAGGAAGTGCAGCCAGAATTCTCCTTGGAGGCGACAATGGCCAGACTTTGTCTTACCTACTTTGGTGATGTTGTCAGAAGAAACCATCCTCTGGAGAAGGACATCATGCTTGGTAAAGTGGAGGGTCAGTGAAAAAGGGGAAGGCCCTCAATGAGATGGATTGACACAGTGGCTGCAATGATGGGTTCAGGTACAGTGAGAGTAGTGAGGCTTGCACAGGACTGGGCAGTGTTTCATTCAGTTGTACACAGGGTTGCTATGAGTCAGAGATGACCTGATGGCACCTAACAACAACAAATGTGAGCATATGGAAGTCACTATAAGTGGTAACTCAAATTCAAAAACTTCCAGAACCACTAAAATAGAAAGGCTACTCTTGAATTTTGTATGGTGGACTGAGTTTGGGGAGTGGGGGGAATTCTTCCATGCATTTCCTTCCAGTGGCTTTCTTATATTCTGGATAACCAGTTCTCTTTCTCTCTAATCTTCCATGGTCCCACTATTTTACCATACTTGAGTCTGACCTGCTGGATAGTAATTCTATATTGTCATACTATTTTCTGACTGTATATGAACAACCCATCCCAAGTTGACTACTGGAAGTGATTGATTACTTGATAGCATTGTTGTGGTTAGGTGCCATCAAGTCAGCACTGACTCATAGTGACCCTATGTACAACAGAATGAAACACTGCCTGGTCCTGTGCCAGCCTTGCAGTCTTTGGTATACCTGAGCCCATCATTACAGCCACTGTGTCAACCCATCTCGTTGAGGGCCTTCCCATTTTTCACTGACCCTCTACTTTACCGAGCATGATATCCTTCTCCAGGGAATGGTTCCTTCTGACAACATGACCAAAGTAGCTGGGACGAAGTCTGGCAATTTTCAGTTCCAAGGAGCATCCTGGCTACACTTCTTCCAGGACAGGTTTGTTAGTTCTTCTGACAGTCAATGGTACTTTCAGTATTCTTCACTAACACCACAACTCAAAAGCATCAATTCTTCTTTGATCTTCCTTATTCATTGTCCAGTTTTCACATTCATATAAGGCAATTAAAAATACCATGGCTTGGATTAGGTACACCTTAGTCTTCAAAGAGATATCTTTGCTCTTCAGCACTTTAAAGAGGTCCTTTGCAGCAGGTCTGCCTGCTATGGATGTTGATTGTGGGAGCTCTGCTAGCATTGTGCCTAAGGCATTTGACTGCTAACCAGAAGGCCAGCAATTCAAACCCACCAGCCAACTCCTTGGAAGGAAGGTTGGGCAATCTACTTCCGTAGTGATACTACCTCAGAAACCCAAGGAAGGGTTGCTTTGTAGTAGTCAACTTCAATCTTTTCTCCATTTATCATGATGCTGCTTACTAGTCCAGTTGTGAGGATTTTCATTTTCTTTGTTTTGAGGTGTTATCCATACTGAAGACTGTAGTCTTTAATCTTCATCAGTAAGTGCTTCAAGTCATCTTCACTTTCAGCAACCAAGATTGTGTCATCTGCATAATATCAGAGCTTTATGGGTTCCATAATCAATTCTACATTGTCAAATGGAAAAACAGTCAAACTGTTGTATGCTTAGATATTGCCATTGATTAAAACAAATCTACTCATCTTTCTTAAGCTGGGTTCTGTAGACAAGCAAAACCAGGGAAGTTTATTTTTATATAGGGAGAGAGAGAGAGATTTATCTTAATGAAATGGCTCACGAGCTTGCATAGACTGGCAAGTCCCAAGTATGACGATCAGATACCAGGCTGGAGGCTTCTCCTGACTTATAGCTGTAGAGATTGAGGGACCCAAGATGAGCAGATCAGACAGAAGCCTGCTGGCTATGGAAGCTGACAATTCCAAGATCATCAGGTAAGACTGCAGGCTACTGGTTCACAGGCTGCAGAGTTTAACAAACCAAGATCAGCAGTCAATAGCACAGGCCACTGATTTCAAGTCCAAACAACTTCAAATTATGATAAACCAGATACAGGATCCAGATCAAACAAAAAACTACAGAGCTTTGCCAAAACATCCATATATATTGAATGCAGGCCACAAGCCAAAGGAAACTCACTGTCAACTAACTGGCTGCTCATGACAGATCTTATCATGAAGGTGATTGCATCATATTAAATCTCAACATGGATGGTGACTGTACCATTACATAACTGTCAAACTATATCATAACTGACAAACTACTGAGAGTCATGGCCCAGGTAAGTTGACACAAAATGTGCCTAAGGCATTTGACTGCTAACCAGAAGGCTGGCAGTTCAAACCCACCAGCCACTCCTTGTAAGGAATATTGGGCAATCCACTTCTGTAGGGAAACCCAAGGAGGGGTCACTATGAGTATCACATTTTCCAAGGTACAAAAATATCCAGTCCAAAAAATAGCTATGTATTTTTTTCCCAACTTTCTGGAGACAAAAACAATCTTTATAAGAAATTCTACTTCATAAGTAAAAGATCAAAAGTTGAATTATTGAATAATATTTTCTCAAATATTAAAAAAGAACAAGGACACCATTTATAGCATCAAAAATAAAAATCATGCAACGCTATAGTGTAGGCACTCATCTTTTTTCTGGAAGATCACAATTGTACATGCTTTGTGCATGCCTTCCACCTATCTTCATAGAAGCTTCCACTTTTCTTTTTTTATATAAGAATGCAGAAACTGCTCAGTAAATGTAACCATATATTTTCCTGTAAATGTAGCATTATTCTTAGCCAAAAGCACAAAATTATATTTGTATGGCTTATCTCCAGATCCTACTGATTGCCCTCAGTGAATGTGCTAATTGCATTTTTTTGTTATCCATTTTCTTATCTTAGCCTTTGTGGTTTTATGTGCATTTGACTAGATGCTACACTTTCTTGTGTGTTTAGATTTTATTTGCATGACAGCAAAGTGTGAGTCAATTGGCTTATTGCATTTTGCATATATTGTGTATAATGAATACTAAAGTGAAAATTATCTTTCTGTGGAGCAAAATAAAAAACATGTGTTTCACTGCCAGAGCTGCCTTGATGAAAAACAGAGAAACCTAAAATGTTGGACAGTATATGGTAAACTTCCTACAACTTGATCTTCTTAACAATGGGAGATTTTGTTTCTTGCTTTTATGTTATGCATACCTCATTAATCTTTAATTTCAACAAGTGATATCAAAGAAAATCCTACCCAAATTCTTCAATTTAATGAAAGTGTGCGGTGTAATGTTTATGTATCTGTGTTTGTGTAATATATGTATTATGGCTACCATACGACTTGTACTTTGATAAAATATGCTATGTATGTTTTATTATAGATAATTTAAATTTGTTCTTAAAAAATCTAGAAGAGGTAAATAATCATAAAGGAAGAAAACAAAAGCAATCCAAATTATGAATTGTATTAGCATATTTTTAAAATACTATTTTTTATGCTGAATTCTTGTCTATGATAAGACCATGTGCCTACTCTTGCCTCAGTGTCACTCTTTTCACTATTGTATGTATATAATTAACACATCTTGATTTCATGTTTGGTCAATTTCAGACTGCAAAAGTTGATAAAAATCTTCGATTTCCTCATCTTTGGCTTTGGTGGTTGGTGTGTAAATTTGTATAATAGTAGTATTAACTGGCTTCCTTGTAGGTGGATGGATATTATCCTATCACTGACAGCACTGTACTTCAGGACAGATCTTGAAACATCCTTTATGATAATAAATGCCACACCATTCCTCTTCAAATTGTCATTACCAGCATAGTAGAACATATGGTTGTCTGATTCAAAATGGCCAAAACTGGCCCATTTTAGCTCACTAATGCCTAGGATATCAATTGTTATGTGTTCCATTTCCTTTTTGACAACTTCCAATTTTCCTAGATTCATACTTTGTACATTCCATGTTCCAATTATTAATGGATGTTTGTGTCTGTTTCTCCTCAATTTGAGTCATGCCATATCAGCAAATGGAGGTCCCAAAAATTTACTTTATCTACATCATTAAGTTTGGTTCTACTCTGTTGAGGCAGCTCTTTCCCAGTCGTACCTTAAGTGCCTTTGGACCCAAGGGGCTCTTCTTCCTGTGCTGTATCAGACAACATTTCCAGGCTATTCATAAAGTTGCCCAGTAATGTATCAGACAGTGTTGCTCTCCTATTCATAAGGTTTTCCCTGGCCAATTCTTCAAGAAGTCTGTCTCTGTCTGTAAGCTGTGCTGAAATCTGTGCACCATGTGCACCCTGCTGGCATTTGAAACACTGGTAGCACAGCCTTAAGCCTCAGAGCAATGTGCAAGCCACCACAGTATGACAAACTGACAGATATGTTTGTCTCCTTTAGCTATGGAAAAACTCCACCCTCCCTTACCTAATTCCTACCTGGATCCTGCTGCTTCTGTCTTCCCAGCAGTTCCCTCCCTTTCCTACCTCAGGGGGTGGGTCCTGTCTCCTGGCCCCTTACCTGGATCCTGCCACTTTTTGTCATCCCTAGCAGTTTCCTTCCTTTCCTACTGGTGGGGGGGTGGGGTCTTCTCTCCCATTTGATTGTGTGGATCATAAGAAATTATGAATAACATTGAGAAGAATAGGAATTCCAGAACATTTGATTGTATTCATGAGGAACCTGTACATAGGCTGTTGTTCAAACAGAGCAAGGGACACTGCATGGTTAAATCAAGAAGGGAGTGTGTCAGAGTATCCTTTCACCATACTTACTCAATTTATATGCTGAACAAATAATCTGAGAAGCTGGACTATATGAAGAAGAACATGGCATCAAGAATCATTAACAACCTGCTATACGCTGATTGGAATCAATTCCAAATCATAGCAACCCCCACTGGGTTTCCAACTCTTACAAACACATTCTAGTTGTTGTTGTTGTTATGAGCCGTCGAGTTGGACCCAACTCATAGCGACCCCTACTTGGGTTTCCAAGGCAGTATCACTACAGAAGTAGATTGCCCAACCTTCCTTCTGAGGAGTGGCTAGTGGATTTGAACCGCCAGCCTTCTGGTTAGCAGTCAAGTGCCTTAGGCACTACACTACCAGAGCTCCACTCTAGTTGTAGTAGGCAGAAAAACGCCCCTTCCTGAAGATGTTCATGTCCTAATTCCCAGAAACTATGAAAATGTTCCCTTGCATAGTAAAAGAGACTTTACAGGTACAATTTAGTTAAGGCCCTTAAAATGAGGAGTTTGTCATGGATTATCCGGGTATGTCCAATACAATACAAACTTTAGTGGTTAAGCACTTAACTGCAAACCAAAAGGTCTGTGATTCAAACCCACCAGGCACTCTGTGGAGAAAAGACCTGGTGATCTTCTCCCATAACGATTCCAGCATTGCAAACCCTAGAGGGCAGTTCTACTCTGACCTATAAGGTCTCTGAGTTGGAATCTACTCAAAGACAATGGGTAGGGTGTTTTGTTTTGTTTTTTGGCCCAATACAAACATATTAAAAGCAGAGAACCTTTCCCAACTGTATTCAAAGAGACTACAAAGTAAAGGTCAGATACTGAAGATGGAGGAAAGGGACCACAAGCCAAAGAGAGGAAAAGATCTAGTCAAAGGAAATGGATTTGCCCAAAGAGCCTCCAGAAAGGAAAGTAGCCTGCTGACACCTTTATTTTAGCCTCTTAAAACCTGTTTCAAACTTCTGACCTATAAAACTGTACATAATAAATTTGTTGTTTAAAAGTTACTTAAGTAAATGGTAATTTGTTATAGCAGCAATAGAAAATTAATACATAGGTTTTCTCTAGGTTTTATATTCTGTTGGTCATTTGCCTGGGATTCCTGAATAGAAGAAGAGGTGCAAGGGAGTTATATACCTGTCCTTACTGACCATTTACCCCAAATTCCTGTAGTACAAATGTTCAGTAAGGAATGAAAAGAAAGAGAGAGAACAGAAGGAAGGAGAGAGAGAAAAATCTCCTTCCAATATCACAGCCGCATTCCAGTTCTAGGTTCTATATTCAGGAAATAGAAATATATATAATTTTTGGAAAATCTTAGTCTGACACATATCAGCAGAGTGGTCTCTGTGGTTGTATTTGTAACTTAAAGGAAACTAGAAGGATTACATTCTACATTTTCATATATACAAACTTGACTACAATTTTAATCAACAGTTATGACTGAAATGATACTTGAATTTTTTTAATTATATATATTGAAATATATTTAATTGTGTTTTCCAAGATGATCAGCATTAGAGAAACTTGGCTCATAAATATAAAATAAAATATTCATCTTGCAAGAGCTTCTGAAGAAATAATCTAATATTTCTATTATCATAGTATTTTAATGAAAAAGTGTCATTCTGGTGAAAAATATTCTAAAGTATTATACCACTTGTCTGTCAGTTTGTCATACTCTGGTGGCTTGTGTGTTACTGTGAGGCTAGAGGCTATGGCATGGGTACTCCAGATACCAGCAGGGTCTATAGTGGATAGGGTTCAGCAGAGCTTCCAGACAGACTGGGAAGAAGGACAGGGCCCATTCACTTCTAAAAAAAACCTGGCCCCTGAAAATCTTAAGAATGGCAGTGAAACACTGTCTGATATATTACTGGAAAACTTTATGAAGAGCCATGAAATATTATCTGATACAGTGCTAGAAGATGGGCACCTCAGGTTGCAAGGCACTCAAGATACAACTGAGGAAGAGCTTCCTCCCCAGAGTAGGGTTGAGCTCAATGCTTTGGATGGAGTAAAGCAATTGGGATATTCATTTGTTAATGGGGCATGACTCAAAATGGGAAGAAACAGGTGCAAACATCCATTAATAACCAGAACATGGAATGTATGAAGTATGAATCTAGGAAAATTGAAAGTAGTAAAAAATTAAATGGAACGCATAAAGATCAATATCCTAGGCATCAGTGAGCCAAAATGGACTGGTATTGGCCATTTTGAATCAGACAATCACATGTTCTACTATGTTGGGAGTGACAAATTGAAGAAGAATGGTATTGCATTCATTGTCAAAAAGAATGTTTAAAGATCTATCCTGAAATACAGTGCTGTCAGGGATAGGATAATATCCATACATCACAAGGAAGACTAGTTAATATGGCTCATATTCAAATTTACACACCAACCACTAAGGCCAAAGGTGAAGAAATTGAAGATTTTTACCAACTTCTGCAGTCTCAAATTGACCAAACATGCAATCAAGATGTATTGATGAGTGTTAGTAATTGGAAGATAAAAGTTGGAAATGAAGATAGTTGGAAAATATGGACTTGGTGATAGAAATGACACTTGATATAGCATGATAGAATTTTGCAAGACCATTAACTTATTCCTTGCACAACATTTTTCAACAACATAAATGGTGGATATATACATGGAACTTGCCAGTTTTTTGTTTTTTTGGTTTTGAATATTTATTAAGTAGCAGAATTAAAAAAAAAAAAAAAAGTATCAATGAATTTGCTGAGATTTTGTCTTAATACATGAAGCCCACAAGATTTTCTGAGATGTAACCCTATTGATTTTATTTTTTTTCTCATTTTATTTTTTTTTTTATTTTGCTTTAGTTGCAAATTTACAGGGCACAGTTTGTTTTACATTCAACATTTCATGTACATTTGGTTTCACTTCCTAATTACCATCTCCAACCTTAACCCACTCCCCACCCCTCCCTTCCCAGTAACTCCCACCCTCTGCCGTGCCCCTCATAGCTATGCATTCCTGTGTGTCTTGCATTTCCTCTGAGTGAATATTGCCCCTCTGGTACCCCATGGTTAATTGCTCAAAAAGATGCATCTCCTTAGAGTATGTGGGTGTCTCACCCTGTGATGAGTGGTCTGTGTGTACATCTTATTTACTATTGGGCTGAGAGCCAGTCCCTGGGAGTGAGTTTTATTCCAGGCCTGAAGTATGTCCCAGGCCCATAGCATTGACATTCCCACCAGACTCCATCCAACCAGTAATTCTGGTCATTATTATGTTTTTGGATTTTGTTCCATGCTTTTCCTCCTACACTATCCAGGATCTCCAATTGTGATCCCCTCCCCAGTGGTTGGCATTTGTAGCCAGCCACCATCTAGTTCTTCTGGTCTCAAAGTCCATCATGTCCTAGGGCTGATTGCTTCCAAATGCTCTTGGTTTTTTGCACACTTCTTCACTTCCAACAATAGGACACCATAAGCTGCATCTTAGATGGCCACTTGAAAGCTTTTAAGACCCCAGTTGCTACTCAACAATGCAGGTTGTGGAACAAGATTTTTATGTATTTTGTTGTGCCAGTTGAGTCTGGTGTCCCCCATACTATGGTCCTGAGTCTGTAGATCCATTGGATCTGTCTCCCACAGTATCTGGCTGTGAGGGATTGCTCTATGTCTGTCTTCTGTTGTTTCTGTAATGATTGCTGGTATTTTGTATCACTGGTATCTGTGCAGGATTAGCTTCAGCTGAATCTCTCCTTGGTCTAGAATATAATCCTGTTCACTAACCCCCATCTGATCTTCTCAGATGTTTATGTGTTTATCTGTAACCTGGTGTTTGGTGTTAATAGTAATGTAGTATTGTGGATATACTGGTAATAGCCTCTGTCATCTATACTCTATGTGCACAATTCAGTCCAACTACATCTTTGGCAAGAAGCTATGTAGAAACTCAATATCATCAGTCAAAGCAGAACATTAATTGTTCATATGCAAGTTCAAGTTGAAGCTAAAGAAAATTAAAATAAGTCCATAACAGCCTATATACTGCATTGATTATATCTCACCTGAATTTAGAGACCATATGAAGAATACTTTTGATGTATTGAGTATCAGTGACCAAAAAGCAGATGAGTTGTAGGATGGCATCAGGAACATCATACATGTGATTTCATATACTAGAACAGAGAAAGGGTACATTCCCTTCTCAATAAGGAAATCTATTATGAACCTTCCTGTACTTGTGCCACAATGTTTTTTTATTAAAAGTTGTAAAATTCTTTAAGCCTCATGTGCCATAAAGGGAGAAATGGGACGTTGTTTTCTAATTTTGAAAATATATTGGGAACTGATGTCCAAGTAACAGAAATGTGCTTTTATATGTTGTCAGACTCCTTTCCCTTCATCTACATGTTATTTTTCCCAAAAGAAAATAAATTGGGAACTTTGTTCTCCTTGTAATATCAGGTGTACTTTGATCAAAATTACAACTGTTGTTAAAAAAAAAAAAAAAATCATTCAGGAAGAAAGCAAAATGTCATTAAAAGAACAGGAAATGGAGAAAAGACCAAAGCAGATGTCAGAAGAGACTCTGAGACTTGCTCTTGAACATAGAGTAGCTCAAGCAAATTTTAAAACTGCTGAAATAAAAGCACTGAATAGATTTCAAAGGTTGGCTCAAGAAGACGCAGTAAAGTATCATAATGAAACATGTAAACATGGAGTTAGAAAACCAAAAGGGAAGCACACACCAAGCATTTCTCAAGATGAAAAAAGTAAAGAAAAACTTCAAGCCTCAAGTTCCAATATTGAAGGATTCTATTGGCAAAATATTGCATGACCTTCAAAAGAAGATGGAAGGAATACAGAGAGTCACTGTATCAAAAATATTTTGTCGATGTTCATCTATTTCAGGAAGTAGCATATGATCAGTAACCAATTGTATTGAAGGAAGAGGTAGAAGCTGCACCGAAGGAATTGGAAGGGGGCAAAAAAAGGCTCCAGGAATTGATGGAATACCCACTGAGATGTTTAAACAGATGGATGTAGTGCTGAAGGTGCTTACTCTTGTATGCAAAGAAAATTGGAAGACAGCTGCTTGGTCAACTGACCAGAAGAGATTGATATTTGTGCCCATTCCAAAGAAAAGTGATCCCACAGAATGTGGAAATTATTGAACAATAACATTAATATCACGCACAAGTATAATCTTCCTGAAGATAATTCAGAAATGGTTGCAGCAGTATATTGACAAGGAACTTCCAGAAATGCAAGCTGGAGTCAGAATAGGATGAAGAGCAAAGGATATGATTGCTGATGTTAGATCTTAGCTAAAAGCAAAGAATACCAGAAAAATGGGAAGCTCTGGTAGCATAGTGCTGAAGGCACTTGACTGCTAACCAGAAGGCTGGCAGTTCAAAAGCACCAGCCACTCCTTGGAAGGAAGGTTGGGCAATCTACTTCTGTAGTGATACTGCCTTGGAAACCCAAGAAGGGGTCACTGTGAGTTGGGTCCAACTCAATGGCACATAACAACAACAACACCAGAAGGATGTTTACTTGTGTTTCATTGACTATGCAAAAGCATTTGATTGTGTGGATTATAACAAATTATGGGCAACATTGCAAAGAGTGGGAATTCCAGACCACTTAACTGTGCTCATGAGGGATCTGTGCATAGACCACGAGGCTGTCACTCAATCAGAGCAAGGAGATATTGCTTAGTTTAAAATCAGGAAGGGTGTATGTCAGGGTTGTATCCTTTCACCATACTTATTCAAACTTTATGCTGAGCAACTAATCCAGGAAGCTGGACTATATGAAGAAGAACATGGCATCAGAATTGGAGGAAGACTCATTAACAACCTGCAATATGCAGATGTTGCAGCCTTGCTTGCTGAAAGTGAAGATGACTTGAACCATTTACTGATGAATATAAAAGACTACAGCCTGAAGTATGAATTACAACTCAACATAAAGAAAATAAAAATTTCCACAGTGGACTAATAAGCAACATCATGGTTAATGGAGAAAAGGCTGAAGCTATCAAGGATTTCATTTTACTTGGATCCACAGTCAGCACCCATAGAAGCAGTAGTCAGGAATTTAGACATCATATTGCACTGGATAGATCTGCTGCAAAAGACTTCTCCTCTCTAAAGCGTTAAGAAGTAAAGATGTCACTTTGAAGACTAAGGTGCACCTGACCCAAGCAATGGTATTTTCAATAACCTCATATGCATGTAAAAGCTGGACCATGAATAAAGAAGACCAAAGAAGAGTTGATGCCTTTTAATTGAGGTGTTGGTGAAGAATACTGAAAATACCATGGACAGTGAGAAGAAAAACCAAACAAATCCATACTGGAAGAGTGCAGCCAGAATGCTCCTTGGGAATGAGACTGGACAGATTTAGCCTCACCATAGTGCCTAAGGCATTTGACTGCTAACCAGAAGGCTGGCAGTTCAAACCCACCAGCCACTCCTTAGAAGGAGATTGGGCAATCTACTTCCCTAGAAATACAGCCTCGGAAACCCAAGGAGGGGTTGCTATGAGTTGGAAATGACTCGACAGCAGTGAATTTGGTTTGGTTTGGACTTTGGTCATGTTGCCAGAAGGGACCATTCACTGGAGAAGGATATCATTCTTGGTAAAGCAGAGGGTCAGTGAAGAAAGGGTAGACCCTCAACAAGATGGATTGATACAATGGCTACAATGATGGGCTCAGGTATAGCAGGGATTGTGAGGCTGGCACAGGACCAAGCAGTGTTTCATTCTGTTGTACATGGGGTCGCTAAGTCAGAGCCAACTTGACAACACCTAACAACAACAATTATTTCCTTCCATTCTTAAGAACAGAACAAAAAAAAAAAATTTCCAAAACTTGAAAATAAGAAAAAAAAAAAAATGGCTGCACATCTTTTCAATGTCTTGCCAGCACCCAAGAACTATTCAGTTCTGTAGGGGATTTGACATTATTTCCCACTGATTAAAGCCCAAAGTCTGGTAAATTTTACATTGTATTGTAGACTTTTTGTCCATTAGAGATGCAAATTATTTCTTTCTAATGGAAATGGTACCCACCAAAAATTACAGTTTTATTGCTCTGTAGGACATTGACAAATTTTGTCTTTAACTTAACAAACTTATTTCAGCATTTCCTTCCTTACTGATGATATAAATTGCTGTTCCTAAAATTATCCTCTTAATCAGACTTACTATTTTACTGGTTTCCCCTCTAATGGATTAAAATAATCTTTGACATGTATATGTTCATTTTATACTTGATGAGAGTCATGTTTTGAAATTTTGTAAATTATATTTTGATGTTACAAAATATTTTAGCATCTGTGTGTGTGTGTAAGTTTGATTGTGCCTGAAATGACTAATATTATTATGCAAGCCATATTTATGGTGGCGTAGTGCCTAAGGCATTAGACGGCTAACCAGAAGACTGGAGGTTCAAACCCACCGGCCACTCCTCAGAAGAAAGATTGGGCAATCTACTTTCGTAGAGATACCACCACAGAAACCCAAGGAGGGGTCACTATGAGTCAGATTCGACTTGACAGCAGTGAGTTTGGTTATGGTTTTGTGTTGGTTTTATTTGCATATATAAATACGTAATATGTTTATATAATTCTGAGTGTGTATATATGTATGGAATATATATATATGTGTGTGAGTTGATTCCAACTCATAGCATCATAGCGAAACTATAGGACAAAGTACAACTGCTGCATAGACTCTCCAAAGCTGTAATCTTTATGGAAGGCAATCACTTGATCTTCTCCTGTGAAGCTACTAGGTGGGGTTTTACCACCTCCTTTTTGTACACAGCTGAGTACTTAAACCATTGTACCACTAAGGCATATGCTATTTCTTAATTTAGAATAAAATGATTTATTGAATTTTTTTTGATAAAGCAAAATGTAGAATCTAGCTTTTCAGTTTGGGGTGTGAGTAAATTATTTCTTATTCTGTTTTATCCTCCAAAAACTATATGTAACAATTTTACATCAATTTTTAATTTTATAATTTAAATACTAAGCAGTAAGAACATTTACATAAAAGATTTTATAATGGATGTTTTGCATTGTAAAAATGTGATTTCTTATTATTTCAAGTCCTTAAACTGTTAATGTAATACATTGCTGTGTAATTTTACAGGACAGTTTAATTTCCCTTGAAAATATGGACCTCAGTGAAAGGTCTAAATTAAAAAGAAATTAATATGTCTCAAATATTAAGTTACTTTTCTATTCCTCCGAGTCCCATAATATCTAGGCTCTGTGAAAAATTATACTTAAAAGAACATTACTAACAAGCAATCTTAGTTGAGGATTTTTCACATTACCAGAAAATAAAAATATTTTTGGAATGGGTATTCTATATTTATTTCATTATATTAATTACCATCAAATATCATAATAATTAAAATTCTGTTGGCATAGAAACTGGCAGAAATATATTTGCCAAACACACTAGATCTTTATCAACTCTCCTTAAATAGAACAGAAATCTTCACTATTTACTCTGCCAAGAAGCTTTCTAGTTTGGAAAATTTGTAAGGTTAAATTGATCCATATATGTGAACTATTAGGAGCTCTGGTAGCGTAGTGCCTAAGATACTTGACTGCTTACCAGAAGGCAGGCAGTTCAAACCACCAGCCACTCCTCGGAAGGAAGGTTAGGCAATCCACTTCTGTAGTGATACCACCTCGGAAACCCAAGCAGTGGTTACTATGAATTGGGTCCCACTTGAGGGCACATAACAACAACAACAACATGTGAAATATTTACCAGACAGGTTTTAATTATGCACATTAGAACCTCAAGATTGATATATCTGTTTTATAGAAATAAAAATCGTGTTGAAATTATAACAGATGATGGCTTTAATATTAAGTTTGGAGGAGCTCTGGTGGTGTAGTGCCTAAGGCACTTGACTGCTAACCAGAAGGCTGGCAGTTCAAATCCACCAGCCACTCCTCAGAAGGCAAGTTGGGCAATCTACTTCCATAGTGATACCACTTTGGAAACCCAAGGAGGTGTTGCTTTGAGTCGGATTCGACTCTATAGCAGTGAACTGAGTTGTTGAGTTGAAGATTCTAACACTGAGCTAATATGGTTGCTACTTGTAGATATTTGTACTTTTTAATTTAGATTAAATTTAAATTGAGTTCCTCTATCACACTAGCCACATTTCTAGTGCTCAAAAGTTTCAGGTTGGTAATTATTGTATTAATACCATATTGAAGAGTAAAGATATAGAATATTTCCACCAAAGCAGAAAATTTTACTAGACAATGATGCTGTAGTCTTCTGACATGTTGGTTATGTTTCTTTACCTTTAAAAGTGTTAAACATAAATTTGATTTTATATAAAGCTTAAGCAATATGAGATTGGACATATGTTATAAAAGACAATAAACTAGATATTGCTAATGAGCAGAATTTCAATCTGCTCCACCTTTACCTGCATGTAAATATAATATCTCTAATTACCCACCAGCCACTCCTTGGAAGGAAGGTTGGGCAATCTACTCCAGTAATGGTACTGCCTCGAAAACCCAAGGAGGGGTCGCTATGAGTCGGGTCCAACTCAACAGCACTTAACAACAACAACAACAACAATTATTCTATAAACTATGTGGGATGGGCCTTACTGGATATTAAGTTCTTAAAATTAATTTTATTCTGAGTGAGAATTATTTCTAATATTAATGAAAATTAATAAGTATCTGATAAAATATCAGAGAAATAAACACCCATTGAAAATGATGATAAATCATCAATTCAAAATGCACTACCATTGTGACCAAAGCCTAACAAAAATCAGAATATGGATAATTTATCTCATGATGCTGTGCTTTCCAGACTGGAAAAATATTTATTCATATCTTTTAATACTCTATTATTTCCACTTCTTGAACCTAGTTCATTAATCATTACTCATATATCGATTAAACACACTATCACCAGGAAACTAACTCAGCAAGAATGAAAGTTTATTTCAGTGACTGTTCCAGTCATCTTTTTCCTGTTCCTTCTGATGATAGGCAGATGAGTCATATGGATGGTTATGATTACTTTAAAAACATTTTAATATAGATAAGTCTTAGTATGAAAATGAAGGTAAAATAGAGTATTATTTTCCATCTAGAAATTTACCTGACATTTATCAATTCCTAAATTAATCCTGTTTTAATCCTTTTAGATCAAGTTAGATTTTTGTTCAACTTAAGAAAGAGTGCAAGTATATCCCCTTTCAACTTCTTCAAATTTCTGAAGACAATCTCCCTTTATCAACATGTAAACACTTATTGTTTGCAACTTTAATTACATGGATTTACATTAAAATCAAATAACTAGGTAAATTCTGGAAACCTGTTCCTTATTTGTTTCCAGTTCTCAAGCAGTTTAGAGAAACTTCAGTATCGTTTGATTGAGATCAATATGGAAAAAGAGGAATGTTACTAAAATATTACATTCCCAGGAAAGAAGCACCCCAACATTAAAGTCGATTTGAGTGTTCAGGTAGAGATTACGGTTATTTAAATGTTATTTTATAAGACAAGATACATGATAAATTGACAACCTTGTACTTAAATAGCGTGTGTGTATATATTTGTAATCTCTTATGCAAAGAGAGCCTAATTGAGTAATTTTAAAACCAACTGTTAGCAATGGAAGAAAATTAATTCTAAGCCAGAATTAAAGTGTTTTTCATTAAATGATATTGATATAAATTAACCATTTACATTCAAGTCATTGATGTAACACTGAAAGTTTCATAATTTTATCTAATTGTAGCAATCAAAAAGTAAAGTTCTAGGAGAAAATGGATGTATCTCTTGTTTTCCACTGCCATCTAGTCGGATCCGACTCATAACGACCCCTCCTTGGGTTTCTGAAGTGGTATCACTACGGGAGTAGATTGCCCAAACTTCCTTCTGAGGAGTAGCTGGTGGGTTTGAACCACTAGCCTTCTGGTAAGCAGTCAAATGCCTCAGGCACTACACCACCAGAGAATACAACAAATGCTAAATAATCCTGAGTTAAAAGCATTCTAATTTCCAGCCATGTATTTAAACAAAACTCATAACCTAGAAAGATGTAGGGCTGGAATAAAAAAATGGTTAATTGTCAGAAGATATATCAATGTTATTAATTACTTTAAAAGATGAAGGGAACAAAATCATGCTATCATTTCATAAGATGCAAAAAAGGCATTTGATAAAATACACACTCAACCATGATTTAAAATTGAAGTCTTAGTAAACAAAAAAGAGAATGAAATTGCATTAACTTCATATAGTGTATTTAGCAAAAACATAGTAAACACCATAATGTATAGTGAAATTCTAGAGGCAGTCCTATCAAAGTCAAGGAGAAGATAATTATGACTGTTTGGTGCAGTACAATTCAACCTTGTATTGGATATCCTTGCAAAACAATAAAACAAAGAAAAATATATAAGAACTAGAAAAAAAGTAGAAAAAATTTTCCTTCCAGGCAATATGAATGTAGAGAAAAATCAAAAGAAGTTAATAAATAAACTTGTATTAGTAAGAGAGTTCAGCAATGTTCTTGGATACCAATTGACATTCAATAATTAATAGCTTAGTCATACACCAGCAGAAATGAATTAGAAAATATAATAGCAACAACATTCAAAAGGGAAGTAGCAAAAGATAACCATGACTTTTATAAAGAAAATTGCCACCATTGTTGAAGGATAGAAAAGACGACCTGACTAAATGTCAAGTTGTACTAAATTCATTGATGAAATGACTCAATATTGTAACTGCATTGATTCACTACTAATTAATGCAGAAATTTAGTGCAACTCAAACAAAAATTCTACAGAATTTTATGTGCAACAAAACTAAGTCTAAAACTCACATGGAAGAATAAAGTTCCAAGAACTGATGGAACAATTTTGTAGATAATTCAAAGACAAAACTAGCCTTGTTAGTTATCAAGATGTATAATAAAAGCATAATATAGAAAATAGCAAGTGATTTATTGAAGCAAAACTAGACAAATAATCTAATGAACAGAATGTCAAGCCTGTAAATAAACCTCTACACAAGAACAAACATGGCTCATGACCAAATTGATAATTAACCATATTTAATGGGAGAAAGAAAAATAGGTACTAACCTATGACATTACAAATTACCAGGGCATTTAAAAACTTAAATGTGAGAAGCAAAACTAAAGCATTTAAAAGATATCAGGATAAGAAAGAATTTGTTAAACAAGACAGATCACAAA
>NW_006921588.1:17222036-17227941 GCF_000298275.1 Orycteropus afer afer | reverse complement strand
AAAAAAAAAAAAAAAAAAAAAAAAACCTCACTGCCGTTGAGTTGGATCTGACACACAGCAACCCCTCCTTGGGTTTCTGAGGCGGTATCACTACAGAAGTAGATTGCACAACTTTCCTTCCAAGGAGTGGCTGGTGGATTTGAACCACCAGACCTTCTGGTTAGCAGTCAAATGCCTTAGGCACTACACCACCAGAGCTCCCCAAAATCATACATAGATAGGAAGACTTAACATTGTGAAAATGTCAGTACTCCTGAAAGTGATCTATAGATATAATGCAATCCTAATCCAAATTCAAACAGCACTATTTAATAAGATGGAAAAAACTAATCACAGACTTTATATGGAAAGGAAAACAGTCCTGGATGAGTAAAGCATGATTGAAAAAGAAGAAAGTATGAGTCCTCACATTACCAGATCCCAGAAACTACTATACACCACCATAGTCACATCAAGCTAGTACTAGTATAAAGGCAGACACACAGACCAATGGAACAGAATTGAGAACTATAGATACTGATCATTGCAAATGGCCAAAGTTCAATACATGGGGAACAGGTTGTCTCTTCAACAAATGATGCTGGCAAAACTGGATGTCTTATCTGTAGAAAAGTAAATCAGGATGCATACTTCACAGTATACACAAAAATTAACTTAAAATGGATCAAAAATCTAAATATCAAACGTAAAACTATAAAGATGATGGAAGAAAAGTCAGAGAGAGTGGTAGCATAAATAGAACACCAACCATAACAAAAAAATGCACAAACAGCAGAAGATGAACTAAATAAGTGGGACTTCCTAAAATGTAATCACTTATGCACATCAAAATACTTCTCCAAATGAGTGAATAGAGAACCTACAGAGTAGGAAAAATTGGGGGACTATGACATGTCGAACAAGGGACTACTCTCTAAAAATTCATAGAAAACTTCAACACCTCAACAACAACAACAAAAAAATCTGATTTAAAAAAATAGGCAAAGGATATGAACAGACAGTTCACTAAAAACAAAACTAAGGCATTTTACAAATACATGAAGAAAGGCTTGCAATCATTAGTCATTGTTGTTGTTGTTGTTATGTGTCATCGAGTCAGAGCCGACTCATAGAGACCCCTCCTTGGGTTTCCTAGGCAGTATCACTACAGAGACAAATCAAAACAACCATGAGATATCATCTCACACCTGCAATAATAGCAATGATCAGAAAATAACAAATGCTGCCAAGGGTGTGGAGAGATCGGAACTCTCATATATTGCCAGTGGGGTTGTAAAATGGTACAACCACTGTATAAAATGGTATGACACTTCCTTAAAAAGTGAGAGATACCATATGCTCCAGCAATCCCACTACCAGATATATATCCTAAAGAAATAAGAGCTGTTCACAGTCATTAGCCTTTGACAGCTGCAAATCAAAACAATGATGAGATGTCATCTCACCTCAACAATAATAGCAAAATTCAACAGAACAGAAAATAACAAATGCTGGTGAGGCTGTGGAAAAATTGGAACTCTCATACACTGCTGTTGGGACTGTAAAATGGGACAACCATTGTGGCAAACGGTATAGCATTTCCTTAAAAACCTGAAAATTTTGAACCAGCAATTCCATTACTAGGAATATATCCTAAAGAGGTGAGAGACAGGACACAAACAGACATATGCACACCCATGTTCATCCCAGCACAATACACTGTAGCAAAGAGATGGACACAACCTAGATGCCCATCAACAGATGAATGGATAACCAAACTATGGTACATTCACACAATGGAATGCTATGTGACATTAAAGAACAATGAAAGATACATGAATCATTTCACAACGTGGATGAATATGGATGACATATGCTGAATGAAATAAGTCAATCACAGAAAGACAAATATTGTATGAGCCCATTACTGTAAAAACTGAAGGAAGGGTTTGCTTAGGGAAAGGAACTCACTTTGTAGGTTACCAGTGATGGGAGAGAAGGGGAGAGGATAATTTCGGATTAGTTGAGGGCCACAAGCTGAGTTAGGTAAGGGGTGAGATGGTATGGAAAGAGTCTGTGACCAGCACTAACACTGGGGAGAGGTAGGGCACCAAATCGTGCACATAAGATATAGATGACAGAGGCTAATACCAGTATACCCACAATACTGCATTACCATTAACACAAGCCACCAGGCTACAGATAAACACATAAACAACTGAGAAGATCAGATGGGGGTCAGTGAACAGTATTATACTCTAGATTAAAGATAGCTTCAGCTGAGGCTAATCTTGCACCGATACTAGTGATACAAATACCTGCAATCATTACAGAAGCAACAGAAGACAGACACAGAGCAATCCCTCACAGACAGCCAGACACTGTGGGAGAGAGATCCACCAGATCTGCTAACACAGGACCATAGTACTGGGGGACGCCAGACTCAAGTGGCACAACAAAATACGTAAAAGCCTTGTTCTATAACCTCCTTTGATGAGTAGTGACTGGGGTCTCAAAAGCTTTCAAGTGGCCATCTAAGATGCAGCTAATGGTCTCTGGTCATCAGAAGTAAAGAAGAATAAAGAAAACCAAAGGCGTTTGGAAACAATCAGCCCTAGGACATAATGGACCTCGAGACCAGAAGAACTAGATGGTGCCCAGATACCAATGCCAACTACTCAGGAAGGGATCAAAACTGGAGATCCTGGATAGAGTGGAAGGAAAAACATGGAACAAAGTCCAAAATGCAATAATGACCAGAATTACTGGTTGGATGGAGTCTGATGGGACCCCGAAGACTATGGTCCTGGGATATACTTCAGGCCCAGGATAAAATTCACTCCCAAGGACTGGCTCTCAGCCCAATAATAAATAAAACTTACAGGAAGACCACTTAACCCAGGGTGATGCACCCACCTACTCTATGGAGATACATCCCTCCGAGTAATTGGCCATGGGGCATCAGAGGGGCAACATTCACATGGAGGAAAAGCTGGACACATGGGAGTGCATAACTAAGAAGGGCACAGGGAGGGGGGGTGCTTGAACAATTTCTCTTAGAAAGATCACCACCAGGCTAGTCCCCATGAGGCAGAGGTCAAGAATGTCCCAAATGTCCAAACTACCATACCACTCCATCATTTCAGACATTAATCCCTCCTCCTCCTCCTCCCAGTAATTTCCCCAGTCTTAGGGTTCTGAATTTCACTGTAACGCCTCACAGGACTCACAAACACCCAAAGGTTTGTTTCACGTAGTAGTGGTGGAGGCTGACAGGCTGGCAAGTGAGGCGTTACAGCGAAAGAATTCCAACTGCCAGTCATTGTAGGGTCCCTCAGGAACTTGACTTCCACCAGCAGTGCTCCAGCCCAGTCTATCAGTTATAACTGCCAAGGTCTAAATTCCAACTGCCAGTCATTATAGGGAATGACTACTACCACCTGCCCAGCTAAGTTGATACCTGAACTTAACTATCACATCACCCCAAACAGGCATAGATAATGGGATTTACAAAACACCACAGAATAGAGGGCAATGGCTAGAAGGGCCACATCAAGCAATTCACTGCAGGGGGTTACAGGGAAGGGAGAGGAGCAAAGTGTGTTAGGATTGGGGCTGATAATAGAGGAGTGAAACCAAATGTACATGAAATGCTGAATATAAAACAAATTCTGCTCTGTAAATTTATACCTAAAGCACAATTATAAAAGAAAGAAAGCAATAAGAGCTGTGACAGGAATAAATAATATGCACACCCTTGTTTATCATAACACTATTCACAATAGTAAAAAGATGAAGACAACCTAAGTGCCCAAAAACAGGTGAATGGACAAACAAACTATGGTATAATACACCCAGTGGAATAATACACAACATTAAAGAATAATGATGAATCCTTTAAACATCTCATGACATGGAGTGGCCTGGAGGACATTATGCTGAATGAAAAAAAAGTCAATCACAAAAGGACAAATGTTGTATGAGACTGTTGTTGTTGTTGTTGTTATGTGCCGTCGAGTCAGCCCCGACTCATAGCGACCCCTCCTTGGGTTTCCGAGGCAGTATCACTATGGAAGTAGGATTGCCCAACCTTCCTTCCGAGGAGTGGCTGGTGGGTTTGAACCACCAGCCGTCTGGTTAGCAGGCAAGTGTCTTAGCCACTATGCTATCAGAGCTCCCACTAGTACTATAAAAAGTCAAGAAAAAGTTTACACACAGAAAGAAATGTTCTTTGTTGGTTACCAAAGAAGGAGGAAGGGAGAGAAAATCACTAAGAGTAGAAATTTATTAATTTGAGTGAAGGGGAAGGCAATATCCAATAAGGAAGCAGTCAGTATAATATGACCAAGCAAAGGAAGACACTGGGAAATACACTGGAGTATTTACAATGGTAAATACTATTACACAGACAATCCTGCAATAGCAGTAATAACAAAAAATAATTTATGAGACGATATATATGTAGATATGCAAGATGAACAGATGTGGGATGGCATATAGGAGTCACCCACGGGTACATCCCTGTATATAGTAAAGCATACAAACAAAACCAAAAAAAAAAAAAAACTCACTGACATTCAGTCTATTCCAACTCACTGTAACCTCCACTGGGTTTCCAAGGCTGTAAATCTGCAAAGAAGCTGACTGCCCCATCTTTCTTCCATGGAGCAGCTGGTGGGTTTGAACCACCAACCTTTTGGTTAGCAGACAAATGCCTTAATCACTACACGACCAGAGCTCCTTAATAGTGAAACAGGCAGGGGATGAAAGTATGAAAACTTCTTAAAAATAACAAAATATTTTGAGGGACTGAGACACTGGGCTTAGGACCACAATCTCAGGGGACTTCTATGTCAATTGGCATGACATAGTCCACAAAGACAATGTTGTACATCCTACTTTGGTGAGTAGAAACAGGGATCTTAAAAGCTTGTGAGCAGCGAAGATGTACCCATTGATCTCTCCCTATCCAGAGGAAAGAATTTTGGAGAAAATCAAAGACTCAAGGAAACAATTAGTCCAGAAGACTAGTAGGCCACATAAACCACAGCCACCATTAGCCTGAGATCAGAAGAACCACATAGTCTGTGGCTGTCACTACCAACCACTCTAATGGTCACAAATATAAAGTCACAATATAAAGTCTTGGACAGAGTAGAAGAAAACTGTAGAACAAAATTCAAAATCATGAAAAAGACCAGATTACTGATCTGATAGAGACTGGTGAACCTCTAAAACTATGGCCCATAGACAACCTTCAAACCAGGAACCAAATCCACCCCCAAGGATCATATTTCAGCCAAATGATTTACAAGCCAAATAAACAGTAACACCCATGAGGAACGTCTTCCTCAAAACAACAAATAATAGAAGACTGAAAGGGCAGCATCTGCCCAAGAAAAAGTTAAAAAGGCGGGAAATAAGGATGAATAGAAACAGGGAACCCAGGGATGAACGCTGTTACATTGAGGGGATTGCAACTAATGTCGCAAAATGAAATGTGTATTAATTGTTGAATGTGAGATTAATATGCTTTGTAAACTTTCAGCCATATCACAATGAAATGTTCACAAAAAAAGAAAAAAAGACGACAAGCCACAGGATGGAAGAAGATACTACGATGCACATGTCTGGTAAAAGATCAATTGCATAGAATCCATAAAGAGATCCTTTAAATCATAAAAAAATAACAAATGACTGAATGCCATACAAATATCAAAAAGAGATGTCAGCCTCACTAGTAGTCAGCAAAATGCATATTAAAACAATAAAATACTATTTTCTAACCAAAAGGTTGGCAACATTTTTTTTTTTTTTTATTGTGATTTGGGTGTAGATTTACAGAGCAAATTCACTTTCCATGCAACAGTTCATATACACTTTGTCTCATGACATTGACCACAGTTTACCACAATGCAACAGCTCC
>NW_006921588.1:17210339-17218451 GCF_000298275.1 Orycteropus afer afer | reverse complement strand
CTGTCTCTCAATCCTTTGAAGATACCTAAATATAATTCTTTTGAATTCCTTATCAGAGAGCTCCAATGCTGCTTCTTCCTCAGGGATGTGTTCTGGGTATGTAACCTCTTCCCTTATTTCTACGCCTTTATCTTGCTTCATTGTGTGGACTGTGATGGTCTGTTGTCTCTGAGGCATTGTGGTATTGTATTAAGATCTCTGTCAATTGTGAAGAGCAGCCAAGGGTGATTCAGGCTCTTCTTGGTGTTTTTTTGTTTTGTTTTGTTTTTTGTTTTTCTTATTGTTGGATCGCTTGTGGAGAAGAAGGTGCTGGCTCTTGCTCAGTAAGTGAAGTTGCAGGAGGTATGGGTTACTTGTATCTTATGGGGACTGTTGTTGTCTCCCACTCACTTAGGCAAAAATTACAATTGAATAACCATCAAGAAAACTAAAAGCACATAGACAAAAAATACACCCTGAAATCACACTGGAGCAGTAAACAGTAACCCCCCAAAAAAAGAAAAAGTGGAGAAAAGGAAAAGAAAACAGGTAAACATGCAATATCTGGGGACAGGTCACTAAAAGAAAAAAGGTAGAAAAGGAGAATAATTAAGAAAGAAAACAAACTAGCAAACAGAAAAGAGGGGGGGAAAAAGCAAAAACTAAACAAAACCAAAAAACCCAACAAGTAACGGAGTTAATCACTGGAGAAGAAAAGAAAAAAAAAAGAAGAAGAAGAAGAAGGTGTAAACTAAGACCTTTTCAGCCGTGTAGTGCCAGTTCAGAGAGTTCTTGGGGTTACTGGAAAGCAGAACCTCTACTTAAGCCCTTGGAATCTGATAGAGTGTTGTCTCTTTAGGTTGTTTCTAGGTGCTGGTTACATGTTGATTTGTTTTGTCTTGGTTTTACCATTTAGTATTTTGAAAACCTGAAGCTGGTGTGTTTTATCTTAATATTGATTCAGGTGTATTGGGTCACTCTGCTGTTTTCTTTGTGATGGTGGAATCACTGTGTTTAGTATGGATATGTGTTTCTGTTTTTTGTACAGAGGGTTTGGAGTTCGAAGCGTGAGATTTTGTGGTAATTGGCTGAATATGGTTTCTTCTATTGAATGAGTGAATTTATTGGCAGAGAAGGTGGGAGCGGAAGAAGGAAAGCTTAGTGTTGCTAGGGTCAGTTTTTAGGGCTTTGAGCTGGGTATTATTGATGAGGTGTTTATTTGCAAGACCGTGGCTCGACCTTAGGAAAAATTCCTCTTGTTAGAGGGTCACAAATTTGTGCTAATTTCAAGCACACTCAAAGGCCCCCACCTCTGCAGCTCCACAGTGCCAAAGCACGGCTCCAGGGCAAAATTCGAGTGAGTGCAATCAGCTGCGGTTTTTCTGCTCTCCATGTCCCGTCTGCCCGCAGTGGTAATGCAATCCCACCTGACTGGCAATGGTTGGCTCTGGAGTTTGTTTGTGATACCGCCCACCTGCAATGCCAAAGATGCGCACAATTTCAGGTGTGTTGGACTCAGGGGAGTGCCTGAGCAGGATCTTACTTATGACGTATTTATTTGCAAGACCGCAGCTCAATCTCAGGAAAGATTTGTATTATTAGAGGGTCACAAATTTCTACCAATTTCATGCACATTCAAAGCTCCTGCCTCTGGGGCCCCACAGCGCCAAAGCACGGCTCCAGGGCAAAATTCAAGTGAGAGCACTCAGCTGTGATTTTTCTGCTCTCCGTGCCCCATCTGCCCGCGGTGGTAACGCCATCCCACCTGACTGGCAATGGTCGGCTCTGGAGTTTGTCTGTAATACCACCCACCTGCGGCACTAAAGATGCGCACAATTTTAGCTGTGGTAGATTCAGGGGAATATCTGCCAGTGATCTGCAGTCCCAATAACCGTGGGAAAGAAAAGCACGGTGTCTCCCAGTCTGGCGCAAACCCGCTCTGTAATCTGCTGGGAGGGGAGGGAGTTAGCCTTTCTGGTGCACCAGTGAGATCTCCACCCGTGTATCAGCAATGGTGTTCATGTCCAACTGCACCCTCACCACCCAAATTACTGACAAAATCAGCCACTGGAGACAGGTCTTTTCTGCTGCCCGCTGGAATATTGTATTGGTCGCTGGTAAGCTGCTATAATTGATCTCATTCTTGGCTCGGATATCTCAGGCTGCCTCCTGCACCCGGCAGACAGTGACTGCCCCAGAAAGGTTTCCAGTGGTCTCTCTTAGGTGCCCATTCATCTTCTGGCAGTAGCTCTTTCCTAAAAAAAATCTCCCTGTACCTTTCCTCCAATTCTGCTTTTCTGTGTTTGGTGCAATCTGGATAAGTGAGCTGTTCAGAGAGCCAAAAATCTCAGTTCAAACTGTTGTACCTAGTTCTTAAAGTTCTTAGATGCCAGAGGGAAAAAAACACAGTGCTCACTGGTGAGACACCATTTTGAATCTCTAAGGTTGGCAACATTTTAAAACTCTTGAAATACCAGTGTGATGGTTAATATTATATGTCAATTTGGCTAGGCTATGATTCTCATTGGTTTAGCAAGCTCTATATAATCACTTTCTATTTTGTGATCTGATGTGAGCAACCAAACAGCTGAAAGGGGAGTTTCCTTGGGGGTGGGACCTGTATCTGGTATATAAATGGATTTTCTGGCAAAGCTTTGTCTCTCTCTCTCTCTCTCTTTTCCTCTCTCATTCCCTATCTGCCTCCTTCTCTCCTCCTCTTTCCCTTTTCTTTCTCAGTTCATCCTACATGCTTTTCCTTGTCTGACTTCTGGTTCTTTGGAAGTGAGTCAGCAGAAGCCTTAAAACTGCCACCTGACCCACAGATTTGGGACTTGTCAATTGCCATAATTGCAGTTATTTCCTTGAAGTAAATTTCTATCTCTCTGTCTCTGTCTGTCATTGTCTGTCTGTCTGTCTCTCTCTCTCTCTATGTATGTATATGTGTGTATGTGTGTGTGTGTGTGTGTGTGTGTATATATATTTGTTGTTGTTGTGTGCTGTTAAGTAGGACCCAACTCATAGCGACCCCTCCTTGGTTTCCGAGGCAGTATCACTATGGAAGTAGATTGTCCCATCTTCCTTCTGAGGAGTGGCTGGTGGGTTTAAACCACCAGGCTTCTGGTTAGCAGTCAAGTGCCTTAGGAAATATGCTACCAGAGCTCCTATATTCCTATATATATATATATAACCAATTCACTGCCATCAAGTAGATCCCGACTCATAGCGACCCCTCCTTGGATTTCTGAGGAGATATCTCTAAAGAAGTAGATTGTCCAATCTTCCTTCCAAAGAGTGGAGCTCCTATTTATCTGTCTATCTATCTATCTATCTATCTATCCATCTATCTATCTATAAAACCAAAAAAACAAAACTTACTGCCATAGAGTCAGATCCAATTCATAGCGACCCCTCCTTGGGTTTCTGAGGCAGTATCACTATGGAAGTAGATTGCCCAACCTTCCCTCCAAGGAGTGGCTGGTGGATTTGAATTGCCAGACTTCTGGTTAGCACTACGCCACCAGAGCTCCCCATATCTATCTATCTAGCTAGCTAGCTTTCTATCTATCTATACATATATATACACATATAAGTGGTATAGTGCCTAAGGCTAACTAGAAGGCTGGTGGTTCAAACCCACCAGCTACTCCTTGGAAGGAAGTTTGGACAATCTATTTCTGTAGTGATACTGCCTCTCAAACTCAAGAAGGGGTCTTTATGAGTTGGATCCAACTCGATGGCAGTGAGTTTCATTTTTTATATGTGTGTATACATTAAAAAAGAAAAGAAAAGAAAACACTGCCATTGAGTTACTTCAGACTCATAGTGACCCCCATTGGGTTTCCAAGGCAGTGAATCTTTATGGAAGCAGATTGTCTCATCTTCCTCCATGGAGCAGCTGGTGAGTATACACACACATACATTTGAATGTATGTTGTTGTTAGAAGCTGCCAAGTTGGTTCCAATTCACAATGACCCTTTTGTACAATAGAACAAAACACTGCCTAGTCCTGATCCATCCTCAAAATCATTGTTATGCTTGAGACCATTGTTGAAGCCACTGCATCAATCCATGTTGTTGAGGGTCTTCCTCTATTTCACTGACCTTCTACACTACCAAGCATGCTATCCTTCCCCAGGGACTGGTTTCTCCTGACAACCTGACCAATGCACAAGAGGCATAGTCTCACAATCTTCACTTCTAAAGAGCTGTACTTCATCTAAGATATACTTCTTTGATTATACCTTGACATCAATTATTCTTCAGTCTTTCTTACTCATTGTCTACCTTTCACACGCATATGAGGATATTTAAAATATCATGGGCTGGGTCAGGCACATGTTAGGCTTCAAAGTGACATTTTTGCTTTTTAACACTTAAAACAGGTCTTTTGCAGAAAATTTGCCCAATGTAACATATCATTTCATTTATTGACTACTGCTTCCATGGGCATTGATTATGGGTCCAAGTAAAATGAAATTCTTGACAATTTCAGTCTTTACAACATTTATCACAATTCTGCTTATTGATCCAGTTGTGAGGATTTTTATTTTCTTTATGTTGAGGTGTAAGCCATAGTAAAGTCTTTGATCTTCATCAGAAAGTGCTGGTGGGTTTGAAGAACTCTTCACTTTCAGTAAGCAAGGTTGTGTAATCTACATATTGCACAGAGTTAATGAGTATTCCTCCAACCCTATGTAGAGTTTTCCTTCATATAATCCAACTTCTCCCATTACTTGTTTAGTACACAGATTGAATAAGAATAGTGAAAGGATACAACCCTGATACACAATGTCCTAATTTTAAACCCTGCAGTGTCCCCTTGCTCTGTTTGAACTGCAGCCTCTTGTTCTATGTACAAGTCCTCATGAGCACAATTAAATGTTCTGGAATTTCCATTCTGGGCAATGTTATCCACAATTTGTTATGATGCACACAGTCAAATTGTAAAAACAATTAATAGAAAGGATACCTTAAAGAAATCACTTATTTCTGTAGGAGGAAGAAGTGAATTTGATTGGAACGGTATGAAATTTTATCTGTACATTTCATAAAAAGTCAAAGATCAACAAATCTGGGAAAATGATATTAGTTAAATCTAGGTGATGGATTCACAGGTTTTCATTATGTTATTCTGGTGTATACATTTGAATTATTTTGAAATCTTATAAAATAATTTAAAGCATCTTGTGAAAACAAAAACAATAGTGAAAATGAAATAAAGAACTGGTTTTGTGGAAACATAAAATTAACATACCTCTAGCAAGACTGACAAAGAAAAAGAGAGAGAGAGAGAGAGAGAGAAGACACAAATTATCAGTATCAGAAATGATACAAGGGATGTCATCACAGACATGGTAGACTGACATGATGTCTTAGTTTCCTACTGCTGCTGTAACAGGAATATAAAATGGTGTTTCACACACAAAAAAATAGGTGGCTTAAAAAAAAAATACTTATTTTCTTAAAGTTCTGGACATTAAAAAGTCTACAACTATGTCAATTCTTCTTTGTGGTAACCCCAAGTTTTCCTTGGTTCCTTGGAGATCCTTGTCAGTCCTCACATGACAGCTGTCTTCCCCTGTATATGTATGCATCTGTGTCTAATCTGTAAAAACTTTTTAGTAAATTATCATCACTCTTTTCTGGTTTTCAAAAAACCAATTCTGTTTTTTGTCTAGTTGATTCTGAGTTAGAAATGTCTTCCACAACCTCACTGGTGACCAGTTAGACTTGGGTATCTGGCTATACTTTTGGGTTTTGTTTTTGTTTTTTTCTGTTCTGGATCCTCTATTGGGCTAATCTGTGATTGATACTTTACAGGAATTCCTTGAAGTTGATAGAATTTATCTTGTCTTCTCCTATTATAGGAATTTTATTATCTTAAGAAAGTAAATAGTTTGTGTCTGTAAGAGGGAGAAAGCTAGTCAAATATGCTGAATTTATTATCAACCTTGAATTTTCCATATCTGTATGTATTGCTGTCATATGACATTAAAAATAAAAGATTTATTTTAAAATACCAGATATATTTCTAATTTTAAATAAATATGAATAGTTTGGGAAGAGTTTATTAAAATAATTAATATCAATCTTAAATCAATAAAAGCATCACACTATACTGAGACAGGAGCTCTGGTAGCATAGTGGCTAAGGCACTTGACTGCTAACCAGAAGGCTGGCGGTTCAAACCCACCAGCCACTCCTCAGAAGGAAGGTTGGGCATTCCTACTTCCGTAGTAATACTGCCTCGGAAACCCAAGGAGGGGTCACTATGAGTTGGGGCCGACTCGATGGCAAACAACAACAACAACAATACTGAGACAATGGAGGTTCACTATCAATACAAGTCAGAAAAACAATAAATATATTGCTTGTCACTGCTGTGATTTAATATTAAAAAAAAAAAAAAACTCACTGCCATGGAGTTGATTCAACTATTAGTGACCCCTCCTTGGGTTGCCAAGGTGGTATCTCTGCAGAAGTAGATTGCCCACTCTTCCTTCCAAGGAGTGGTTGATGGGTTTGAACCACCAACCTTCTGGTTAACAGACAGATGCTTTAGGCACTACACCACCAATCCTGGCCAACTCTATGAGATGATACAATAGAAAACAAGAGCATCATTATTTTCAGATATTAAACAGCCAAAAAGTTGTAGAAAACAAGATAAAATACTAAGTTTACCTGGTAAAAAAACTGGTCTTATATATATGTATATATACACACACACACACACATATTTGTTGGTATATGCCGTCGTGTCGGACCCAACTCATAGCGACCCCTCCTTGGGTTTCCAAGGTAGTATCACTACAGAAGTAGATTGCCCAACCTTCCTTCTGAGGAGTGGCTGGTAGGTTTGAATCGCAAACCTTCTGGTTAGCGGTCAAATGCCTTAGGTACTACGCCACTAGAGCTCCCTGGGTGTATGATAAGAACTATTAAACTTAAGAATACTGACTTGAAAAAGATCTTTTGAATCTTATACCACATATCAATATAAATTTCACACATATTTTTCAAGCTTACATCTCAAAAATGAAATTACCTGCATAGAAGAAAATATAGTTGAATAAATATCTTCAAACAAGGGAGAAAATTTTAAGGAGAAAAGAAATAATAGAAATCCATTAATGAATAAATTTGAATACGTTAAAATTTCAGAAGTAGGTATTCCAATAAATTACAAAAATGTAATGGTAAACAACCATTTGGGAACAAGTAATTGCCAAAAATATGATAAATACATGACATATAGCCTTCATAAGCTTTTATAAATTGGAAGGAAAAATGACAAAATAAAGGAAAAATAAAATTCAAATATCTAATAATCCTTTTTAAATAAGCTATTTTACCAGTAATCAATAAAATTGAAACATTTAAAGTAATATTAACTGTAGTTTTTTCCATAATTCTAATAAAATATATGTATTTTAAATATTAGAGAATAAAGAGACAAGCCTCCAACTGGGAGAAAATATTTGTAACCATATATCTAACAAAGGACTTCATATCCAGGATATATAAATAACCCCCAAAACTCAATTCAATAAAATTAAATGGACAAAATATTTGAATTTGCACTTTAATAAACAAGATGAATGATTGCAAACATGGTCAATATTATTGGTCACTACCAGTTGCTGTGTGACTAATAATATTGACCGTGTTTGCAACCATTCATCTTGTTGTTAAAGTGTAAATTCAAATATTTTGTTCATTTAATCCACCAGCCACTCCTCAGAAGGAAAGTTGGGCAATCTACTTCCGTAATGATACTGCCTCAGAAACCCAAGGAGGGGTTGCTATGAGTTGGAATGGACTCCATAGCAGTGTGTTGTGTTGCATTTTTTACCAGTTGCTGTTAAGTCCATTCTGACTCATGCCAATCCCATGTGTGTCAGAATAGAACTATGCTCCATAGGGTTTTCAATGGCTAATTTCTCAGAAGTAGATCACCAGCCCTTTCTTTCAATTGCCTCTGGGTGGACTCAAATCTCCAACCTTTCAGTTAGCAATCAAACAGATAACGTTTTGCACCACCCACTTGTTGTTGTTGTTGTTGTTGTTATGTGCCGTCGAGTCGGCCCCGACTCACAGAGACCCCTCCTTGGGTTTCCGAGGCAGTATCA
>NW_006921588.1:17191393-17210239 GCF_000298275.1 Orycteropus afer afer | reverse complement strand
TGCCCAACCTTCCTTCCGAGGAGTGGCTGGTGGGTTTGAACCGCCAGCCTTCTGGTTAGCAGTCAAGTGCTTTAGCCACTATGCTACCAGAGCTCCCAGGTGCTGGTGAATCAGCTCCAACTCATAGCAACCTTATGGACAATAGAACAAAACACTGCCTGCTCCAGCTTCAAAACCCTTGAGCCTATGGTTGCAGCCACCGTGGCAACTTATCTCATTGAAGGCCTTCCTCTTTTTTGCTGACCCTTTACCCAGTATGATATCCTTCCCCAGGGAATAGTCCCTTATGAGAACATGACCAAAAATAGATGACATGAAATCTGACCATTCTTGCTTCCAAGGAACATTCTGGCTGCACTTCATCCAGGACAGATTTGTTGGTTCTTCTGGCAGTCCATAGTACTTTTAGTATTTGCCAACATCACAACTCAAAAACATCAGCTCTTCTTCAGTTTCCCTTATTTGTTGTCCAGCTTTCACATGCATATAAGGTGGTTGAAAATACCATGGCTTGGGTTAGTCATGCTTAGTCTTCAAAAGACAAAGAGATGTCTTTACTCTTCCACACTTTGAAGAGGTCGTTTGCAGCAGATTAGCCCAGTGCAATGAGACATCTGATTTCTTGACTGCTGCTTCCACAGATTGATTGTAGATTTAAGTAAAATAAAATATCTGGCAACTTCAGTCTTTTCTCTACTTATCATGATATTTCTTATTGGTCCAGTTGTGAAGATTTTTGTTTTCTTTATGTTGAAGTGTAATCCATACTGAAGACTGTAGTCTTTTATCTTCATGAGTAAGTGCTTTAAGTCATCTTCACTTTTAGCAAGCAAGGTTGTGTCATCTGCATATGGCAGGCTGTAAATGAGTCTTCATCCTATCTGACGCCATGTTCTTATTCACAAAGTGCAGCTTCTCAGATTATTTGCTCAGCATACAGGTTGAATAAGTATGGTGAAAGGATACAACCCTTTCTGATTTTAAAACATGTGGTATCCCCTTGTTCTGTTTGATCGACAGCCTCTTGGTCTATGCTCATGAGGTTCGTTGTGAGCATAATTAAATGTTCTGCAATTCCCATTCTTGGCATGTGTGGTAGTTAAGGTTGTGAGTCAACTTGGCTGGGCCTGGTTTTGAGTGGCTGGACAGTTTGATGCAGTTATTGCCCATGATAGGACTGTTAATCAGCTCCATCCGACCAGTAATTCTGGTCATTATTGAGTTTTTGAATTTTGTTCAATGTTTTTCCTCCCACACTATCCAGGATCTCCAGTTTTGATCCCTTCCTGAGTGGTTGATATTGGTAGCTGGGCACCATCTAGTTCTTCTGGTCTCAAGGTCCATCATGTCCTAGGGCTGATTATTTCCAACTGTCCTTGTTTTTTTGCACTCTTCTTCACTTCTGATAATAGGAGAACATTAGCTGCATCTTAGATGGCCGCTCAAATGCTTTTAAGAGCCAAAGGAGGTTGTGGAGCAATATGTTTATGTATTTTGTTGTGCCAACTGAGTCCGGTGTTCCCCAATGCTATAGTCCTGTGTCAGCTGATCTGGTAGATCTCTCTCCCTCAGTGTCTGGCTATCTATGAAGGATTGCTCTATGTCTGTCTTCTGTTGTTTCCATAATGATTGCTGGTATTTTGTATCACTGGTGTCTGTGCAAGATTAGCCTCAGCTGAATCTATCTTTGGTCTCGAGTATAATTCTGTTCACAGACCCCCATCTGATCTTTCAGTTGTCTATGTGTTTATCTGTAGCCTGGAGTTTGGTGTTAATTGGTAATGTAGTATTGTGGATATACTGGTATTAGTCTCTGTCATCTATATCTTATATGCACAATTCGGTGCCCTCCCTTTCCCCAATGTTATCATGCTGGTCACAGACTCTTTCCATACCATCCCTCCCCTTACCCAACTTGGCATGTGGCACCCAACTAGCCCCAAATTATCACCTCCCCTTCCCTCCTCTCCTGGGTAACCTACAAAGTGAATTCTCTTCCTTAAGCAAACCCTTCCTTGTCTTTTTATGGTAATGAGCTCATACAATATTTGTCCTTCTGCGATTGACTTATTTCACTCAGCATAATGTCTTTCAGGTTCATCCACATTGTGAGGTGATTTGCATTTCCTTCATTGTTCTTTAATGAAGCATAGTATTCCATTGTGTGAATGTACCATAGTTTGCTTATCCATTCATCTGTTGATGGGCATCTGGGTTGTTTCCATCTCTTTGCTATAGTGAATTGTGCTGGGATGAACATGGGTGTGCATATGTCTGTTCGTGTCCTGTCTCTAACCTCTTTAGGATATATTCCTAGTAATGGAATTGCTCGTTCAAATGGTATTTCTATTTTCAGTTTTTTAAGGAAATGCCCTACTGTTTGCCACAATGGTTGTTCCATTTTAAAGTCCCACCAGCAGTGTACGAGGGCTCCAATTTTTCCACAGCCTCACCAGCATTTGTTACTTTCTATCCTGTTGAATTTTGTTATTATTGCTGAGGTGAGATATCTCATTGTTGTTTTGATTTTCATCTCTCTAATGGCTAAAGATGATTGCAAGCAATTCCTCTTGTGTTTGTCGGCCACCAGCATTTCATCTTTAGTAAACTGTCTGTTAATGTCCCTTGCCCAGTTACTTAGTGCTGCTCTGACAAGAATATACAAAAAATGGGATGGCCTTAACAAACAGGAGTTTATTCTGACAATTTGTAGGCTTTAAGTCCAAGTTCAAAGTACCAGGCTCTAAGGGCTGGGTGAAAACCCCTTAACCTTGGGGTCCAGCTCTGCCTCCTGCTCCCGGCCCATTGGAGCTACAGGCATTTCTTCACTCAGACAGCTGCTTGCCACTGAGGCTGAGAAGCCCCAAGGTTGACAAGAAAAAAGGCAGAGTCCCAATGTTACCAAACCACAGAGCAGGCCATTAATTTAAGTTCATTGTAAGTCCCAGGGTCAGCAGAGTATGACAGGCTGCTGAACAATGACATGGCTACATGCAGGGTCCAAGCATGCCATAGGCTAAAGACCATTCTCAAAGCTTCTCCTTATATACAGAAAGCAGACCACATACCCAAAGGCAGCTACTCAGCTGCTCACAGTAGATTCCACCATGGAGTTGATTACCAGTCTCATCATGGGGAATACTACCACCAGCTGCCCAGCCACTCAACCAGGACCAGCCAAGTTGATACACAAACATAACCATCACAGTGCCTAAGGCATTTGACTGCTAACCAGAAGGCTGGTGGTTCAAACCCACTAGCCACTTCTCAGAAGGAAGGTTGGGCAATCTATTTCTATAGTTATACTACCTCAGAAACCCAAGGAGAGATCTCTATGACTTGGATTCGACTCAATGGCAGTGAATTTATTATTATTATTATTATTTGTCTTTTCTGGTGTTGAGGTGTTGAAGTTTTCTACAGATTTTGGAGATAAGACCTTTGTCAGATATGTCCATAGGCAAATATTTTCTCCCAATCTGTAGGTTCTCTTTTTACCCTTTGACGAAGTCTTTCGATGCACATAAGTATTTAATTTTTAAAAGGTCCCAGTCATCTAGCTTCTCTTCCACCTCCTGTGCATTTTGAGTTATGTTTGGCAGTCTATATACGCCATAAATTAGAGACCCTAGATTTGCCCCTATTTTATCTTTGATGAATTTTATTGTTTTGGGTTTTACATTTAAGTCTTTGATCCAACTTGAGTTTGTTTTTGTGTATGGGGTGAGGTATGGCTTTTGTTTCATTTTTCTGCTAGTGGATATCCAATTTTGGCAGCACTATTTGTTAAAGAAGCTATCTCTTCCCTATTTAATGGTTTTGGACCTTTGTTGAAGATCAACTGTCCATAGATGGATGGGTCTATTTCTGGGTTTCAATTCTGTTCAATTGGTCTATCTGTCTATCATTGTACCAATACCATGCTGTTTTGACTACTATGGCTGTATGGCAGATTTTGAGGTCCGGGAGCATGAGACCTCCCACTTTGTTCTTCTTCTTCAGTAGTGATCTGCTTATCTGAGGTCTCTTTTCTTTCCATTTGAAGTTAGTAATTGTTTTTTCATGTCCTTAAAAATTTCTGTTGGTATCTGGATCAGGATTGCATTAAATGTGTAGATTGCTTTGGGTAGTATTGAAATTTTCACAATATTCAGTCTTCATATCCATGAAAAGGCAGGTTCTTTCATTTATGCAGATCTCTTGTTGTCCCCTGTTGTTATTGTTGTTATGTGCCGTCGAGTTGGCCCCGACTCATAGCAACCCCTCCTTCAGTTTCTGAGGCAGTATCACTACAGAAGTAGATTGCCCAAGCTTCCTTCCGAGAAGTGGTTGGTGGGTTTGAACCGCCAACCTTCTAGTTAGCAATCAAGTGCTTTAGGCACTATGCTACCAGAGTTGTTGTCTCCTGTAGCAGTGTTTTATAGTGTTCTTTGTATAAGTCTTTTGTGTCTCTGGTAAAATTTATTCCAAGATATTTTATCTTTTAGTAGTTGTTGTTGTTATGTGCCGTAGAGTCAGACCTAACTCATAGTAACCTCTCCTTGGGTTTCCGAGACAGTATCACTATGGAATTTGTAAATGGTATTGTTTCCCTTATTTCTTTTTCAGAGGTCTCTTTGTTGGTGTAGAAGAATCCAACTGATTTTTGTATGTTGACCTTATATCTTGCCACTTTGCTAAATCTCTCTATTAGTTCCAGTAGTTTTTTTTTGCTGAGTCTCTTGGGTCTTCTATGTATAGGATCATGTCATCCACAAACAGAGATAACTTTACTTCCTCTTTGCCAATTTGGATGCCTTTTATTTCTCTTTCTTGCCTTATTTCCCTGGCCAGGACTTCCAATATAATGTTAAATAAGAGTGGTGATAGAGGACATCCCTGTCTGGTTCCTGTTTGTAAGGGGAATGCTTTGAGTCTTTCTCTGTTAGTAATAATGTTGTCTGTTGGATTTGCATATATCCCCTTTATTATATTGAGGAGTTTCCCTTCTATCCCTATTTTGCTGAGAGTTCTGAACAGGAACGGGTGTTGAATTTTATCAAAAGCCTTTTCTGCATTAATTGATATGATCATATGGTTCTTTTGTTTTGTTTATGTGGTGGATTACATTGAATGTTTTTCTGATGTTGAACCATCCTTGCATATGAGATATGAATCCCACTTGGTCAGGATGTATTATTTTTTTGATATGTTTCTGGATTCTGTTGGCTAGGATTTTGTTGAAGATTTTTGCATCTATGTTCATGAGTGATATTGGTCTGTAGTTTTCCTTTTTAGTGGTGTCTTTCCCTGGTTTTGGTATTGGTGTTATGCTTGCTTCATAAAATGAGTTTGGGAGTATTCCATCTTTTTCTAGGTTCTGGAATAACTTGAGTAGCATAGGTGTCAACTTTCCCTGAATATTTGGTAAAATTCTCCAGTGAAGCCATCAGGCCAGGACTTTTTCTTGTGGGTAGTTTCTTTTATAACCTGTTCAATTTCTTCCTTTGTTATGGGTCTGTTCAAGTATTCTGTCTCCAACTGGGATAGTTTAAGTAGGTCTTGTGTTTCTCGAAACTAGTCCATCTCTTCTAGGTTCTCAAATCTGGTGGAGTACAGTTCTTCATAATATTCTGTCAGTATCTTTTTTATTTCAGTTGGTTCTGTTGTGATGTCACTTTTTTGTTTTTTATTTTTGTTATTTGCATCTTCTCTTTCTTTTCTTTTGTTAGATTTGCCAATGGTTTGTCAATTGTGTTTATCTTTCAAAGAAACAGCTTCTTGATTTGTTGAGTTCTCTATTTTTTTTGTTTTGTTTTCTGTTTGGTTTATTTCTGCTCTGTTCTTTATTATTTCCTTATTTCTGGATACTGTAGGAATCTTTTGTTGTTCTCTTTCTAACTTTTGGAGTTGTTGAAGTAGAGTGTTGATTTTGTTTCCTGATGTGTGCATTTACTGCTATAAATTGACCTCTGAATACTTTTGCTGTGTTCTATAGGTTTTTGTATATTGAATCTTCATTCTCATTTGTTTCCAGGAATTTTTTTAATTTCACTGTTTATTTCTTCTATTACCCAGTAGTTTTTGAGCAGCAGTGTATTATTCAACTTCCACATATTTGATGTTTTTTCCTGATCTTCCTATTATTAATTTCTAATTTTATAGCATTGTCATCCGAGAAGATGCTTTGTAATATTTCAATAGTTTTGAATTTATTGAGGCTTCTTTTATGTCCTAACATATGCTATTCTGGAGAATGATCCATTGCACTGGGGAAGAATATGAATTGTGCTTTTGTTGGGTGGAATGTTGTGTATATGTCTATGAGGTCAAGTTGGTTGATTGTGTTATTGCGTTCTTCTGTATCTTTGTTGAGTTTTTATCTAGTTGATCTGTCCCTCTTTGAAAGTGGTGTGTTAAATAAAGTCTCCTACTACTATTGTTGACTTGTTTGTTTTCCCTTTCAGTTCAATTAATATTTGCTTCACATATTTTGGAGTACTTTCATTGGGTTCATAGATATTTATTACTGTAACATCTTCTTGGTCAATGGATACTTTTGGCATCATAAAGTGATCTTTTTTGTCTCTCATGCTGTTTTTCACCTTAAAGTCTATTTTATTGGAAATTAATATTTCCACTCCTGCTCTTTTTTGGTTACTGTTGGCTTAGTATATTTTTTTCTACCCCTTAGCTTTTAATTTGTTTTTATCTTTGTGTCTAAGGTGGGTCTTTTGTAGGCAGCATATCTATGGGTCTTCTTTTCTTATCCAATCTGCCACTCTCTTCCTCTTGATTGGTGCATTTAGTCCATTCACATTGAGTGTAATTAGTCTTAGATATGAATTGATTGCTGTCATTCTACTGGTTTTTTTGTCATGTTGCTGGAGTTTCCTTGGTCCATATACTTTTCTGTGCTGGGTTCATTTTGTTCTCAAATGTCTCCTCTCTTTTCTTCTTTACTGTTGGTTTTGTGCTTACTAAGCCTATATGTTTCCCTTCTTTCTGGGCTTGCTTAGTGGGATTGTTAATTTTCTCTGTGGTTACCTTGTAGTGAATTCTTATCTCAATATTTTTGCAACAGTCTATTCTATAAGGACATTGTTCTGTTTTCCTGTCCATTTGGAAGTTTTGTACCTAGAACTTTTAATCCCTCTATTTGGTTAGTTGCTGGTGTTGTGTCCAGATTGACTTGTTTTTTCAGTGTACAATGTTTTATGGACTTATTTTAAATGTCTATTTCTGATGTGGTTTTAGTGTTGATGTCACATGTCCTGATTTTGTTGTTCTCTGTTGTGGGTTCTCTATTGAAAGGACTTCCTTAAGCATTTCTTGTAGAGTTGATCTGGTTTTCACAAAATGCCTTAATTTCTGTTTATCTAAGAATAACTGTTTCACCAGGGTAAGTGATATTTCTTTCTTGCTGGGCTACTCACAAGGTCTTTTCTTTGTCTTTGGTTTTGGAGAGTTTGATTATGATATGTCTTGGTGTCTTCCTCTTAGGATCTATCCTGCATGGGATTCTTTGAGCTTCTTAGACTAATATCTTTTCTTCCTTCATGATATGGGGAAATTTTTCTGTTAGTAAGTCTTCTACAATTTTCTTAGTGGGTTTTTTTCCCCCTCTCTTCTTGTTCTGGGATTATAATGAGGTGTATGTTGTTTCTTTTCATGTCATCCCATATAACTCTTAGGTTCTCTTCATTTTTCTTAAATCTTTGTTCATATTTTTCTTCGTACAGGTTGGTGTCAAGGGATTTATCTTCTAATTGGGAAATGCATTCTTCAGCCAGTTCTAGCCTATTCTTTTGTGCTTCCACTGTGTTGTGTAATTCTGTAACTTTAATATTTATCTTCTGGATTTCTAATTGCTGTTTTTGTATGAGTTCTGATTGTGTATTAATCTTGTTCTTGAATGCTTTTCCTGAATTCTTCCAGGGTACTAACTGTCTGTGTTCCCCTTGGTTCTCTCTGAAGTTTCCTTAAGCTCTTGTAGAGTTCTATAAAGATATTTTCTGAATTCCTTCTTAGATAATTCTATTGCCTCCTTTTCCTCTACGTTTAATGAGACTTTTGTTTGAGATTTTATTTCTATTGTCTTATCTTGTTGTTTTGTTTGTTTGTTTGTTTGTTGTTTGATTTAAGGTTGCCTGTTGTTTTCTAGATATTTTGAAGATGTTGTCTTTAACTGTTAGTTTTGTATTGATTTGTTTTGTCTTGATTTTTATGAGTTAATATTTTTGCAAATGTGGAGCTGGTGTATTTTATTTTTTTTGGTTATTATTTCAGGTGTGCTGAGTTGCTCTGCAATTTTCTTTGTGATGATGGAATCACTGTGTGAAATATGGATGCATGTCCCTATCCATTGTGAAGGGGGTTTAGAATTGGAATAGGCAGGTGTTGTGGTGCCTTAATGTGGTTCTGCTATTGGATGAGGCCAGGGAGAGGCAGGTAAAGGAGAAAGAAAAGGGGAAAAAAAGCTCCAAGGCACCTATAGTGCACTACTAGGGTTGGGGGTCAGCTGCCAATGATGACATTATACTGTTACTCACAAGCCTGCAGCTCAAGTTTGGCAAAGACCACAATGGTTAGGCAGCTGCCACTTTCCATTGGGTTCAAACAGCTGCAAAAACCCCATACAGGACAGCCAAAAAGCTGTCCTGGAAGAGCTGGACCCCAGCCCCTCACTGCAAGCTCATCTCAGGGCCCGCCCACCTGTGGTGTGCTCCCCTCTCTGCTCCCAATTCAGCACTGACCTGAGCCAGGGGTTCTCTGCTCCACTTCTCAGAAATGCTGCCTTCCCACTTAGCACTGGTCCCAAAGTTACTGATAGAAGCAGGTGCTGAGGGTAGTTGTGTGGAGTGGCCACTGGTCCCCTGGTGCTCCCACTCCACTGCCCAGGGAGCCCTCCAATGCTCCGTTTCACTGGCTGGCATGCCACAGGGCAGGTTCATTTATTTTTATTCTTCCAAGCTGTTTATCCTGTCTCTCCCTCCTTTCTTCTCCTTCTCCACTAAATCTGGCCTTCTCCAACTTAATGAGCTGTTCACAGCCCCAGAATCCCCACTTCAAACTGCTGCAACTAGTTTTTCAGGCATTAAGATGCTAGAGGGAACAAACGTGTAGGCTACAGGTAAGATGCCATCTTCCTCCCACCACTCTTCTCACAGTCCATGGTATTTTCAATATTTTTCACCAGCACCACAACTGAAATGCATCATTTCTTCCTCAGTCTTCTTTGTTCATTGCCCTTTTTTTTTAATGAATATGATAGCACAGGGTTAATCAGGATTTTAAGTAGAAAGATTTGCTTTTCCTTTCATTTTACAGATGGTCCAATTAGCGGTCACTTATAAATTAAGGAAACCTGGTGACACAGTGGTTAAAGTGCTCGGCTATAACCAAAAGTCAACAGTTCAAACCTAGTAGCCACTCCATAGGAGAAAGATGTGGCTGTCTGCTTCCATATAGATCACAGCCTTGGAAACCCTAAAAGGGCAGTTTTACTCTATCCTATAGGGTCATCGGGAGCTCTGGTAGCATAGTGGCTAAGGCACTTGACTGCTAACCAGAAGGCTGGTGGTTCAAATCCACCAGCCACTCCTCGGAAGGAAGGTTGGGCAAGCCTACTTCCATAGTGATACTGCCTCGGTAACCCAAGGAGGGGTCGCTATGAGTCAGGGCCGACTCGATGGCAAATAACAACAACAACAACAACATAGGGTCATCATGAGTCAGAATTGACAATGGCAGTGAGTTTTTGGTTTTATAATATAAATTATAATAATATTTAGATACAATTCATATATATATTATTGAGAATAAAATTTTTGTCTAGAATAATCATTGATAAAATATTATCATTATCTAGAAAGCTTACAGTTAGTATTTACTTCAGTTTTGTGAGTTAATATAATTTGGTATGAATATTGGGAACCCTAGTGGCATAGTGGTTAAAGAGTCCAGCCACTAACTAAAGGGTCAATGAGCTCTGTGAGAGAAAGATGTGGTAGTCTGCTTCTGTAGAGATTTTCATCCTTGGAAACCTTATAGGGCTGTTCTGCTCTAGTCTACTCATAGTTCTACTTATAGTCGCTATGAGTCAGAATCAACTCAATGGCAGTATGTTTGGAATTGGTGGGAATAAATATTATAGTAGTCTGATCCTATTAAGTCAGAAAAACTATAAGGTTCTATTTCTGGAGTATTGTTCTTCAGGTTGTATGAAAGGGTCTAGAAGTATTACCATCTGAATAGTTACTAAAAATGAACCCTCTGCTCTAGAAGTTAAATGCCTAGCAAATGCAAGATCCCCCTAGTTGTCAGGATAGTTAGTTCTATTTTAGTGTGCCTTGTTGTTGTTGTTATGTGCCATCGAGTCAGACCCAACTCATAGCGACCCCTCCTTGGGTTTCCGAGGCGATATCACTATGGAAGTAGATTGCCCAACCTTCCTTCCAATGAGTAGCCTCAGATAGATGTTTTAGTTACTTTTGGTGGTCTGTCTGAGTTAAATGCTTGTTATGTTTTTAAAACCTACATCAAATAAAGCCAGAATAACATTAGCTTTCTCTCCCTTATTAACTTGTTTCTCAGGATGACACAGAAACTAAGAAGTCTAACTTACTAGGTTTGAATTTGCCTATCCAAATGCTTTAATTCACATATTCATTCATCTGTTCTTTCACACACTGCTATTTATTTGTACCCATTGTATTCCTGGCACTGAGCTAAAAGGAATGCAGAGATCCTAGTATTCAAGAAGGTCAATCTAGTAGGGGAGACCCATTAACAGGAAAATTATAATATGGAATGTGTAACTCTTGAAACTTCTCAACAAAAAATATACTGAATACCCATTATTTGTGCATGATATTGTGCTATAAACACATAACATCCTAAGCAGACACAGTCATTGCCTTCATGGAATTTATAGACTAGAGAGTAATTTAAGAATTAAGTGGAAGTCAGAATTGGTAGCTATTGGTTATAGGTCATGAATGAGTTGGGGATTTGAAGTTGACCAACATACAAACAATTGTTCTCAGGATCCTGGCTTGGATTTGTTTATTTGATTATTCATTTATTATGTATTTAATAGTCACCTATATAAAACTTACTATGTGCTAAGCTCTGTTCTAAATCTTACTCATCTAATTCCCAAAACAACCCTATTATTATGTATCCTTATCTTGAAAATGAAAGACCACACAACTTACTCAAGGTCACCGGGCTATTAAATAGTAGGGCTGAAACTGCAAACTAGGTGATCAGATTCAAAAATACATATTTCTAATCACTAAGCTAGGTTGTCTCTCACATGTGTCTGGGAAGACAATTGTAATAGAAAAATTAAAAAAGGGATAACTCTAGTAGAATGACATCAGCTTGAGGTACTTGCTGGATGTCAGTCTTAAATTTATATCATAATGTAATTTATGGTACTATTTAACTCAACTATATGTATATGCACATTTGATTTTGAAAGTAAGCAAAGCAGTTTTCTAAAATAAGTTTTTGTTCAAAATTTTAATTATTAATTCCTTCATGAGATCATCTTTTTGTATTTAGTTTATAATTTTGCCAATATTTAATGTAATAAATCATATTCAGTAATCATTATTATTGTTGTTAGGTATCATTGAGTTGTCTCTGACTCACAGTGACTCTATGCACAGCAGAATGAAACACTGCCCAGTTCTAGGCCAGTCTCATGATCCCTGCTATACCTGAGCTCATTGTTGCAGCCACTGTGTCAATCCAGCTCATTGAGGGCCTTCCCTTTCTTCTTCGTTGACCCTCCACTTTACCAAGCATGATATCCTTCTCCAGGGAACAGTTCCTTCTGACAATATAACCAAAGTAGGTGAGATGAAGTCTGGCCGTTCTAGATTCCAAGGAGCATTCTAGCTGCACTTCCTCCAGGACAGATTTGTTACTCCTTTTAGGAGACCATTGTACTCTTAGCACTCTTCTCCAATACCACAGCTCAAAAGCATCAACTCTTCTTTGGTCTTCCTTATTCATTGTCCATAATCACTATTGTAGGGTTATAATGATGGTGGAAGTTTTAGATTCCAAAATAAAAGTGATACCATCATGAAAGGGATTTCCAGCCTTCAGACAAAAGCTGATATGAGACATTTAAAATAAAGGGTTGGTGGTGGTGGTGGTGGTGTTGTTTGCCATGAGAGACAGAAATTCCAGAAAGTAGTAAAAATTTCTGAAAATGACAGCAGGAAGAAGCAGTAAGTGGACATTTGCAAAGGGTAAATGCAAGAAGACAGACAAAGATGAGCATTGAGAAAAAATAACACAAAAATCAAATAGAGAAATGGAAAATTAATAAAATATCTGTTTAGGTAAATGTATGCATTTCATTCAGCAACATTTATTGATTACATACTCTATGGCTGGCTCTGTGGGAACACAGCTGTGAATAAAACATTACCTCTGAACTAACAGTCTGGTGTGAAAGACAGGTTAAAAAGTAATGAAGATTCAGTGTGTTAAGCACTATAATACAGGTATAAAAACACTGTAGGAGAACAATGGAGAGAGTAATTAATTCTCAACATGGGGATTAATATGGATTCACAAGGGATGGCATTTGACCCTCTATACAAAATGAAGACAAAACATTATTTTAGGATAATCATGGAGTAATTAATGTATTCTTTTCATTTAATGTTATTTTTTCTTACTAAACCTTCATTTAAAGTGATCTCTAGCTGTTATAAATATTAAAATTGTTTTTTAAAATTTGGTGAACTAACCTCATTTTGCCTGATTCTTTGACTCAATGGCACATAACAACAACAACAACAACAACATATATTCTCATGATAGTTGGGGTTGTGTGTCAACTTGGCTGGACCACAATTCTGAGTGGTTTAAGCAGTTATGATGTGGTTATTCCCATTATGAGATTAGATGTATATGTTTTGAGCAGCCAATTCACTCAAATGGAATTTCCCTAGGGGTGTGGCCTGCTTCCAATAGATAGATAGATAGATAGATAGATAGATAGATAGATAGATAGATAGATATGGGCATCCTGGGGGAAAAAAAGAGCCTCTTTTCTGTGGATCTGGACCCTATTGTGCTGCTTACAATTATCTGTGAGCAAACAATCCACTATTCAGCCTGATCTTGGATTTTTCATCCATTGGAGTCAACAGCCAGTTTACTGCCTACCAACCTTGAGCTCGTCAGCCCCTGCAGCTGCATGAGTTGAGAGAAACTTCCAGTTTGATGTTTGATCCAGGAACTTAGGACTTGCCAGCTTCTATAAGTGTGTGTGTGCCGTTCTCCTAAGATAAAATTTCTCTCTAGATAAATAGATAGAGATATATAAGCTTTACTGGTTTTGCTTCTCTAGAGAACCCAGCCTAACACAATTCTTACTAAGATGTTTGGCCAAATATTGATCCTAAATTAGCCTAAAAATTACTTCTTTTCTAAGAATTTGAATTTTTTTTTTCTAAAGTAATATTAGTTTTACTTGAAATTAACAACTCCTTGGCCATTATTCCAAGTCAATACAGCACAATTTTTATTAATGCAACTTAAATATATGATGCATAATGCCATAGAATCAGTTTAGTTTGTCTTTGAAGATAATACAGCAAGTGACAAAAAAATGAAGAAGACATCATATAAGGTAATGCCTAGCTCAGTAACTACCAGGTCATAAATATTTTCTGATTGAAAAGATAGATTATTATATACCAAGATGAACAATCTAATAATTTAGAGTAAATTTACTAAATTAATTTAGAATGATATAAGTCAAACCACTTACTTAAATGAGTTGACCATTTGGTTGAGTAACTCAAATATCTAGTCTGGTCCAGTAGTCAAAACAATTTTCCACACATATGAAGATATAGTCTTCATTTCCATGCAAAAAATATCACTGTTTGACAATAATTGTTCGTATTAGTGAAGTCATGTTTGGATAGACTCTAATACCGAAAGAGGAAAAAAGCTCAAACTCTAAGTAACAATAGCCATTGGTTCTCTAATCTTCATCAGTAGTTTAAGTCCTCATCAAACTTGCCTGGTTGAAAAATGATTGAATTTTCATCAGACAACTTAAACGTAAATCACAATAGTAGGTGATGTGCTGAATTTCCTCTGTGAGGAGAACAAAACAGAAGAAAAACATGCAGGAGTTCCTGTGAACACATAACCACCTGAACAGAAAGTATGATATGTGAAAATAGTGTAAGAAGCTAGTATCTCCCTTTGTACAATTCAAAGCCTATTTTTATTACAAAAGAAGGTATTATGACAAATTCAGAACTTCCTTTGAAATCAAAACCTAAATGCTTCAACCTGAACTTAAAATTCTGTGCTCAGTTTCTTTATGAGCTAGAAAATTGAGTTCTAAGTTGTTGTTTACTTCCAAATTGTTTTCCAGTTTCCCAGAAGACATAGTTTAAAAAAAGGGGGTGGGGAGAAGGGAGGATATTTTTTGGAAACCTCACAATTGAAACAGTTTTGTTTTGTGGTTGTTTAAAATGAAAGACCCCTTAAAAGATAACACAAGTGACACTTGCAGGGAGAACACTGACTGAAAGTTGCCCGTCAGGAGATGGTTTTAGTACTGCCCTCAAATAAAATAACTCCTTCAGAAGATTGCAATATAACATAAAAATATATATACTTGGTGTCACTGATCGTATTTCCTTCTGAACTTTAGTGATATAGGTTTATATTACACTATTATTATAGTGGACTGATTTTAAAACTGTCCCAATATTTTCATTTATTTCATTAAATAAATCTATAATAGATATTTACTGATATGCTTATTTTGTTCAGTTAGTGTGTTCAAAGACCAGAGAAGGAAAAAGTATGATTTTTATTCTTTGTTTTGTCAAGGATCAGATATATGACCTACACAAATTTGCACAATGCCACTCATAGTTATCTCATACTGTTGTAACGTAAATACCAAAAGTGGATGTCTTTAACAAAAATTTATTCTCTCAGAGTTTAGGAGGCTAGAAATTGGAATTCAGAGCACAGCTTGTGCTTCCAAGGGAAGGCTTTCTCTGTATGTCAGCTCTGAGCATAAATCCTTGTCATGAATCTTCCTCCAGGTCTAGGAGCTTCTCAGCATAGGGACCTTAGGTCCAAAGGATGCACTCTGGTCCTAGCTCTTCTTTCTTAGTGGTAGGAGGTCCCTCCCTCTCTGTTCATCTCTCCTTCCTTTTGTCTCTTATAACAAAAAACATGATGCAGTCACACACCAAGGAAACTTTCTTATATCGGATCAGGGCTGTGAACTGATTAAAGGTGTTGCATCCCACCCTAATGCCATTAACACTAGTGGGCTGATCACATCAGATCACATTATGGGGGATGATTACATTGTTACATAACTACCAAACCCCTAAGAATCATGGCCCAGCCATATTGGCACATATTTGAGGGGGCCACAACTCAATCCATGACAGCTACATTAGCATGTCCACACTAATGACAGTTTAATGATTGTAGAGTTGTAAGTGCAAGCAACAGAACCAACTGGCTGTCCTGAAATTCTCCAAATTGAAGTAGGCAGCAAGACTAGTCCTGGAAAATGTGTAAGACCCCAAAACAACTTATTAAACTCTTTGACCCTCAACTTCCTCATCTGTAAAATGGGAAACATAACTCCTTCATAAGATGGAGGATTAAAAAAAGAGATCATACAGAAAGCATCTAACTCCTGACACATTGTAAGAGTTCAATAAGCATTAGCAATTATCATTATTACCCAAGTAAAACCTCCAAGTTCAGTGAAGTTTAGTATATTAGACATTGCAATATTTTTCATAATTGTTAGACCTTGACCCTTCCTAATTGCTTGGCAAGATCCTCTAGTGATGAAAACCATTTTAAAGAGTTTGTTACACTACCTTTCTAACCTAATGCCAGAAAAAGACCCTGCTATAGGGAGTTTAATTGGTTGCTTCAAAGAATCTGTTTTATCCAGCTATTCTGCTCTGTCTCCAACTTTAACATAATTTGCTTAAGTGTTTGAAATGTTGGATGCAACATTTTAAGAAAGAAATTGGACCCAATCCACACCTGGCATTATTTATTATCCAAATTACTGAATTTCATCCAATTCCAAACCCCATCTGTAAAAATTTTGGTAAGCAGAGAAAAAATACATAAAGCCAATATTTGTTATAATATGCTTTCTCCTTTCCTGCATTCTTATCCCTATCTGCACTGCATAATTTATGTGGGACACAGTATTGGTCTAATGGTTGTTTGCTCATTGTTATCAAACAGTTTGCAAGAGAGTAAGAATAATATTTTTATCATAACAAAATAAAATGAAAGAAAACATTTAAAGATGCCCTTATGACAAATGAAATTATTTTTACCTAAATTCATAGCAGATGATCTTGGTCAGTAAAATCGCTATAGAATCATCTATGAACATTAATAATCTCTGTGATCTTTGTCAGACAAAATTCTATAATTATTGAATTTTCCTCTCAAAATTTTTCAGAACCTTTTTTTTTTTCTATATGCACATTCTACAAATGATCCAGCTGTTTCTACAAGAACCTTATGGGACTTTTTAACAAAATTCTCTGATGGCGTAGTGCCTAAGGCATTTGACTGCTAACCAGAAGGCTGTGGTTCAAACTCACCAGCCAGTCCTCAGAAGGAAGTTTGGGCAATCTACTTCCATAGTGATATCGCTTCAGAAACCCAAGGAGGGGTCACTATGAGTCAGATCTGAATCTACAGCAGTGAATTTGGTTTTGGGTTTAGATATTGCCTATAGACTTGAAAAATATATAGAAGTAATTGTTACTGTGTGTAAAAAAGGAAAATTGCAGAATCAAAGAATGTAGAGTTCAATGAGAGCTTGAAAATATTCTAACTCACTACATACCCAAAGCTAGAGCCTTCTGTGTAAATAACTCACAATTCACAACATGACCCACTCTATTTCTAAATATCTTCACTATTGGAATTGTTTTATCTTTATGAAATTCAAAGCTGCATCCTTAAAACATCTACTACTCTGGTAGCATAGTGCCTAAGGCACTAGACTGCTAACCAGAAGGCTGGCGGTTCAAACCCACCAGCCACTCCTCAGAAGGAAGGTTGGGCAATCTACTTCCATAGTAATACTGCCTCTGAAACCCAAGGAGGGGTCACTATGAGTCGGGTCTGACTCTATGGCAAATAACAACAACAACAACAATATCCTAGAGAGTTTTACAGAATACATCTAATCCTGTTTCTATAAACTATTCCATAAAAATATGAAGTCAATGATTGCATCACACACATACACACTCCCAAAAAAGTATTTTGGTTATTGTTTGAAATATTGACATTATTATCTTTAAAAAGAAAATGAAGTTAACCTTCGCCCATAGATTTTCACTTCTATAATCTAAATATTTTCAGCTTCTTTTGTTAGTAGAAGAGGAGTTCTGGTGGCACAGTGTTTAAAGTATTCACTACTAATCAATAGGTCAGCAGTTCGAACCCAGCAGTTCCAACCTCTCTGGAAAAAAGATGAGGCAGTCAGATTCCATAAATATTTACAGCCTTCCATGGATGAAGGGAAAAGTAATATAACAAAAGCATGGGACTAGCAGAAGGAAAAGGAAGACACAGAGAGGTGCACAGGAGTTACACACAATAAAGGCAAATACTATTACAGACACAATACTACATTATTAATAATGGTAAGCACTAATCTGCAGGTAGATACATAGTAAACAGGTATGGATAGGCAAATGAGAATATACCCACAACCATACATAGGTTTGCAGACCATATTCCTACATATGTATTTCTTTATGCTATAAAAATGTCGATATGCAGTTTAAACATAACAGGAGGCAAAGTGAGGATAACTTATTAGCTACAAATAAGTATTTGGAGGGAGAAAGTCATTGGGCCTGTGGTCTAGGGACTGTGGTCTAGGGCCTGTGGTCTAGGGACATAAAGGTCAATTGGTACAACATGGTTTACAAAAATATTATTCTACATCTTACTTTGGTAAGTAGCAACTAGGGTCTTAAAAGCTTGCAAGCAGCCATCTGAGATGCAACTATTGGTCTCTCCTTGTCCAGAGCAAAGAAGAGTGAAGAAATTCAAAGACATATGGAAACAGCTAGATCAAAGGAGTAATGTACCATGAAAACCTTGACCTATATGACCCAGAGACCAGAAGAGCTAGATGGTGCCCAGCTACCAATGCCAACCACTAAGGAAGGGCTCACAAGGAGATCCTATACAGAATGGGAGAAAAATGTGAAACAAAACTCAAAATCATAAAAAAGACCAGGCTTACTTGTCTGATAGTGACTGGTGAAACCCCCAAGTCGTTGGCCCTGAGTCACCCTTCATGCCTGGAATTGATCTCTCTCCCAGGGCTTAACTCTTATCCAAGCAATAGACAGGCCTACAAGCTGAACACTTACTTGCACCATGAAGATGCACTCCTTAGAACACTCAACCATGGGAGATCAGAGGAGCAGCATTTGCACAGGGAGAAATGTAGGGAGGCAGGAATGCATAGCCAAGAAGGAAACAGGGAAAGGGTAAACCACATGGAGAAAGTGGGAGATGAGATGTTATACTGTGGGGAATTTAATGAATATCACAAAACAAAACGTGTATATTAACTGTTGAATATAAAATGAATCTGCTTTGTAAAATTTCACCCAAATCACAATAGAAAGTTAAAAAAAAGAAAAGAGAGGTGGGGCAAGATGGCGGACTACGCAGAAGGATTGCCATTTTGTAGGTTTAAAAAGCGGCTTGATTATTTTTTAAAGAGACAGCGCTCTCGCAGATTCCTGTGGTGGTAGGACTTAAGAGTTAACCTAA
>NW_006921588.1:17169943-17183008 GCF_000298275.1 Orycteropus afer afer | reverse complement strand
GAGACAAAGTATATGTGAACTGCTGTATGAAAAGTGAATTTACTCTGTAAATCTTCACCCAAATCCTAATAATAAAAAAAAAAAAAAAGAAAAAGATTTACAGCCTTGGAACCTTATCAAGCAATTCTATGCTATCTTGAAGGGTCCCTAGTAGTTGGAATTGACTCTGTGGCAGTGGATTTGGTTTCTTAGTGGATGGTCATACAGAATTAAGAGGTGATATAGAAATGGAGTTACATAAATCAAATGAACTATATGTAGGCTAATTTAATTCCTCCCTTATTTTCAGAATTCAGCAGTGTCAGAGCCTTCTATCATTTTGCATTCACAAATCTACTAAACAGAGCTGTCAGGTGATAATTTGTTCTCCTTTCTATCTCAAAATAATTTTACCTTCACTTTTCCTTGGTTTTTCTTGATGATTAATATGATTGAAGGAGCCCTGGTGGCACAGTGGTTAAAACGCTCATCTTATAACCAAATGATGACAGTTCCAACCTACCAGCCATTCCAAGAGAGAAAGATGTGGCAGTCTTCTTTCACAAATATTCACAGCCTTGGAAACTCTATGGGGCAGTCATACCCCATCCTATAGGGTCACTGTGAGTCCAAATCAATTCAAGGTTTGTTGTTTTTGTTTAATATAAATGTCATTTTTTAAAATCTATTTTTTAGTGCTTATCATGAAGGAAGATACTGTTGGGCTCAAGGTACTAATCAAAGCCCAGATGGATCTGGAAAATCATAGGGGTAAATTTTGTGTACATGCCAAAGGGGCAAGGAGATCTTCTGACCTCCTCCAACCCCACAAGAGGAAGACATAATCACCATCAGTAACCCAATGCCTATCCCTTCAACTCCAGACATGCCACCTCCCTCCAGCCCTTTCATCAACACTGACACCAATCGTTCCTCCTTCAGCACCCACTACCTCTCTGCTGGTTTCGATAATTCGCTGCAGTGGCCACACAGAACTCACAAATTATGGGGTTTATTAGGGAATCAATAGGCTACAATTCAAATTCAGGAAAATGCTCAGTCTCTCTCAGTCCACCTTCTCTCAGCTGACAGTCTCTGCCAGTCTCTCTCCCAGCACTGTGTGTCTCTCAGTGTCTCTCAGCAGTGTGTGTCTCTCATGTCTCCCAGCAACAGTGAGAGATTCTCTCCACCTCTAGGAGGGCTCCTTCTGAGCCTGGCAGAGTGGCCAAACTAACCAATCCCATCATCAGAATTCCATACAGCTGAAAATGAACTTCCCAGAAAATTACTTTGTGCTGCTCCCAACAGAAATACTCCAGGTGGATAACTAACAATCATGAGCTACACAGTTGCTCCTGGCAAGTTCCACCATGGAATTTACAAAGACATATGGCTAGAAAAGCCACAATATGTAATTTGCTACACCACAGGCCACCCCCTGGCTTTTCTAGCCATTATCCTTTTTATACTTCAAAAATTAACATCCCCTTCACCATCAGTTTATAACCACACCCTTGAAAGAGTGTAAGCCAGCCACTTTATGCCTTTATCTCCCCCCATTTTAAATAGCCAATTTCTTATTTGCCAATCTCTATCAAACCAGTACTCTGAGGAGACAAGCATGGTCCTTTGTCTCTGGAGAATCTTCTGTTCTGCTTGGAAACTTCAGGCATCTGGATCCATAAACAAGCAAAGTCCAGCCCAGCTCAAGCCATCAAATTGCAGCAACTTAACACCAGCTCAGTGCCAAACATCTTCCTCTTCATTTGGTCAGGTTCTGGTCAGCTCAGCTCTAGCCATCTCACCTAGGTCTTGGGTACCAGCTGCCAAGTTTGAGAGTCAACTCTTCCCTTCACTTCAGACCAGCCAGCACCTTCTCTCAAATCCTCAGTCCTCAGGGACTATTTCAATGCCCATAGGCTCACAACTCCTTGCATTTCAGACCAGCCAGCCCTTCCTCTCATCTCCAGCCTCCATGGCCTAGGTCAAAGAGTACCAAACTCAGCCAGTTTCTTCATTGCTGCTCTTTCTCTATTTCCATTCAAGTGGACCCAGGTGGTCACAAGCGAGTAGCATGCAAGCCTACTACTCATTGGCTTCCTTTAACTTTCAGTCCTGGAAGGGGTTTCTTTAATGGACCATGACTTTCCTGCTTCAGTTCACCCAAAACTTATCTGCTTGCTTGAAATTCAAAACAGCCAAGCAGTCTTTTTTTTTTTTTTTTTAACCATTTAGGTCCTATCTTCAAACACAGATCTTCTGTTTTCTCAGTAGTTCTGGTTGGGGCTCAGGTTTTCTACTTAAGTACTAATACTCTACACACAGGGCTTGAATTCAAAGCCTGTGATTCTTCTGGGCAAATTCTATTTCCCCTTTTAACATATCCAGTCAAGTGTCAGCTGAAGGCAGACTTACAAGCTCTCTGTTATCCATAACCAATAATCATTTCTAATGTACAAGCAGGTAAGAGAACATTCAGTACCCATAATACATTGAGATAAAGACATAATCCAAAACACATAATCCTTTTTAAGGCATTCCAAGTTCATCTCCTCACCTTGATTCTCATTCTATGTATATGGCCTTGGGCCTTTGGTGTGTATAACCAAAAACCCTAGCCTCTGGATCAATTATCTCCTTTAACAGGTAACACCAACCAAAGTAACCATCTAAGAATCCAAAGTTTCACTTCCCAGTCCCCTTCCTTCTTTCTTATACAAAATCCCATGCCTCCATGAGTCTGCAGCCACTGCAACAAATCCCACCAGTTCTGACACCAACTGCCAAAGGAGCAAGGAGGCTGCATCTTCTGTTCTCCTCTAACCTTACTAGAGGAAGACAGAATCACCATCTGCAGCCCAAGGCCTATCCCTAAGGCCAGACATGTTGCCTCCCTCCAGCCCTTTCACCAACCCTGACACCAACTCTTCCTCCCACAGCACCCACCGCCTCTGTACTGGGTTTGATAATTCACTGCAGTAGCCACACAGAACTCACAGGTTATGGGATTTATTAGGGAACCAACAGGCTACAATTCAAGTTCAGGAAAACGCTGTCTCTCTCAGCCTGCCATCTCTCAGCTGACAGTCTCTGTCAGTCTCTCTCCCAGCAGTATGTGTCTCTCATGTCTCCCAGAAGCAGTGAGAGATTCTCTACACCTCTACGAGGGCTCCTTCTGAGCCTGGAAGAGTAGCCAAACTAACCAATCCCGGCATCAGAATTCTGTACTCCTGAGAGAGAGCAAACTTCCCAGAAAATTACTTCGTGCTGCTCCCAACAGAAATACCCCAGGTGGATAACTTTAACAATCAGGAGCTACGCAGTTGCTCACAGCAAATTCCACCATAGAGTTTACAAAGACTTATGGCTAGAAAAGCCACATTATGTAATTTACTACACCACAGAATCTTAAGATGGTAACCATCAGGAGCTGAATATACTATGAGAACTCCAAGATAAATATGGGAGTAAATGTTTCATTGGGGGTTCTCTCTGCTCATCTCTCTTGATTATGCTTCTGCCATTAGTCATGAAAAAGTGAGTTATTATAGAAGTGAGATTGTGTAATGGAGATAAAAAATATGTACCTACAAAAACATACAGTTTCATATATAATTTTGTGGATCACCCATGACCACTTAGGGGGTCAAAGCCCCCAAATTAATTGAGATTGCCTTTGCAATGTGTACTGTTTGTTCAGAATTGTGCTCACTGCTATAAGTAGTAGAAAAAATTATAAGTTATGATTTTTACCCTCAAAGAATTTCTATGAGCAGACATGTGAAACAATGACTGAAAAAAAATAAGATTTTTTAATTTTTGTGATATGGACTTGAGGTGCTAAAAGTATTCTGAGAAGGAGCAACCAGAAGTTTTTTTTTCGATAATATGTCATAGATAGGCATTAGAAAGTTACTTCCAGTGTACATTAGGAAAAGTACTCATGGCATAGCATAGACCACTGTGTTCAAATCCTTGCATCACTTTTTGTGTGATTTTGAAAAAGTTATTAAAACTCTAAAACTCATATTCCTCACATTTAAATTGGGGATGGTAGCAGTGTATATGTCATATGGTTGCTATGAGGATTAAATGAATTAATTTTGGTAAAGTACTTGGCACATAACAAGCACTGCAGATAAATAAAGAAATTATTGCTAAAAATAGAGAGGAAGTAAAGAAAAACAAATCATTGAAGGAAGATTTGTTTTAGACAAAATAAAAGGTACTTTTCTTTTTTTGTTTTTCTCCACTAACTCTAGAAGAAAGAGGATGAGATAGATGTGTCAAAACCAAAACCAAATCCATTGCTATTGAGTTGATTCTGACTCATAGTGACCCTATAAGACACAGTAGAACCTCCCTACAGGGTTTCCAAGGCTGTAATCTATGGATCCATGTAGCAGCTGGTAGGTTCAAACCACTAAGCTTTCAGTTTGCATTCTAAGCGCTTTAACAACTGCACCACCAGGGATTCTGGATGAATGTGGAAAAATGTGTATAATTGGAAGCAGGACACTAAGGGACTTTCTTACCAAAGCATACTTTTTTTTTCATAAAATGGAAAGTAGGATTCTTGCCTAAATATAAGTGAGAAGGATAAAAACAGCTGGCCTGTGTGTGCTTGTGTTACCATGAATCTCATGGAGGAAGAAAAGAAGTAAAGTGATCCCTGTAGACATGCTGATAGCTGAATGCCTGAGAAATAGACTAATGATATTTACTAGGAGGGAAGCCCTCCACTATGGAATTCTCTTAGCAGAATAATCCCAGATTAAGATTGCTTGTGATAAACAAATTTAGGTTGTCTGGATTTATGGGGCATGGCTCTCTATAAAATGTCATGCAAGCTGGGTGACTATTTGGAGTATAAAACTGAGATATTTCATAACTTAAATGCTCCCTTGTATATAAAGTAATAAGCCATGAGCACTTTTTAGAAACCTCATCTCTTACTCTGGACCACATTGGCCTGTCTAATGCAACAAGGATGAACCTAAAGAGCCACACAGAACGTGCCAGACCTCTCTGTGCTTCACCTGTCCCTCTTGATTGCTTGTAGCCTTGATATCATTAGTAAAGTTTGATTCTGAGGAACATCTCTCTTTTATGTGAGCTGATTTCTATTCTTTGGGCTAGCTCAATGACCAGGAGATGGTGGGCCAGGAGCTTTCAGGAAATTAGGTTTGGAAGAGAGAAGGGGATTGGAAAAGGACCTGTTGCTGGGCTGTGTTAAAGCAACACTGCTTTAAAGCAGGGTTAAAGCACTGGTTTAAACACTGGTTAAAGCAACCAGCTGAGATTAGAAACAGTGAATGGGTAGTGGACCAGCTTTCATGGGTGTGTGCATTTACTCCATAGTGTAAGTGACCTGAATATAACAGAGAAGATGGGGGGGTTCAGCTAACGGAACTGAGTTTCATTAAGGGTGGTTGTAGCTTATAGGACTAGAGGACAAAGAAATTGACGGCGTTATTGGGAAAAAAAAGAGAATAGTTGAAGTGAGGTATTAAAGGATCAATGTGTGGATATGGAAGGTAGTGAAAACAGGAGAGCTGCCCAGACAGCCTCTGAAGTAGCTAGACCTGAATTTGAAACATTTTTCTCCCGCTTTTCTTGAGCACTTTATTTAGTGTCCATTTCCTCCTATGGGAAATGGGATAATAATTCCTAACTCATAGGTTTGTCATATGGTTTAAATAAGATAACATGTGAACCATTAAGGACAATATAAGTGCTCAATAAGTTGTAATTTTTTATTGAGTAAGAATGAAGAGGTCAAGAACATCAAGACTCATGAAGTCGAGATACGAATAACAGGAACAGAGAAAAATAAGAAGACTGAAAGACTCTAAAGTTGGTCAGAGTATGAGATATTAGGCTTTATGATTTTAAGGATGAAATAGTTCCTGGTAATAAAAAGGTCCATAGTAGGAATTCAGAGTCACATGTGTGGCTAGCATGCTTCAGTGTGATGGTCACTGTCATTGATGAAATCTGAGAATTGTGAAGCTAATTAGGCAGGACTCAAAAGAGACCATTTTAACATTTTTACTTTTCACTAACAAAAATATCATGCAAACACAACTTAACTCTACCTTATAAATTCTGAAATAACTCTTTGAAATTTGCCTTGAAATAGATTAATTTTTATTGTTTTCTATGTAATGGAAACATTGGTGAGGACAATTGCACGTCTCTGATCCTATTAACCCCAGTGGATCTAATTCTGCCGTTTCCTCATGAACCACACATTAACTGAGGTCCATTAAACAATGAATCAAGAAACAACATTTAATATAATGGCAGTTTTCATTTAAATTATATTATAAACAATATTCCGTTTGGCTAATTTAAAAGGCCAAAGCATAATTATTCTAGCATAGTTTCTGAAGAACAAATTACTTCAAATTGCTAACAGATTTGTAGAAATTACTTATGTAATATAGTATTTCAGCAGACCAAGTCATTTAAACTAACATAATTTGTTGAAGTTAATAGTGACACATATGAGGATAATTCACAGAGATGTTAATGAAATAGACAATATGTAAAGATTGGAAATAGTTAAGATTTGGACATACACTAATATCAATGTGCATAAAATTATCACAGTTATTTTGTATTTTAATGATACCAGCCCAGAAAATTACTAGTAAATAATTATTGGAAAAATAATTAGAACATTTAGAATCTGTAAAAACATGACCAATGTTCTCAGACATAATTCATAATTATGAGGTATTATAAACTAGCAAGTAAAATTTGAATCTGAAATATTGTATCCACATAATTTGTTTTAAGAATTTTAGGATTCTAGTAAGAAGGAATAATTTTATTAAATTTGTGAGTGTAATGAAAGCTATTATGTTGTATTGGCAAATAAGATTTTTCAAAACTTTGTTATCCTACAAAACACCAAGTATTTAAAAATATTTTTTTAAATTGTTATGGCTAATTTTTTTTCGGGAGCTCTGGTAGCATAGTGGCTAAGGCACTTGACTGCTAACCAGAAGGCTGGCGGTTCAAACCCACCAGCCACTCCTCAGAAGGAAGATGGGACAATCTACTTCCATAGTGATACTGCCTCGGAAACCCAAGGAGGGGTCGCTATGAGTTCGGGTCCGACTTGACGGCATATAACAACAAAAAATAACTATTTTTTTTCTGATTTCACATGTAATATATGTACACTAATGTAGACAGTGTATCCACATCTGCCTGTCAGTTTGTCATATTATGGTGGTTTGTCTGTTGTTGTGGTCATACTATGGTGGTTTGTCTGTTGTTGTGAAGCTGGAAGCTATGCCACCCATATTTCATATACCAGTAGGGTCATCCATGGTAGACAGATTTTAGCAGAGCTTTCAGACTAAAACATACTATGAAGAAGCACTTGGTTATGTACTTCTGAAAATTATACATTGAAAGCCTTATGGATCACAACCGAATATTGTCCAAAATAGTACTGGAAGATCAACCCCAAAGGTTGGAAGGAACTCACAATACATAGTCGCTATAACAACTGACTCATGACAAGCAAGAATCATGAAGATGATACAGGACAGGCCAAGGTTTCATTCTGACGTCAAGGGGTCGCCAGGAGTAGTTGATTCAGAGGGAATAACAGCAATGTAATAATGTAATTGTTTCATGTTTTGTAAAATTGGAATTAGTGAATTTTGCCATAAATTTTCATCAGAATTACTCATCCTTTCTAAATGGAAGAAGGGTATGTGGACAGTTATTTGTATTGCCATTGTACATGAGTGGCCAAAATCTATTAATACAGGATTTTGCTAAGGTCTTACATATATATATATATATATATATACGCACACACACACACACACATATACACACATGTACATATACATATATATATGTATATATGATGCAAAGCAACTCTATCCTTCTTTATACTTACATTCCTCAGGAACAATCTGTTAAAACCAGCTCTGTTTTAATAACTGTTAATAATATTTCTCATAACCCGAGTTTCCTGATTTATCAACTATTGACACAATCTATTAATTTAGCACTATGAATTTTGAGAATTAATATATTTATACACTTTCTCTTTTTCCAACTTCTGCTTCCTTCTATCAGTGTTTATAGTTATATACCATCATCTTTAATTCTCTTAATGCTTCCATTTGTGACTTTAAATAATATTTTCAAAGCTCTGTTTCTTGTTGTATTGATTGCAGGCAGGATTCCTTACTATCCACTTTAAAAAATAAAGATTTTGGCTTCCTACAATTTTTTCTACTTTTCTTCCATCCCAGTCTCCCTTCCACCTTTCAAAATCCCACCTTCTACCACCTACGTTTTACTGTCATATTTTCAAGACTGTTAACATTTAACTACCTTCTGTCCTACAACTACTACCATACTCTTTTAAAACACAAAGACCAAGAAATAGTGACAAAATTATCATTATTATATAAATATTGTTCAAAGTAGGAGCTCTGGTAACATAGTGCCTAAGGCACTTGACTGCTAACCAAAAGCACTTGACTGCTAACCCACCAGCCACTCCCCAGAAGGAATGTTGGGCAATCTACTTCCGTAATGATACCACCTCGGAAACCCAAGGATGTAGCAGTCAGGTCCAACTCGACGGCACTTAACAACAACAACATTGTTCTAAGTGGGGCCAAGTACTATGTTAAGATTATATTACTCTTTTCTGTATATAACCCCAGGAACCCTCAAAGGAGATTGTGGTAGCTTTGTGAAAGGTCAATGTATGATGTGCTCAGCTAGACTGAACAATGTTTCCCAGAATTCCCTTCCCTGTATGTTTCTTGTTAGGATGGGTTACCAGAGACGTTTTGTGTGAGATTTTAAAGGCAGAAGTGAAGGCACAGTCATGTTGTTTTTATGCTCAGAACAGAGCAGAGGTGAAGTACAAGGCACTGTCATGGCTCTCACAACTTTTTCCTTATTTACTGTCTCATGTTTTTGGCAAGAATGGAAATTGGGCCCTCACATGCTCCATCTTCCCCCAGAACCTCTTTCAGCTTTTTTGATTCCATCACAAAGGACACCAGTTAATCCTTCAGAATACCCATATGGTTAACGTTGGAGGTGCAGTTGACCCAGGCTCCAGTCTGACTTCCTAGATTCCAGCCCATGCTTATGGGTTCCAGTTTATTCTTATTTTCTGCCACTTGATGCATCTTCCCTGCCCCGCTCTCTGTTCTACACAATTCTTCAAGTTTCAGTGTCAGCGTTCACAACTAAGCATGCACACTTGCATGTCTCTGTGTGTACCATCCTACTGGTTCTGCTCCTCTGATCTAACCCTCAATGATGCAGAAACATCATTTTCAAATAGATTTCCCTTTCTTTTTATAACATCCTATAATTGCTTGAAATTATGTCATATCATAGTTTGCTTTGTATCTGTTTCTGAGATTTCTAATTGCATTTCCCAATTCCTTAAATTAGTGATTTTATCAGACTTAAATTTTTGCACATTTTCAGTCATATTATTAGAGTTCTTTTCTCTGTCTCCCCAACAGATTTACTTCTCAGAGTCCACTCTCCTTTGGCTCCAGTCCAGGACTGTGCATAACTATAATTCTGGGATTTTTTTTTTTTTTTATTTCTTTACCAAGTTAGATCTGCTTTACCTGGGTCCCATATCTCCTTTCTTTGTATAACTTCTTGTTTTACTCTCTTGTAAATATGCTTTTAACACATATTTTAGGGTAATATGTAGTAGTACTATATTAAAATATAATACATTCCATTTGGAGCAAGGGACTAAATATATACATGTCATTTATGTAGTCTATCTATATTTTAAATATTATCAAGTTAATGTATTTCAAGAATAAAAATAATATACTGAGTTTTTATCTTAAAATTAGAGTAGCAGTGCTAAAATTCTTTTAACTCTTTTCTCTCTGTTACCACACCTAGCATTTCTTTCAAATATTGACAGATCTATCATGAACAATGAGTTTTTCCATGTGTAAGAAAAGCCAATTGATTTTTTTAGCAACAAAGTCAAGTCATGGGAGAAATAGGAAAGAGCTTGATGTATTAATCCTAAAATGGCAAGGATAGTCTAAATGAAAAGTAAAAGGTTATGTAGATGAGAAGGTTAAAACCCAAAAGGTTATGACAGAGTTGGATCATTCTCATTACAGAAACATTAACATAGATGAGTACAAACTGCAGACCAGCTAAATCTAAATTATACAACTGCACCCAAGGGAACTAAAACAATTTCAATAGTTTCCTTAAACACAAAGCTAAACAATTTGAGTTTGAAAGCGTTGCTAAGTTATTTAGAAGAACTGTTTAATCTGTAACTGTAAAATATTCCCATCAAAGAGATATTTTATCTATTACTTCTTTCTAGAGAGTGATAAATTTATTACGCATATGCTCTGAATGAGCTTGCATCAATCACTATGAGATACTCAGTCAAATTCATCCTGAAAAATGAAATGGCAAATGCATTTAAATTCAAGAAAGCCAATTTGGGGCAATTGATGCTAATTAAGAATGTTCACTGGGACGAGGTCTAGTAGATTCATGAATGTATAAAATGAGCCTTGGACACACTGAAAGTTAAACAACAGAGATAGAATGTTAACATCCAACTGAAAAGGTCTGTGTGAGGGAATGACTGCATGTGAATATGTGCATGTATTTAGGGAGTGTGCATGTGTGTGTGTGCATAGAACCACACTTATAGTTAGCAAAAGAAGGAATTGCAATTTGTCCTCCTTCCCTACTTTCACACCTCACTGCCATCAGAGGTACATCTTCATTCTTTCTATAAAACAAGAACTTGCAATCTTGTGAGTTTACACCTAAGCAGTAGAAAGAATTCCTAGAAAATTGTCAGGAAAGGCCTGAATTAAGAAGGCTATGCCCTGGAGATGTAGCATCAAGTAAATCCACTTCCTGAAACCAAGCTTTTAGAGAGAAGCAGAAAGTTCCCTGCCAGTATCTTGAATGGGTTCTGTCTGAGTAAATCGCACCCACGGTGATCATTTTTGAAAGCACAAGGCAGTCAATCCAGAGAAAACTGTGCCTGCTTCTGAAGCAGGTCTTTTTCACCTTTAATTTAAAACCCCAAAAGATGGTCCTTCCTTAAGTGCAATTGAATTTGATGACATGATCTTGGTATATAGTCCCAGAAACACCTTCAACTGGCTTTTCCCCAAGGTGCACCACATTAATGTCATTGGCAGGCACTGTTGCCAAGTTAATTAATACTTCTGACTACACAATCTTCAAGAGAGCATTTCTAAATTTAACCAAAGTACTTGCCATAATTCCAAAAACTGCATGTTTGTTTGCCTTCATTATTCCAAAAACAATAATTGAGCAACTGCCAAGTGCAGAGAGTCCTAGGGTAGAAGCCTCAAGAATGTGCAGCCACATACAAATTAGGATGTGGTAAGAAACACATACATGCACAATCAACTGAAGCACAAGGCACTGTGTGATAAATGCCTAAGCTATACCCAGACTATGGCTGTTCAGTGAAGACAGAGAATATACCCCCCCATATCTTTCATTCCACTACCATCTTCTACCTGCAGTGACCTACTGCCCCTCACCTCCCTAGGTCCATACGTTTCAAGAAACAATTTCCATGGTCCAGCACTGGCTTCACTTTGTCTACACCTTCAACTTCCTAGCCTCTTTATCTAGCTCCACTCTCCAAATTCTCCTCCAGAGACCACTCCAAACTTCCAGTGCCTCCATTCCTAAAAATAGGTACCTTGTTGGGAAACCTCAAACAATTGTAGAGAACGATATTATTACGAACTTAAGATGTCCTGCCTCAAGTGGGCACCAGAACAACCTACTAATTCTTAGACCTGCTTCAGCAACTCCTTCTCTCTCATCTTCTTTAGCAACTATCCAGAACCTTCAATGTTCTTGATAAGTCTATTATTCAAGCCGTACTCATATTACTAAGGTCAGCTCTACTCTGATGAGGCAGCTCTTTACAAGTCATATTTTGAGTGCCTTCCAACCTGAGGGGCTCATATTCTGGCATTGTATTGGGCAATGTTTCAGGGCTATTCATAAAGGTGTCCGGTAACATATCAGACAATATTTCGTTACTATTCATAAGATAACTTAGATCTAATATACTTTAAATCCTAATGTTTTCACATTATTTTATCAAGAATATTACCCTTATCACCAAATATTTCTCAAAAATAATTTTAATGACTGAATGATAGTCCATATATTTTTTCATTATTTTTTTCCTACACTGTGGTTTTAATAATATTTCATAATATTTGCCAGTTTTATGGAAAAATAAACATATTTGTTAAAAATTTTTATTATGCTCATTATTACAAATTTGGATGTTATTTATGATTACTGGCTGTTTTGTCTACCTTCTTTTATGAAGTATTCATTGGTGTTTTTTGTTTATTTTTCTATTTAGCTATATAAATCTATGTTGATAAAGTGTAATAAACCCTTTTTATAAATTTTCCACTTTGTTAATGCTGTCTAATTCTATTTATGGTGTTATTTTACATACAATACTTTTAAATTTATAATCAATTTATCTTGTAGATTTATTCTTTTGTTTTATTTACTTTAAGCCATTCTTCCATTCTAAAAATCTATACAATTTCTTTTTCACATAGACTGCAATTGTTTACATTTACCCTTTTATACTCCTGTAATTTAGTTTAGGTTACAATAACTTACAAGTGAATTTTAAAATCATTTTGTCAAGTTTATTTTCCATTTTATCCCACTGATAATCTTATAGGTACATTCACATGAGCCAACAAAAATACAGGTAGGTATAAAAGGTTTATTGAAAACTTGTGTGTAATAGTAAAAAATAATAATAATAGATAAATTATTATAACCAAAATCAAACCAAACTCACTGCTGTCGAGTCAGGGCTGACTCACAGTGACCCTTCCTTGGGTTTCCAAGGCAGTGTCACTATGGAAGTAGATTGCCCAACCTTCCTTCTGAGGAGTGGCTCATGGGTTTAAACTGCCAGCCTTCTGGTAACAAGCAGTCAAATGCTGTAAACACTACGATACCAGAGCGTCCTTAAATTATATATAT